>NC_028458.1:41897102-41923585 GCF_000263155.2 Setaria italica
CCATTTGCTAATGATGGATTAATTAGGCTTAATAGATTCGTCTCGCGAATTAGCACAAGGTTCTGCAATTAGTTTTATAATTAGCTCATGTTTAGTCCTCCTAATTAGCATCCAAACATCCGATGTGACACTGTTAAAGTTTAGCACCTCGTATCCAAACAGCCCCTAAGACTAAAACTCACAAAAAGTGAAGAAGCTGAACTGTTTAACCTTTTGCCTTTATGTGAGGGTGAGTGGCAACAGATTTGCCACTATGTGAGAGGGGTTAATTGCACTCCTCACTTAGTGGCAAAAAATTAAATGCCCGAAGAAGCTGCTCAACAGTAGTTGTGGATCTATAAATGTTCATTGACATCGGTTAATACAGCCGGGCTGGTTGGCATCCTTCTAACCAAACACCCCATGTAATTACCCTCAACTCTACGTTTAGGTTCATTTTGAATGGGTTTGGAGTTGGGAAAGAGGTGCTCCAAGAAAATGAATTAGAGCTCCACCAACTCTATGAAGTTGGGCTACTCCAAAAATTGATGGAGTTGAGGTGTTTGGATGGGTACTCAACTCCAAGCTGGAGTTTGAAGTTAGAGTCGTGCCAAACAGTACCTTATAAATCCTTTTTCTAGAGGACATTGACATCTGTTAATCTGGCTGGTTGGCAGGCTTATAATTCCGGAGAAATCAGGCCCAAGGCCGCCAACGCTTGCTTGAATGGACCGCGAGCTCACAAATATTGGGCCGTGAGTTTGTAATTGCTGGGAACTCGGCGGTGAACTCATGAGATCTGGCAAGTGAGGCCCATGTGAGATCAGGAGGCCTAGAGTAAATCTACATCAAGAGTGGACGTTACGAAGACCCAAATGTGTTTTCCCCATAGGTATATCTATATGGTTTTCATAAATAAAGAGTGGACATTATCAAGATCCAAATGTGTTTTCTCCATAGGTATATCTATATGGTTTTCATAAATAAGAACAAAGAATTACTTCATCCATCCCAAATTACTATTCGTTTTAGTACATAGATAACTTTTGCTACGTATCTGAATGTAATATCTATCTAGGTGTACCTTAAAAACTAAAATGAATAGTAATTTAGGATGGAGGGAGTAAAATTTAGATGTTAATTAATCTTTTGCCAAGGATGACCCGGCTCTTCATCAATAGCAACTGCTCCTTGCTTTTTGTGAGCAATGCACTAGCTAATAGGGCGTGACACACACATATATATATACACGCCGGACGTAGGACAAGGACAAGATGACGGACGGCATTGATCTATCGGAAGGATCTTATGTAAGCCAGCAGGCGTGACACACATATATATACGCCGGACGTAGGACAAGGACAAGACGACGTTGATCTATCGGAAGAATATTACGTACGCCAGCAGGCGTGACACACACACACACAAACACACATACGCCGGATGTAGGACAAGGACAGGACGACGTTGATCTATCCGAAGGATCTTACGTACGCCAGCAGCCTCCTGCATGCTATAGCTAGCGTAGCTCGTTTTAGCTTTTTTAGTTGCATAGTTTTTCTACGCATTTAGATATAATGTACGTTTAGATGCATAGCAAAAAATCTATAAATCTATAAAAGTTAAAAATAACTTACAATTTGAAATGGAGGGAGTATCTATTCCTATTCCTAGTGACATCGAAAGATTGAAAAAAAAACAGAGAAGGAAATTCATGAGACGACGCGGCTCCAACTTTTGTTCTCCACCAACACGTACGCACGTGATGGATTATTAGAAACTTGGAGGCCAAGGTTGCCAAAACTAACAATATAATTGTGCCAACGACGACTTCGATCGACGAAATCACAAATCAATACAATAAAGCAAAAGGCGGTGGATCTCATATGTAACCTTGTGAACCAAGCAATTGAAAGCTAACTGGGATCGCAGCAGCGACACAAGTCTACAGCCAGCAGCAGCAGAACGAAGAACCACGTCTCGTCAACACTCGTCGTGCACATGCCGTCACCCCTCATGGCCTCATGATCTGCTCGCTGACGCGAGAAGCATGTACGCGCGAGCTACGAGCTGAGGTATGCAAGCGTCTTCGATCTGGATCTTCGCCACGATCTTCTTCTCTAACAGCCCTAGCATGTTAAGTGGATGCATGGACACGATAGTCTTGTGTTTTACTGTAGATGACTTCACTGTCACTGACATTAGTTTCACACAGGATTATAAGTAGAATAATGGAACAAAAGACTACTGCACTGCATGCGACGACAAGCACACTCTCGCGACTCTCAAAGGACATGGTGAACACAGAGTCACAGACAGTGACTACACCAGCTACTCCGAAACAGGGACGTACTCAGTAAACTGTTGAGTCAAGGTGAATTTAGATACTTTAGTTTCTCGATCGGGAGGAATCATGCAAAGTGCAAGTTCGCAATCGGATTTGTGGCGGCAATTTACAACCACGCTAATCTTCACAAGATTTGGTAGTTGTATGTAGTTAACGAAGCTTCCGGGTCACCTGCTGTGGCAGCTCCAAGCTGCTAGGATTTTCATGTACGCGTTGTCCAGATTTTTAGCTGACTCTGATAAACCCGTGGGTTCAAAACAAAACGCCATGCGCCAAGGGGCCATTTACAAAAACCCTGATCATTTTAAAAGAAATTAATTCTTAAGACCAATAACAATCGGCCATTTATTACGATAAAAAGGTACTCGTGAGGTATTTCGATATTTCGTGAGATAACAATCGGCCACGAGTACTAGCAGTGCAGGTAAATTTACCAGAATCGTTAAACTCTCTGTACTCTCTCCTGGGATTATATTTCCAACGCTTGTCACATTTTCTTCTACATTATCTTACGAGATTCCTTTTGAAGCCTCCATGTGAAAGTCACTTAGAATCGTAGGTGAACGCTCTAGAAAAAGAGAGAAATACTAGATATTCTCAAAAAAAGCAAAACATCTAGTCATCAATTAATAGACTCAAATCATCATAACCATTGGATTTATATGTTATCCAAAAAATTACTCACCTATGCCATTATGAAAATAGCATAAAGTAACCCCTAAATCTATATCTAAATTACCCACCTCTGTCATTATGTAAAATAAACTAAAGTAACACTCTAATCTTTATCTAAATTACCCACTTATGCCATTATAGAATTTTTTTTCAAATAACCCCCTAAATTTGCAACTAAAGCCCACCAGTAATACTTAAAAAATAACTTAAAATAACCTCTTGATTGGAAGCTCCTTTTAAAGCCTCCAGTGAAGCCACTTAGGATCCTAGGTGGACACTCTAAAAAAAAAGAGAGAAATACTAGAAATTCTCACAAAAAGAAAGAAAAACATCTGGCCATCAATCATTAGACTCAAATCATCATAATCATTGAATCTATTATGTTTTCTAAAAAATTACCCACCTATGCCATTATAAAAATAGCATAAAGTAACTCTCTAAATCTGTATCTAAATTACCCACATCTGTCATTATATAAAATAAACTAAAGTAACCCCCTAATCTTCATCTAAATTATCCACTTATGCCATTATAGAAAATAATTTAAAATAACCCCTAATTTTGCAACTAAATTTCCTACCACTAATACCTCCAAAAATAATCCCTTAAATTTGCATCTATATTACCCACGTATGCCATTATTTGAAATAACATGAGGTAACTCTAATTTGAACCCAAACCACCTTCATTAAAAATATACCCCAATATATACCAACATGTGATTCTAAATTGTCTATTTTTTACACTATTGGTATATGATATAATAATTAAGGTATATACGTGTGATGTGTGTCACATTTATAAAGATATAGAAGTGATGAGAACATAGATTTCTATGTTAAATTTATAGCTAAAACTTAGGATCCATTAAATAAATTCAAGCGCATACATATGATGTTAAGTGAAAGGTTAAATATTATAAATGTGGATGACAACGTTAGAGAGTAAGTACTGTTGGATTTAATGACCGGCAGTCCACCAGGGGGTTACCCAGGTGGTAGATTTGTAGACGGGGGAGATGGCAGGACCAAGAGCTCGAATGGTAACACAAGGGCGCAAGGTTTAGACAGGTTCGGACCTTCGGAGAGTAATACCCTACGTCCTGTGTTCTGGTGGGTTGTATTGCTGGTATGAGATGCGAAGAGTTGATGTACCCTTGGGGGGCGTCCCTAGCCGTCTTATATAGGCTCGCGACCTAGGGTTACAATCAGATAGGATCTAATCCTAGTCAGTTGTTACATGGAATGCAATCTGAATCGGTTTACAACAAGTTTCCAGTGATATCTGGGCAGAATTCGTTCGCCCAACCTCCTGGCTTGTGCTCCACGCGTTTTCATGCCTTGGCCCCCACGGCATGGTCATGCAGGCCCACTTGCTAGGGCCGACCAGTATCTTGATCGGTGGGGACCCGTGGTACTAATTAAAATCTATCACAATCGGAGATAGCTCAAGGTAATAGCTTTGTAGCAATGTAGTCTCATTTTTTTTCCATTGGAGACTCAGCATTAGTTCTCACGAGACACACTAGAAAAAAAGAAAATCCTAAAAATTCTCACAAAAATCAGAAACATCAAACATCAATCATGTAAACTCTAATAATCATAGCATTGGTTTATTATAGTTTCTAATAATTTATCCACAACTATCATTATGAAAATATTCTAAAATAAACCCCTAAACCTATGTCTAATTTCCCGAGATCTGCCATTATAAAAAATAATCTAAAGTAACCTCACAATCCTCATCCAATTTATCCATACATATCATTATAAAACATAACTTAAAATACCATTCTAAATTTGTATCTAAGTTACCACGTATTCCGTTATTAAAAATAACTTAAAGTAAACACTTAAATCTTAATCTAATTATCTTCATGTTCCTCATCTGGAAATATCCAAAAGTAAACTAATACGTGATTCTAAATTACTTATTTATGTCTTTGTTAGTATAGAAATAATGAGTTAAGGTATATATGAATGATGAGTGTCACCATATAGGCTATTTATATAAGTATGTGAGGAAGATGAACTTTATGCTAAACACAATGTATGAATGGATGATACAAAATGAAAAAAGTGTGAATGTGGATGTAAAAGTGTATAGAGTAAGTACTAATTAAAAATCAATCACAATTGTACAATATATGAGCATTATGTTTCGGTCAAAATATATGAGTATTATGTTGAAATTTTAAAAAATGATGGAGTAGTAGGTAAATAATTTTGATTATTAGCTAGGAATCTAATTCTAAATAATTTTCAAATATAATAGCTCTTAAAGGAGCGTGAGTTGATGGACTATTTTACCCAATGCTAGTAGAATTTTCGCGCCCCTTTTCCCCGTAGTCTTCTTGACGCGTGTGAAAAGATGATACTGAAAATGACCGACTCTCGTTGCCAAGCGATGGACGGCAACTCTGGCAGTTCTTCCTTCCTTCCAAGTTCCAACTGTGCCTAAGAGCTAGTACCTACTACGTCACGAACATGTGTGCACGCGTGTTACCCTCCACTATATAAGGCCCGGGCTACCGTGCCGGCCGCAAAGACGCAGTAGCAAGTGTAGGAACACACGAGCAAGTGCCAACGACCATTTCACTGGGAGAGATCGATCAGAGTCAGAGATCATGGACGCCCTCGCCGCGTACTCGTGGTTCGGGCAGGTCTCGGTGGTGATCAGCTTGGTGGCGGTGTGCTGGACCATGGTGTGGCGGAACCTGGAGCACATCCGCCTGCAGCAGTTCTTCGCGCGCAACTTCAACCGCCGCGCGCGGCGGCTCGCGGCCATCGTCGACCCCTACCTCTCCGTCACCTTCGAGGAGTACGAGGGCGGGCGCATCAAGAGCAGCGACGCCTTCAAGGAGGTCCGGTCCTTCCTCACCACCGCCAGCACCCGCGACGTGCGCCACCTCCGCGCCGAGTCCGGCGGCGGCGGGGACAAGAAGCTCGTGCTCAGCATGGCCAAGGGCGAGGAGGTGGCCGACGCCTTCCGCGGCGCCACGGTCTGGTGGTCCGCCGACTCCGTCCCGCCGCCGCGCGACGCCGTGCCCTACTGGAGCCGCGCGTCCCGCTCCGAGCGCCGCTTCTACCGGCTCGAGTTCCACGAGAGCCACCGCGACCTCGTGCTCAACGAATACATCCCGCACGTCCGCAGCCGGGGCCGCGACATCATGGTCCAGAACCGCGAGCGCCGGCTCTACACCAACATCCACCGCGAAGGCTTCGACGACGGGTAAGCAATTTAGCATAAGAATTTTTTTTAACACTGCAAAGAAGGTACTCATGTGAGTTCACCTGTGTCACTGCAGTTGGTACGAAGAAGTCTGGACCCACGTCCCGTTCGACCACCCCAAGACGTTCGACAAGCTGGCCATGGACCCGGCGAAGAAGAAGGAGATCATCGACGACCTCGACATGTTCAGGAACGGCAAGGAGTACCACAACCGCGTCGGCAAGCCGTGGAAGCGAGGGTACCTCCTCTACGGCCCGCCGGGCACCGGCAAGTCAACCATGGTCGCGGCCATGGCCAACTACCTCGACTACGACGTCTACGACTTCGAGCTCACGTCCGTGAAGACCAACACCGAGCTCCGGAAGCTACTCATCGAGACCAAGAGCAAGTCCATCATGGTGTTCGAGGACATCGACTGCTCGCTCGCCGTGACCGGCAGGCGCAATAGCAAGGAGGAGGAGGACAAGGACGACGACGACGAGGACAAAGACGCCGACCCGCGCCACCAGAACAAGAAGGACGCCAAGAGCAAGGTCACCCTGTCCGGCCTGCTCAACTTCATCGACGGGCTCTGGTCGGCGTGCGGCGAGGAGCGGCTCATCGTCTTCACCACCAACCACGTCGAGAAGCTGGACCCGGCGCTGATCCGGACGGGGCGGATGGACAAGAGGATCGAGATGTCCTACTGCGACTTCGAGTCCTTTAGATTCCTGGCGAAGATGCACCTCGACGAGGACGTCGAGGGCCACGAGCTGTTGGGCGTCGTCAGGGCGCTGCTCGAGGAGGTGAACATGGTGCCCGTCGACGTCGGCGAGCACCTGACGCGGAAGAGCGTCGATGACGATGCCGGAAAGTGCCTCGCGAGGCTGGTGACGGCGTTAGCGAAGGCCAAGGAGGAAGCCGCGAAGCCGGAGGCGGCACAGGATGAAGAAGAAGATGGGAAGAAGGGGATCGTTGTGCAAGCTAAGGATGCTAATTAGGATGCTGCTGGCTCCGTCATGTTTGTCGTCTCCTGACTCTCCTGTGTGTACGCATAGATTTCTTCTCGGTCTCAGGTACTTGGAATAACTGAATAAGACTAAGCGAGCTATATATATAGTCACTCGCTGGCTAAAGTAAGGCTTGTTTCAATGCGCTTATATTCAGTCTAGTTATGTAATTAGTATTCCCTCCATCCCAAATTACTATTGTTTTGATTGTTTCTAGATACATAAGTTTTGATATGTATGTAGACATAGTACATATCTAGGTGCATACCAAAAAGGCTAAAACAAATAGTAATTTGAGTTGGAGGAAATACTATTGGTACGGGCAGTTGTAGCTGTAAGCATGTATTTATGTAAATTTGATACTTGTAATGAGTTGGTGCTGGTCACCTTGTACTAATTACAAAATGTAATTGAAGAATGTAGGTCTTCCTAGGATGTTGGTTACAAATTAGCATTGAGGATCTTAGCTGCCGAGAATAAGTAAAATGAGGTTTTAGAAGGGAGAGATGTCCTAGGAGTATTCTTTTAGCAATAGCAAATACCAAATAAGTACGACGCCATACCAGGAAAAATTAGAAGTGCAAAACACAGTGCATTGTTTTATCGAGTACAATATACTTTTCTTTTTAGAAGAATGTAGAACTATGGAAGAGTGTGGAACCAAGGGTTGTGTCTTCCTATCTAGCACTATGAATAGAAGGCCATGACTCCTTTCCATGATATACCAGAAAGAGGCATGGTAGAGTGAGAGTAAGGTAAAAGAGTTGGAGCCAGGTGATAGGTGAGAGTGTGAAAAAGAGTATGCTATCATAGCCACTAAAAGTATATGCCATGTGTAACAGTTGTGTTGTTGCAATTAAGAAAGATTCCGTAAAGTGTAGGTCCTCACATTAGTGGGTATTAGGTCCACCCTATTTTCAACACAATCTATGTAATTAGCTTTGTTTCTTAATTAGTTCTACTCTAATAGGAGTACTTATGTTACTCTAGGTTATCAAGACTATATGTCTTTTGTTTGTTGAGACTTGTTGTACAACTTGCTCATGCATCCAAATTTGAGTCTTGGACCTTATATTTTTTTAGTCATTCGTTTAGTTCTAGACTATGTGTCTTGTAGATAGCAAAGTGTTTGTGGTAATGTCGTCAATCTTAAAATGTCGCGATAGTCTATCCAATGTGTTGAAAAGAACAGCATCAGTGTTTGTGTGTGTACGTGACATCTACATCTATACTATATGAGAATTGAGATCCTCCTTATCAAATCAACATGACCCTATTAGATCAAGTATATCTTTTTTGAGTGAATCGGCAGGGGAGTTTCCTACCTACTTTTTTCACATATATATAAAAATAGGATATGTACAAAGAATTACAGAGCTCACAGGCTCAAGAGAAAAGGAGGGAGAGAAAGTTTATAAACTATTACTAATATAATCCAATTATCTAAAGCAAGCTTGACCGTCGATCTCGCTCTAAGAGTAACTAGAGCCAATTCACTTCTATTTTCTAGGGAGGAAGCAGTGAGCGAGAAGAACTTCTTTGTTGTTGAAGCCCCCAAACCAGCGGTCAATGAGAAGAAAAGCAGACCAAGGAGGAATGATGCACCGAACTTCGAGCTTGCTACTGGTGTGAATGTTCGAAGTAAAAGGAAATCAACGGATGCAAAGGTGATGTAGGTTGGAAGTTCAATGCGGCCTGCTCCTAGTTTCAGAGCCCCTCGGAAGCAACCGGGCGGGAACCAGTTGCAGAAAAGATGGGTTACGTAGATATAGATGGTGTATGAGTCTGAGTACCATTATCATTGAACTGCTTTTAAAGTAGCTTTATATAGATTATAATGTGAGATAACATAGAATAAATGCGATTGGATGTAAGGTTGCTCAATTCTCAATTTTCTAAGACCAAGGGCCTTTACAGGTTGTGTATTTCTTTTATTTCTTTTTCATTGTATTAGATCATGAATACTACGGAGAAAATGAGAGTACAAGGTTTTGAAAATATTTAGGAACTACTATTTCTTGAAAAATGGTAGTTTAAGAATGTTATACTACAATCTTTACACATGCAAAAGTAAGTTTAAGATAATTTGAAAGTATTCATGCAAAATTTTGAAAATCCAAATAAACTAACTAAGCAAGACAATAAAAAGTACAAATCAATGTTATCTTGATCTCGCGTTAGTTATTATTTGCAATTAGAATTGCGCCGGGGCAAATTTGGGTGAGTGAATATGAGGTCAATCTATTGATCAATAAAAGTATGCCACAACATAATTTCAATGTGTGTGACATATATAATTTATGGTGTTTTGTCAAAACATAATGGATGATCAAAAGGTAGGTGCATATGATTTTATGCATCTCTAATGTAGTTTCAATTACCGATTCTTATGTGGATGTAAGTAACTCTTAGTGGGCCTAATAACAAGAAAATGTTGTCAATCAAGAGAGTGAAAACTTATGACCATGAGGATATTGTTGCTGTGGTGTATCATATCTTGTTCCGAAGAAACCGGCGTTCAGCCAGCAGATCGTCCCTCTGGGCCAAAGTTCATAGCACACACAAACGCAAAATAGGAAGGATATAGGAGGCTTCCACATATGGGCTCAAGCATTCAATCTCCGTTTATCTAGACAGTAAACCTCAAGCCTCGCTCGAAATAATAAATTTAGAGTTTTGCTATTTATCTGATGACAAATATTTTATCTAAAATCTATCAAATTTCTGGATGTTGGATGTGCTTTCGATTTTTTGCTTTGCTTAGATTGTTGAGAAGTTTAGGAAAAGGTGTAGCTATAGCCTGTAATGACTGATGACTCTTCGTCTCTAGCTTTGTCTCCCACACTCGTGGCTCCTTTCACTCCTCATGTTTACTCATCTCTCCTACTCACTAATTCCCCGTCACACACTGACACACCAGCTCTATTAGTTTTATATATATTATAATTAAAGTTAAAAATTCTATTTAAATTTGAATTATAACATTTTTTTGTTTTTTATGGCTTCCTTTTGGATTCATAGTCTTTTCTTTGGCCTTTGTGATTGCAGTCGGTATTCCAATCGATCCCTAAAATGTGGTTCCACGCAGGATCACCAAAACAGCAAAGAAAAACTAGCTCTATTAATATTTGCCCACAACTTGGTGTGATGCAACAGGAAGTCGGCGACAACTGCAAGGATAATCTTTAGATCATTCATTTGAGTGGCTGAAGACGATGATGAGTTTGCAAATTGGAGATCTATGGTTGTAGTGAGAGAGCCCGGGAAGCACGAGATACGAGGAGAGGAAAGGGCAATCGAGATCAAGTGATCAAGAGATGAACGGAAGGGGAGCGCAAGGAGAACATAGAAGTAGCTGCCGGCGGAAAGACCGAAAGAGATGAGGTAGATGTAAGATGATAACCCGACATGTGGGATCGGGTGGGAGAGGAAATTTGCCTGGTGAGTGAGGTAGCTCGTCTACTCCATATGAGCGAGGCACGAAGTGGAGGCAAGGCTGCATGCCCGCCTGAGCCACGCACAGATCTTGAAAAATTTCATCAACAGGGAAAAGATCCCTGCCCGGGTCGGTGCTGGTGGGGAACTATTCCCGTGATTGTATGATGAACTTCATTTTAGTTGCATGTGTTTGTTCATGTTATCTACAGTAATTGAGTTTGTCAAAATTACAATTTATGTAGTTTCTACTCCTTTTTCATATAGTGATTTTATTATACAGCATCTTACCATTGCTATCTCAGTTAAAAAATCATCCCAATTATAGTTATCTTCAATTGTATTTGTAGTACGTTTGTCTTGTAAATTTCTTAATTCTAGCTATAAGTAATAATCTAATTAATGTTCATACTAGCTTTACAGCAGCTTGTCAGCTTTGTATTTTATACAAGTACTAGTTCACGCAGTTAGGAGACCAGCTTGCAATCAGTGTAAAGTATCAAACCAAAAACTATTTGTGGTTTGGAATGATGATACTAATATATTTTTACGCAAAGGATGACAATAATATATGAGAAAAGCAACATTGGTGATTTGGGGAAGGTGATTATTGATGATAATATAAGGTATTTTGGTTTGGTCTAAATCAAACTATTATAAATTTGATCAAGTTTATAGAGAAGAGCAATAATAATATCTATAATATCAAATGTGCATAATAAGTCCATTATACTATATCTTTATAATGTACTTGATGTTAATACTCTTCTCTATAAATTTTATTAAAATTCGAATAGTTTAACTTAAAACAAATCAAATAATTTTATATTTTAGGATGGAGGGAGCATGAAAAAATCATGCAAGGCATGGTCATGTCTTCCGCTAACACCATAGTATGTGTGTTCCAACTTCCGACGGCGCAAATCAGCGTCCGCATCCGCTACCACCTCGGTTCTCGTGGATTGTCATACCATGATGGAAAGAAAGGAGAGGATACGAGAAACTTGTAATTTTAGGACTCCAAACAACGAAGAAAGGAGAGGATACGAGAAACTTGCAATTTTAGGACTCCAAACAACGTGCTTCACTATCATAGGACTCTAAACGTCGATATCGCTAAAATGACCCTCGAAATGTTGGCACTTTGTTATACATGACATTGGGTGTTTTTAATCACTTTTCTCAACTGAAATACACGTATTTTGTCATGAGAAGACCGTATTGCCCTTCTGCCTGATATCCTGATTGATCTGATCGATCTCCTCGCGCTCGACGTTTCCTATCCCTCGCGACGCGCCGTCCATTCGTCGCGACGCACGCCGCCGTTCCTCGCGCGTTTGAAGCTTGTGGCGCGCCGTTCGTTCCTTGCGACGCACGTCGTTCGTTCCAATGATCTAGCCCTAGCCAAAACATTGCTGCCCATGCTTTATTTCATGACAGCACCAAAAAAGATGACTCCAAAAAGGAAGCTACACATTGGATGAATTATTTTAGTTGTGATGAGATGTAAACACATGCTTTATTTCATATGACTTGGATCTCGTTTGGAACTAAATTATGATCTTCTGAGATGAACTTGTTTACGCTAGAATCATGGTTTTATGAGATGACCTCGTTTGTGCTATCTAGTGTTTCCATGTAACCCAACCAGTGTCAAAATGCAGGCTGAAGCTTTGCTCAAATTGAACCGTGGATTCAAATTTGTAATTCTGGTGGAAGTAGATCTGACACTCCAATGTTCATGGAAACAATGCTACAGATGTGCATGAACGTCTCTGTCTTTAATTTCTTTGTGTTAACCATCAGCCTTCCTTTTTTTTCTCTCCAAAAATTTTAAATACAGGAGCTCGTATTGCTTGTTTCTGTGGCTGTACAACTGTTGCTAGCAAAGTTGAAAACGTCGGTAGAATCTACGCTTCAGACGCGCGAGGAACGGTGGCGTGCATCGCGAGGAACGGACGGCGCGTTGCGAGCTTCAGACGCGCGAGGAACGGCAGCGTGCGTTGCGAGGAACGGACGGCGCGTCACGAGGGATAGGAAACGTCGGGCGTGAGGAGATCGATCAGATCGATCAGGATATTGGGCAGAAGGGTAATACGGTCTTCTCATGACAAAATACATGTATTTCAGTTGAGAAAAGTGATTAAAAACACCAAATATCATGTATAACAAAGTACCAACGTTTCGAGGATCATTTTAGCGAAGTTGACGTTTGGAGCCTGTAATAGCGAAGCGTATTGTTTGGAGTCCTAAAATTGCAATTTTCTCAGAGGATACAGGAGGAAAAAGAGGAATTCATGCGGCACTGCCCATGGTTTCCGATCTGTTCTAAGCACCCTCAACGGCATGTGATCTTTGTTTACTTGGAGCAGGTAGCCAGCTACCCTGTTGCCCCAGTCATATTAGTAACAGGTAGTCTCAGCACTGTTGCAGCAACAAACACAAACCAGCCTCTAGCTCCTAGGTCCGGTTCATTGCTTGCGATAGATTGCAAATCCCTGTGTCACTGCAACTACTGCTCTCCAGGTCTCTGGAGTAGCCCGGCACTTGGTTGTGGACGTTGACGAGGCGCGTCTCCTAGCCGCCCGCTGCTCTGTGGCCATCACGCCTCCACAATCCAAACCTCAGTTCCGCGCCATAAACCGCACCAAACCAAACACGGCAGAGACTACGACACGAGCCATACTCGCCCCTCTCGCCATCGCCTTCACAAGACCACAAACACGTACGCGCGCGGTGCACCGGGAACCCGTCCAACGCTACCAACAGCCCATGGATGACGTGTGGCCGTGGCTGGCCTCCCTGCCCGCTCCTCCTCCCGCGGCCGAGCCCGACGCACCGCCTCCGCCGCCGCCGTGGTCACTCCAGCTCGCCTCCTCGCCCGACGGCCCCTCCATCGTCCTGCAGGCGGACGCTGCTACTACTGCCGACGGCGATGACGGCAGCGAGCCCGCGCCACTCGTCGCTTTCTCCCTCGCCATCAACGGCGCCGGCGCGGCGAGCGCGCTGTGGACGTCCGACGGCTTCGCGGTGTCGTCGCCGGTGCCGGTGCGGCTGCAGCTGCTGGTCCAGCTGCTTAACGACGTGCTTGATCGCTCGCCGTACGTGCCTTGCCTGGGCGCGAACGCCGTTGAGTTCGCCGGCGTGGACGCGTCGTCCGAGGCCAGGGTGGACGCGGAGGTCGTCTCCGCCGTCATGGGAGCGGCGGGCACCGACGCCTTCGCGGCCTTCTTCTCGCTGGCTCTCCTGTTGCGGCTCTTCTGGCTGTGCGCGCTCGACGCCCCCGCGGACGCCGGCTACCTCTTCTTCCGGGACCTCGGCGCCGGGATCGAGCGCGCCCTCGGCGCGTGCCGCCCGGCGCTCGCCGCGTTCCTTTGCTTCGTTGGCCCGGACGTCGAGGAGCGGTTCATGCGCTCGCTCGGCTACATGCTCGCCAAGTGGTGCCTGCTGCGGGAGATGCAGGCCGCCACCGGGTCAGCGGCCAAGGCGGAGGTGCCGCGCCGCCGTCGCGCGCTCCCCGCCGCGTGCCTGTCGTACGCTGCCGAGGCGCACGGGCTCTGGGTCCTCAAGGGCTACGCGCCCGTGCTCGCCATGGCGCGCGTCACGGCTGCTGCGTCCACGTCCATCACCGCCTCGCCGCACGAGGTGCCCGAGGAGCCGGCGCTGCGGTACGGCCTCGTGCACCAGCAGCTGGAGGCCGTGGTGCAGCTGGAGTACGCGGTGCGGGTGCGCGACGGGAGGTTCCTCGCCGTCTCCGTGCGCGTCGACAACGTCCGGGTGCGCGTCGCGCGGCTCGCGTTCCGGAAGGACGACGAGGACGCGGGCGGCGGCGCCACCGACGACGACGCCGAGGACGCCGGCGACGACGTCATGGACGGCGAGCGCCATTTCCCGTCACGCATCCGGCTCTGGGTCGGCCCGCGGTTCGGCGCGTCCTACGCCACCGGTCCGAGCCTCGGTCGCTCCACGGGGAACCCGGAACGCGACGTCGAGATGACGCGCACCATCAAGGGCGCCTTCTCCGGCGCCACCAAGCTCGCCAACGGCAACGTCAACGCGCCGAGAATGAAGGCCAAGATGCGGTCGTCGGCGCGGACGCGCAGCCGGAGCTGGCGGTGGGAGCAGGAGGCCGAGGGCAGCGCCGGTTTGTTCGAGGGCGTGCTGTACGACCCGGTCACCGGGACGGAGGTGTCGGCGTGGCGCCCGGGCACTGGCGGCAGCGGAGCAGCCGACCCACGGAACGGCATGCGGCGGCGGTACGGCGGTCCCGGGCGGGCGTTCAGCAAGATGCGGGGGCTGGTGGTGGCCGGCGACGAGCTGCCGGAGGAGATGACGTGGAGGGTGGGGAGGGAAGAGGAAGGCAGGACCCTGCGGTGGCGCCTCGGGCTCAAGGCGTGGGTGAGCTACCTGCCCAACGAGGTGAGGAGCCGCCACTTCGAGACCAGGTGCGCCGAGTGGGCGCACGAGGTGGAGCTGCCGCTTGTCCCCATTAATGGCGACGAGAGCTGAGGATTGATCGGACTTTCACCTCTCCGGTCGCTTGTTAGCAATGTAGCAGAGACTGTAGAGTAGATACGTATACTGTAACAATGAATCCCTCCGACTTACTCATGTCCGCATACAGACAGAGGTCGATGGATAAAAATTCAAAAGATAAAATGATAATATACAGTGTATGGCTTTTTATAAGAACGAAGCCGCATACTTTTCAGCTGAAACTTTTGGTGCAACCTTTTCACTTTATTTTTTTTTTCTAGGCTGTGATTTCCGGGTGGAATTGAGACCTTTCGAGGAAAACTCTTCGCCATGTGTTTCAACTCACTAGTTAAGACTTTAGAGAATGTAATGGAGATCAGCTCTCGCAAATACATGGAATCGGACGCCATTTTGTTTCGTGATGGGTGGCCCGGTTTTATGTTCATCAGATGAACGATCAGGCTCACGGAGCTTGGGCAAGAGCAACGTAGTCACGTCAGCTCTCCATCGTAGCAGGTGCTAAAACTGCAAAGAAGTTATTCTCTATCCCTCCATCATCACTTCAGCAGTATATGGCTGCTGCAGGCCCATTCATTGAGGATTGCTGGACATAGTTTGTTGGGCCGTTTCCAAATTAGTCCCTTTGTCGTTGCTGGGCCCGACCCCGTAAGCCAACCCCAGAAATTTTATACTCCATCATTACTGTTCTAGTGAACTAGTGTCTGGTGATGTCTTTTGATTGGACATATTAGTTAGTTAGGACCTCTCGTTTCAAAATGTAAATTGTTTTAGATTTTATGCATGCATTGATTTTGCAGTACATCTAAATATAGGGTTATGTCTAAATACATAGCACAATCTATGTATGTAGAAAACTAAAACAACTTACATTTTAAAACGAAAGGAGCAGGTAGGAGTAGCTTCTCAGCTGTTAAAATGCAATTGTCGGTTTCCGCACCCTGCTTCCAGTAAAAAGGAAACAAAAAATGGGCGGGGACTCAATTGAGCCGAGGTGCGCCAGCTCCCGCCAGCGGGGAGCTTGACAGTATTTGCTTATTTGGAAGCGGTGTGGTTGCAACATTTGTCAGCACCAGACGCAAAGGTCACTCCGGCAACTCATTTTTCTATAGCAATCCTTAACCATCATATGGATAACACAAAGACAAGATCATCTGGCAGACAAGGGGCAAGAGTCCAAACCTAAGCGGCACTGCAATCCGTTAAACGCCACGGGCAGTTGGCGTTCGGCTGGGGACACGGTGAAATGCCAGCACCCCCTGGAATTGACAGGTTTGTTAGCATAAACGCGTCGCCGTCGGCCGTCGCGGATCGCAGTAGGGTTTGGCGCGCGCCGGACGGACACTTGTGGACCACGGAGCGCTGCGGCGCGCGGCCACGGTGCGACCCCAGGCGCCAAGCGTCCCAGACGCTGCTCCCGCGGTCGCCGCGAGGCCGCGAGGGGACCCCGAATTCACCCGGATGGAGCTCCCGTGCGGGGGCTGCCGGACTGGGGGACGGACAGCGACCCAACACCAGAAGTCAGAAGAGATCAAGATAGAAAGGATGATCAAACTAGAGGGAAAGCCCCTTGCGCTTTGGCCAAAATGAACAGCAAGGCACTCGGTGCTTCGCGAGCTCTTCTACGTACCTTCCTTCACTAATCTTGATCCAATGGATCAAATAGGTGCCAAAAAATACGGCATGTAGCGATGTGATGCTTTTGTAGGGTGATGGACCAAGTACTGCCGTACTAGTAGTACACTGAAGCTGCACTGTAGGGTGATGGAAATATGACGTTGTACGTAGGCAAAGATGTGAGACACACGATAGGAAAAAAAAGGAATTAAGAAATTGATAGAGGAAAAAAAGTGACAAAATGGATGTTAGAGATCTGTAATGTTGTACTGGCGTGCTACATGGAAACTACTGGTAACTTTCAGGAAACGTTCACAGACAAAGCAGCAAGCAGGGCCTGCATTGAACTCGTCGTCTCGGAAGCGGGTGGGTAGGCGAGGCGAGCCGAATCCGCGGGGGGACACGTCGGCGCGGCCGCAGCCGCGCAAAAACTACTGGGCACCGGCGCACGAACGCCGCGCGCTCCCCCACCACCACCTCCCTCCCCCTCCCTCCAAACTCCAAAGCCCTCAACCAATCCCCTCTCTGCTCAGCGCAGCCTCCGCTCCCCCCAATCCGAATCCCACTCCGACTCCCTCGCCTCCCCCCAATGGCGTCGCCGGGCGCCGCCTTCTCCGCCGCGCTCGCCGCCGAGGACTTCCCATGGGTGCGTCGCTCGTGCCGGTTCCGCTGCGGGCCGAATTTTGCTGCTGCTGCTGAGTGCTGACCTGCTGCCGTGGCGGTTTGCCGTGCAGGTGGAGAGCCAGGAGGAGATGGGGATGGCACCGGACAAGTACCGCGAGGTGTTTGACCTCGCGCAGCGCGGCACGCAGGTCTTCAGGGACGGCCACTTCGACGAGGTATGCCTTGCTCATCCCTCTGGTGTTACGTTCGTGGCGGTGTCAGTCAGTGTATGACTGTATTCCGAGCGGGGATGTTCGCGTTTAGCTTGCGGACCATTTGGGCGTTTGATCGGATAATGCTTCAGTAGTCGGAGAAGGATGGGAATTGGCTCCGAGTTGAGTCTGGGTAACACAGGTACCCCCCTTGAGGCGTGGATGCGAGTCAGTGTACCCTGGGCAGCCTGATAATCGGCTTTGGTAGATGATGTAGTGACTGCCTTTTGTTTTTTATTATTCTCACGAGATAGGATTAACGCCAATATAAATAGAATAGTCTGAATTGGCACAATGGAGTTGAATTGGTTCCTGTGATCAACGGGAACTCATTTCCTGAAGAGATTCTCCAGCACATGCAGCGGCACCCTGGTACCAGCCACTGCAATTTTGCAGACAGTTTTCAGAAGTGAGGAAAACAGTCATTGTATGATTGTATCAAGTTATCAGCTGTCGGCTTGTTGCTTTCTCTGGTTCTACATCTGATAACATGATGCAGGCCATGTGGCGTGCTGAGTACCTTTTCACATACAGTTTCAGAGTTTTTTTTCTTTCATGCCAATTTTGCAAAGGAAAAAAACTTGGTTTTAGTTTAACACTCCTGCGACTGGAATTTTACCTCAACAATGCTTGCTGATATTGCCAGACATTCTTTAATCCCAAATGCGGTGTATCGCTTGGATAAATAGGAAGAAAGAAATTCATTTCTGGTCTAGCATGTCCTATCTATTCAGTTTCAACATTAACTACTCATACAGTGGTAGCCTAACGCATTTGACATTGATGGCTTTCTACTTTTCACAAACCACCAAATGTTTATTTTTATTTAATATCAAACTGCTGTGAAATGTGGTTGAAGTAATTTCTTCTTTTCGTGTTCAATGTTTCTGTTTTTTTTTTGTTCCATTCTGTCTATGTTGTACAACTTACTGATTTATAGATTTTTTGGGATCTTTAAGTATGCTTCTTAATTATTCATAGTATTTTCTTGTTTCTGTCGAATTTTTTTCACATCCTCCCTAAATATTTTGTGGGCGTAACACAAGGTTTATTATTCTAGTGATTTCCACCTAAAGGAAAGCCCAAACTAGTTAACAAGATGGGCCTGCCAGCAACAGTGGAATATAGCGCTGTCTGAACCTACTTATGCAGGCACCATCCTAATCCTACTATTCTTACTTATGTAGCATTGGTGCTAATTTTACCACTTTGTCTTGTTTGTTTAATTGTTCTTCTTTTAGGTGATCGTCACATG
Source organism: Setaria italica (assembly GCF_000263155.2). Taxonomy (NCBI): domain Eukaryota; kingdom Viridiplantae; phylum Streptophyta; class Magnoliopsida; order Poales; family Poaceae; genus Setaria; species Setaria italica. Next base: position 41,916,000 of record NC_028458.1, read on the forward strand.
TACAAATGTATTTTGTTGACCTTAATGCATGCGATACTTGACATGATTCTTTTTCAGGCAATATCCTTCTACTCTAAAGCTCTAAATTTGAGACCAGGAGATCAAATTATACTTAGCAACCGAAGTTTGGCTTTCTGTCGGTGAGTTTCCTGGTAATATTTTTGCATAATTTTGCTGTACGGATCTCATTTGTATTATATAGATATGTTTGCTCTGGATTCACACTATAGTGTGGCTACCATTATGACAGGATAAGTCAACTGTTGAGGGAGAGATCAGCAGCTGACTCTGAATATCAGCCCTTGAATGGCCTTGATCCTACAACACATGCGGAGGTATGAGTATTTTACCCAATTGTTCGATCCTAATGTTAATTAAGCGAATTTGCATCACATTAGGCTTTCTTTCTTTCAAAGGAAAAACCTTTTTATATTTGATTCATTATTACAGTTAGCTCTGAAGGATGCAGAGAAGATCATATCTATCAACAGTAATTCCCCTAGACCATATCTTCTCAAGGCATATGCGCTAATTCTGGTAACATTTTGTAACTTGAGCACATTAGAAGATCTTAGATCCAATATTCTTTTATTAGGGTGGATGTTTTAAATATTTTTCCCTCGATATGATTACACTCAATTTGGACCACTAGGATTAATGTTTGGTAGACCTTTTTATTAACTGTGGTCTTTTGGTCTTGTCACATTTAAACATTGAGAATATAGGATGAGTAATACCTGTACTTTTGCAAATTTCCAGTTGAACTTCATGTGATGTAATAACCACTTCTATTTCTCATTTTATTTCACATGGCTTTAATGTTCACCTGATCCAAAAATATTATGCGCTACATGTCAATATGCAAAATTTGGAACTACAAGTAGCACATTGTCAAGTCTCAGCACAATTTGGGTGATTAGCCAAAAGAAATACAAATTCACTATTCGAAAGAAAATCTAAAAAAAACATGGATGTAGTAATGTATGACTACCAAATTTCATGGTAAAATTCACCAATACCGTGGGTACAGAAAAAAGAAAAGTAATTGTTCGTACACTGCTTGTCAATTTTTGTTTCCTTTCTACATGATTGAATTGGAGCACGAAATTTTGCATGTGTTCATAAGGCTACATGTAATTACTATTTACTAATACCCTTCTCAGCAATAAGCCTTCCTACTGTCATTTTGCTTATCCTTCTTTTTATTATTATGCTCTGTTTAGACCATCAAGAAAACCATTCACAAGCTGCTCTTTTAATAGAATCTGTTGGGACCATCATGTACTGTGTACATGTTATATTGGAGTTCATTTTCCCTTGAATGCTTGTTTATCTAATTGGAATAACTCGTTGATATGAAGCTGGAGCATTATCATGAGGCACGTGAGGCCCTTCTTGCTGGTCTTCAAGTTGACCCCCTCAGGTATAATTATTGGTGCATAATGATACTCATAATTGATTTCATTGCTCGCAGATATCTGTTACGCTATAATGATCCTCTGGCACATTTTATAACACCAATTTCCTATTATACAGCCATGTCTTGCAAACCTGTCTGAGTGATCTGGATAGGAATACAAATATTGCAGCTGGGGCAAGGCGTGCAAGGTTAGATAGGACTGATGATTTTGAGTGCACATTATGCTTTAAGCTATTGTATGAACCTGTCACTACACCATGTGGGCATTCATTTTGTCGTTCTTGTCTACATCAGTCAATGGATCATGGTGAGCTTAAAAAATATCACATGCACAATTATCTATTTTTGTTTAAATCTGAACTTCCTGCTATATGCTATTTCCAATAGGAAATAAGTGCCCCATGTGTCGGACAGTTCTATTTATTGGTCCAAGAACATATCCTATAAGGTAACTGAAGATGCTGAAAAGCTACATTTCTTTACTTTGAATTATCATTTCATCCAAACGTTCATATTTGACACCTCTGATGGCAATCATGGTTAAATGATGCAGTGTAACATTGAGCAACATAATTCAGAGAAATTTCCCAGAAGAATATGCTGAGAGGAGGTCAGAACATGAGACTATGACATATGCTGGTGTTGATTTGATGCCTCTCTTTGTTATGGATGTTGTACTTCCATGCCAAAAGATGGCACTGAACATATTTGAACCTCGCTACAGACTAATGGTACGGCTATCACAGAATTTAGATATGTTTTGTCAGACGTATCTGTTGATAATATCTCTTCTCTATATCAAGAAGATCACAAACACATTCATATCCAGCTTGCAGATATAACCTTGCAATTTGTATGATTTAAAATCTTGCTTAACCAAGTTCTTTTCTCAAATGATGCGTTAGTACTCCAGTCCAATCTAAACATGTTCAAGCAGTGTTTCCATCTTTAATATTTGTATAAGTCCTAAAATTACTTTGATGTTTTACTTCAAAGCATGGAAAGCTAAGTATCATCTTGGTTGTAGTGAATAGAAAACAGTGTGAGACCTTTCTTTTTATCACTTTTTGCAGTTGATGCATGGCTAGTCTGAAATTTATTTTTCTGTTGGATTCTGCATTCATTAGTCATGCACCTTGATAACGCTAGGAAGAACGCATGGATCATTCTTTTTTTTTTGCTTTGAGACATGTAATTAAGTGTTCGTTTGCCCTATTTATTCCTGCATTATCTTTTGATGCTTTTCATTTGAAATAGGTAAGGAGGATAATGGAAGGGAACCATCGAATGGGAATGGTTAGGAACTCATATCAAAGCATTTTTGTTTATTTTGAAAGAGTTATTTCGTTCATTATTTGCTTAAATACTGTAGGTTGCTATTGATTCGGCAACGGGTACTGTAGCTGATTGTGGCTGTGAGGTGGAAATTTTGGAGTGAGTTCAGTCTTTAATTATTTTCCTTTAAAATTTCTGACAGTGTTTTTGAGTTTTATTTTTCAAATCTCTTCATAAATTTCTAGGTGTGAACCACTTCCAGATGGGCGTTTTTATTTAGAGGTAAATTGTGTCTATTACCAGATTTTTAAATAACAGTGTACTTACATTCTATATTAGTTTTCAAACTGCTTTCTATTGAGCAACTGCACAATCTGCATCCCTGTGACTGTGAGGCTGTGAGCCTAGCGATCCTTGATTGTGTTGCTGCAGAAATCAAATATTATATTTCTTAGCATTGACCTGTCTAAACCAATTGTAGTTTATGCTTTTAGATTCAACATTGTATTGGAACTTAGAAGATTATAAGTACTATTTTCAAATGTTTTGGACTATTTTTGTTTGTTTCGCGAACTGAATCCTTAATTCTTGTTACGTTGAAAGAAATTTCATCTACAGAGGACAACAGAACTTAAAGACAGTATCTTTTTGGTCAGTTGCACCAAGATTGCCTTGCACAGTATCACTCCTCTTGTAGTTTTGTCCATCTTTTCTTTTTTTTTGCCTGCAGCCACCATTATTTAGTGCAAAGGAGTGTACTCCCAAATTATGCGTAGATTTGATGACTTTTTAGTTTTTATATTGAACCAGTATAACGAATTAAATTGTGAAATTCTGGAGTTATTTTCAGATGACAAAAAATAATACTTTTCGTCATAGGTGGAAGGCTCTCGTCGGTTTCGTATCTTACGATCATGGGATCAAGATGGGTGAGTCTGGCATGCTTCACTATAGAATCTATCTGGGAGAGAATGTCAGATCAGTATTTTTCATAAAATTCTTTTTTTTATAAATTGTAGATATAGAGTTGCCGAAGTTGAATGGTTGCAAGATATGCCTCTGCCAGAAGGATCACAAGAGAGAAGAGAAGTAAAGTCTTCATACCTTTTTATGTTTTGTTTAACTCTGATAATAGTTATGTCCAAATGCATCAAATATTTTAATTAGTAGATCCAATTGAAATGTTTATAACAAAGTATGCACATCTCCTTGCTTATGCTTTTATCCATGCTGCGTATTAATTATATTGGCTAAGTGAAAATTAAATGAGATGTGTTACGTCACATCAGAATTGTAATGCATCTCCGTCACTTGTCTTTATTAAATTTGTATGTCTGTTGGTTTAATTCTTTGCAGCTAATCGAACTTGCCAATGGAGCTTCAGAACTAGCCAGGGCATATATTAGGCGTGCTAGAGAAACCGTACGGACTGGTATGCTCATTTTCAGTTTTTCAAGTACCTCACGTTTTGAATTTGCTATTATGTATAGTGAAAACCACATTGTTTTAGAAATGGTTATAGAAAAGTAAAATCTTGTATGCATATTTTCAGTATGATGCATGAATCATTGGCCCTGTAAATTGGTTTAGGAATTACATAGTAAATAAAACTCAAATTACATAGGAACATAGTATGGTTTGATTTGATTTGAAGCCTTGCGCTGACAAAGTTTGGTCATGTCAACTGTATTTGGACATGTAAAATCTAGAAATGAACGAATCAAGCCCTTAAGATCGGTTGGTGTGTATCAGGAGTTCAGGACCTGAACAAGGACTGTCTGGGATGCTAGTTTTTTGGGATTATATGCTTCTGCATAGCATTTCATGTTAACATTCATTGAATGCAGCAAGGCGAACAAGGCATTTGGATCTTGAGAGCATGCCTGGACCACAGGATCCTGAAAAATTTAGCTTCTGGGTATGCAGCATGTCCGCATTTGCTAAATTTAAAACTTCGTTGGTGCTATATTTAATTTATTGTTACGTTTTTTGCAGTTAGTCAACTTGATAAGTTTGAGGCCCTCTGATAGATTAGATCTGTTACGCCTCCGTGACACTCGGGAGGTAAGCTCTTAGGACCAGCTTCTGTTTTTACAGCAGAGACCAGGTTTTAAGGTTGCATTGTTGTCGCCTCTGCAGAGAATTTCTAGTAGCATCAGGTTGCTGAGTGATGCCGCCGAGCAAGGTTGCCATGTACAGTAACAGAACAATAGCACCAAGAATTGTTTCCACAGGCCAATTTATTCATCTAGGGGTATATACTGAGCAGCTCCTATGTAAATCGTTTTACAGTATAGATTTATCATATTTGTTATTTAATTGATTCTGGGCGGTATAATTTCCTCATGTACGAACTGTCAATGGAAAAGGTATATCGTAAACTTCCTTATTCTTGTACCATTATGTCCTTACTCTTTGTGTCAATCCGTTTCGCTTAATGCCATTTAAGAATTTAGGTTACAAAAGGGAACTATATCGAGTTGGTGTGTTCTTGTGAGTGGAACTTGGGGAGTCTGCTAGGGCTCTTGTGTGTGCTACTGTTGGTATTCTTTGCTAGGTTTTCACCGAGAATGCATTTTACCTGGTTCATCTTACATGTAATGCCTGTCTTGATTTCGGACCGTTGCGGCCAAAATAGCCATGCACGGATGCACTGTCCGAGCTGGAAGGATTTCCGGTCAGAGATTTGGGCACTGCAGGTGCAGAGAGAGCAGAGTTGCTGTATGCAAATAGTTGCATCGAAATGGACGAGGCAGGTTGCCAGGTTCTTGCTCTGCTCTATCACGGACAGGAAATAGGATATCACTTATCAGTTGATGGTGTACGTTTACCTGGAAAAGTTTTACTTCGACATTCCTTCCTCTCGATGGTGGTTGGCGACGCGGCCATAGGAGGCATCAACCCTGGGCGTCTCTGCTTTCCAGTGCAATTCATTCTGTTAAGCGCAATTCATTCTGTTGGTCTCAAAATAGTCATTGACGTTTCAGTCTCTGATTGGGCGAGGTGATTGTGGATTTCGGTATCCTATATACTAGAACTAGTCCATATGATCTTGATGTATTTCTAACAGATTCAACTGTGATGGTGCGTTAAGCCTTAGAAACAAAGAATTTCACACAAATTTTTCATCATGACAGTAGGCTGCTTTGGATTACGTCTCCGTATGCTTATTTATTTTAGCACGAGTTTATTTACTATTATATACGTTATAACTCTGAGGCCAGGATATTTAAACTATTCCTTTATCTAAAAAGATAAGTTATAAGTTATTATATAATCTTTTTTTTGCAATTAGATCAATCTAGTTGTCGTCCATATGACCCTTTAGATATTGAATAGTCAAAATTACAACAACAATCTTATATAAATTATTCCCGCAAAAAAAATCTTATATAAATTATCACATTTATTAGGATTTAGGAATTAGGACCACGCAGGTCGTAACTCATTCTAGTGGGCTGCAGCCCATCCTAGAGACCTGGACCAATCTCATTGGAGACAAAACCCGATCCAACCAAGTTGAAGACAGACCGAGACAGGGCACGTCATTCCTTTCCCAGTGTTGTTATTGATTTTTTATGTTGGCAATTTTGACCACCACTACTTTTATAAAAAAATATATTCCTCGCAAAATTATAATCCAAAAATAATTTATTAGTGCGTTGAATGTCGCTTTCGTTCTCATTACGAGTCATGTGGGCAATGGACTATATGAGACTGCCAAGATATTAAAACTGCAGCATGGTTTAGAGCAAAGAATTCCCTGCTTCATTGCATCTTTGTATTTTCTGCGTTGCATTATTAAAATTTAGTAAGTTTTATGATTATTTTCTGTTGAAGTTAAAGTTTTAAAAGTCTGACTTCTGAAAAACCCATATATTGTGAACAGAGAGAGAGTGTTGTTTGAGATGAAAATGTAAATAGTACAATAGGTAGAAATTGCGGCAATAAGTCGTACGTATCCCCACACTATTTTATTTTTATTGTGATTATTCAAATTCCTTGACAGATTCGATCGAATATTATCTCTTTTGAAATCCATAATCAAGCATATTTCAATAAAATGGATTTTTGCAAATTTTGTCATGGAAATCAGGGGTGGAGGTGGAGATGAGAGCTTTTTTCCTTCCTCTGGTCTGCATGGGCAGTTTGGGGAAGGCAAAGCTGCATTCAGTAGAGCAGCTGCTCCTATGCTACTGTAGGGGGCAACCATTCCATTCAATGCAGAATTGCAGAGAAGCAAAGTTTTTATATGCTCACCAATGGACAATGGTCCCTCTCTCTCTCACACACACACACGCGCGCGCGCGCACACACACACATCTCATCATCTCAGTAAAAGTACACAATGGGAATTTTCACCTTTCGGTGCAACCTTCATGACTTTTCTCTGCTCTTCAGGTCAAGGACCAGACAGATGGGAGAATTTTAGGAAGTTTTAGTCTGTACACTGTGCAGTCCATTGATGTCTTTGGCCCTGTTTGGGAGAGGAGTGCTAAAATTTAGCCTTGGGCTAAAATTTAGCCCCCTCAAATGAAAGGGCTAAAGTTTAGCACCTTGGGTGTTTGGAAGGAGGGCTAAAGTTTAGCACCTCTTCTGTAAAATGTCCCTTTTGCCCCTGCTGTGCTGCCCCTCCCACCGTTTTCCTCTCAGCTGGAGTTCAGCAGGGCGAATCGGCGATGGCGACCCACCCGGCCTCCCCGACTGCCGGCGCCGGCGACTACTGGTCTCCGTCCGGGCCGCCTCCGATGCACCTGTCTGCAGCGCAGGCGATGGCGGCGATCCAGCCCACCTCACCGTGGTGCTGCTCCAGGGATGCCGTCGTGCTGCTCCACGTTCGCCCCACCTCCGTGCTCTACGGCGCCTACTGGGGCTCCATCCTGGTCTCCGT
>NC_028458.1:41924143-41928991 GCF_000263155.2 Setaria italica
ATCCAACTCGGCTCACATCCGAATTGGCATTCCAGCCCTTTAAGTGTGTGACCCTATGGGTTTGGATAGGTATAGACATGCCCCGAGTACTCATACTCCCCCCAATAGTCGGTAGGGGGCCAAAAGGAAGAAAAGCGGTTGTGGTAAACTTTAGCCCCCCTCTCCCAAACAGGGCCTTTGTAAAAGGAGACTAGTGGATTACTACTCGGCCGTTACGCACGTACTCTTGCTCTAGAAAAATAATCATGCCATTATGCAGTTCACCACCATTTGGTGCCCCAATAGAAAAAAGACAGTCAACACAACACTGACGGCTTGTGACAACTGGCGAAATAGCCAAATAGGCAGCGAGAGGAGTACACCTTTTTACATGCACTGCATTGTCCTCATTTTAATTGCAAGGTTTGCCCCAAGAGAGTGAAAAGATTCTCAGCAAATCCCTAGGTGGCTTCAGTACATTGATGGAGATGGGCTAATCTATGAGCTGACTCTAGGCTACAACCTACAAGGCAAGGTAGAATTGTAGAAGGGGGGCCGCCGCATAAGCACAAAGCGGGGGCAAGCTCAAAGAGGATTTCATCATTCGAACGGCACGCACCTTTCCTTTTCTTTGTAAAAGGTTTGGAGGACGCAATAAAAAAAAGGCGTCGTTTTCGCACCCAAAATTTACCTGCACATCTCTAATTTAGTCTGTTCTAGAATGTGTGTGCAATAAACATTTTATCCGTTTTCAAAAAAAAATCAAACATTGAACTCTTGCTATCAATTACTACCAATATGCAAAACTCTATCTAGATTCACTACATTTTCATGTAATAATATTACAAAAGAGTGATCCTATATCACAAAACAGAGGCAATATGATTAAGTGAAGTAGCTACTGTAGAAAGGTCAATTCACACACTACAAAGTGACATGACATATTTTTAAAATTTGTTGAAATAAATCGAAAGGTTGCTTTCCAATGCGTTCAAAATTAGGACTTATTGATTATAGATAGTTCATTGTGGATACCAAAAGGTTTGCTTATGACATACATATACGAGTGCATGAATCGAAAGCTTAAATTTGCATTTTTCAATCTACACAAGGAAAAAAAATATTTTCCAAGTTAAAATGAACTTTTTAGAAATAATATTGGAAGACATATCTAAACTCCACTTTTTAGACATATCTACCCAATAATGAGCGGGGATGTTTCATAACTGGATTTGCTAATGACTTATTACATCTTGAAATATATAAGTTACCCAACACTCGAAAAGATCTATAGAGTTTGAGGTCGAGGAGGATTTTGAAGTCAAAATGTGTATCAAACTTGGTGGCTGGATCGCTAGGGTGGATGGGCGGTGAGGCGGCAAGGTGCCACTTTCCACGATGGAGGAGGATTGTCATTAGACGGTGATGGCTGTAGGGCATCATATCCTGCTATGGTTAGTGTGGTGGCATGTAAGGTTGGATCGCTAGGGTGGATGGGCGGTGAGGCGGCAAGGTGCCACTTTCCACGATGGAGGAGGATTGTCATTAGACGGTGATGGCTGTAGGGCATCATATCCTGCTATGATTAGTGTGGTGGCATGTAAGGTTAATGGAGGTTTCATGAGAGTTTCATGGTATTAAATCCAATGCCACATCAGCAAAATTGCTGATTTGGCAAGGTAATTAATAGAGGGGGTTTCATTGGATGAGAGAGGAGTTTCATCCTCATGACACTCATCTGGTATAGTTACCTAGTTCTTAGTCTAGGTAACTGTATAATGAAACTGTACACTGAGGCTGACCTAACAAATAAGTTGCTGGTGGAGATAGAGGAGGATGAGAGGAGGAGCTTACCGGAGTTTAATGGTGTGCGAATGATACTGAGGTAGGAGGTGCGTCGGTAGGAGCAATGCTGATAGGCCTTGCTAGTGCTGATATGACAGCTGAAAATGTCACTTTCAATCTTAAAACTATAAATCTAAAACTATGAATTTAGAAATGTCAAAACGATATATGATTTGGGACGGTGAGTATTAGAATTGAGAATGTAGGAAAGTTCCCAATAGAGCGATGAAATGACATAGTAAAAACATATGGATTAGACAACCACTTAGGCCCCATTTGGATACCCATGCTAAAATTTAGCACCTATCACATCGGATGTTTGGATGGTAATTAGAAGTATTAAACATATGCTAATTATAAAACTAATTGCATAGATGGAGTCTAATTCGCAAGATGAATCTATTAAGTCTAATTAGTCCATAATTTGACAATGTGGTGCTACAGTAACCATTTGTTAATGATGGATTAATTAGGCTTAATAGATTCGTCTCACGAATTAGCACAGGGGTTCTGCAATTAGTTTTATAATTAGCTTATGTTTAATCCTTATAATTAGCATCCGAACATCCGATGTGATACTGCTAAAATTTAGCATCTAGTATCGAACCCCCCGACCCCTCATGTGGCTTTAAAGGGAATTAAAAATTGCAAAAAAAACATATGGCGTAATTTCCCAACATAAAGCCATAAAGTTAGCGATGAAATGCATTTTTTGACCGAATGTGGCTTTAAAGGGATCACATGAATAGTTTATTCTTAAATTTTTCCTACATTTGACACAACTCGTCCCACGTACCATGAGGAGGTGCCAGAGATGCTCCATACATGAAAAATGATGCCAGAACTTGTACTAGTAGGAGAATCATGTAACAACACGATTGCACCTAGATCAAGGGGGTGTTTGGGAACACCCTATTAAAGTTTAACACCTGTCACATCGAATGTTTGGATACTAATTAGGAGTACTAAACATAAGCTAATTACAAAACTAATTGCATAGATAGAGTATAATTCGCGAGACGAATCTATTAAGCCTAATTAGTCCATGATTTGACAATATGGTGCTACAGTAACCATTTGCTAATGATGGATTAATTAGGCTTAATAGATTCGTCTCGCGAATTAGCACAAGGTTCTGCAATTAATTTTATAATTAGCTCATGTTTAGTTCTCCTAATTAGCATCCGAACATCCGATATGACACTGTTAAAGTTTAGCACCTCGTATCCAAACAGCCCCCAAGTAAAATGGGACCAATCTAAGTGGTGAATAAAAGCAAATCACCCGAAGGCTATACGGCAACTTGCTTGCACAGTCAGTGGGCACAAGGGGCATTTCAAAACATACCAGACTTGCAGGTGTTAGAACATAAAAAAGTGAATAACAGGTGGCTATTTGAAAACCTCCTTAGCTTGCCGGTGACTGGTGAGCTTGTGTAGTTTTCTATTTAGGGTCTTGTTTAGTTGCCCAAAGTTTGGAGGTGCAAAATTACTGTTATAGCACTATAGCACACTGTAGCGTTTCGTTTGTATTTGTGAATTATTATCCAAATATTGACTAATTAGGCTCAAAAGATTCGTCTCGCAAAGTACAACAAAACTGTGCAATTAGTTTTTGATTTCGTCTACATTTAGTACTCCATGCATGTACCGCAAGTTTGATGTGCTGGGGAATCTTCTTTTTGCATAGTGTCAAAGTTGGGAGTTTTGAGGGAACTAAACATGGCCCTAGTTCTTTCGGCAAAATATGCACTTTGGTCTCTGAACTTTGCATGGAGGGTCAATTTCGTCCCTCAACTTTAAGATTGGCCAATTTAGTCCCTCAACTTTCATTTTTATCAAACTCGTCCTTGTGTTGATGTGTGATCTATGTTAGCATAAAATTAATGCAAAAAGTCCGTTTTACTCTTGGCTCATCTAGGTCAAATGAGTATATGCTCATACTCCCTTAATACATACACATAATAATATATTTTTTAAATTGACACAAAATATGGTTTCTAAAAAGTGTATCTACCCGTGCTCTTCAAAGTCAATCATGCATGTGCTCATATGAATTTGATAAGTATTTACTCATATTCTTTTGGTATATATACAACTCAATGTGTGTAGACATGTTCTAAAATCAACATGTGCTCACATACTCGTGGTACGTTATACATGCTCCATGTATGTATTCATACTCCCTCGGCAAATATATGCATCCTCATATTTATTTTGGATCATACATTATTATAATTCTAAAGGTAAAAATTGAAAAGAGAAAATAACTAAGGGTAAAATGGACCTTTTATATTAGTTTCATACTAATTTGGAGCCACATATCAGTACAAGGATGAGTTTGACCCAGAAACGAAAGTTGAGGGACTAAATTGGTCAATCTAAAAGTTGAGGGATGAAATTGACCCTCTGTGTAAAGTCCCAGGACTAAGATGCCTATTTTGCCATTTCTTTCAAAACTAACGTGGATTGAACCATGGTGTGTTTGCTGGTGTCTGGTGAGCCATTGGAGGAATTTTACAGGGCGGTCAATCTTTTGTTTCAGAGAGCCACCTAATAAAAGATTTATGATCGAAACAATACGAAGATCCCCCTATAAATCCTATCATCGAGCCTGAGACCCTACCCATATTTTCCGGTTACCAACCAGCAAGAAGAGAAACGAATACGAGGAGAGGTAGTGGAGCGGTAGAGCCCTGTCTTTAGTGCAGCCATAAATTATCCCCTCTCCCGCATTGAGAATTTGGGAAGACGGGGCAGCAGGGGCGCAGCAGCAATGCAGAAAGGAGGAAGAAACTTTTAAAGCGGCAGCAAGCAGCGAGAGAGGAAGAGGAGCATGGATGGCATGGCTCAGCTCAGGCAACAGGCCACAGCCACAGCCGCGGCCACAGCGTTGGCGTAGATGCTCATGCTCCTCTTCCCTCGGCTTCTCTCCTGTCCCCCACCTCTGCGCCTGCCAACCCATTAATACCTCCCTCCCCCCCCACCCCCACTTTGGCTTGGTCCTAGGGAGGTCTCCAGAGGA
>NC_028458.1:41929319-42001593 GCF_000263155.2 Setaria italica
AGAAACCCCCACAGAGACAGCCCACGCCCACGCCGCGCCACGCCAAAAGGAACCCAAGAAGCTGCGATCCTGCTGCCCCCGGAAGAAGCTGCGTACCAGTACTGAGTACGAACAAATTGGATTGGGTTGGTGCTCGCGTCTGCTGCCCGGCGGTGGTGCTAGCTTGGCCATGGAGGGGGAGGCGGTGGCCAAGAACGAGGGGAAGGTGCGAGGCGGCGGCGGGGTTAGCAATGGCGGCGGCGGCGGCGTGAACGGGAGGAGGAGGTGGAAAGGCGGCGGCGGCGGCAGGCAGCACCCGATCGTCCAGGCCTACCCGGCGCTCCTGCCGCTGCCGATACACGCCGCCCACGCGCGCCGCAACGGCGCCGTCGCGCTGCCGCTGCCGCCGCCCGTGCTGGTCTACCTGCACCAGCCGCCGCCGCCGCTGCTGTTCCCCAAGGCGGCGGCGTGCTACAGGAAGCCCAGCGGCGCCCCGCCGCAGAGGGGCGCCTCGTGGAGATCGAGGAAGCCGCCGCCGCCGCCGCACGCCGTCACGGCCGCTCTGCTGCCGCTCCCGCACGGTAAAGCACTCTCCTTTCCTCCTTTCCTTGCTTGATTGCTTCCTCCCGTCCTGGCTACACCAGTCTCAACGTGTGTTTTTATATGCTTAATGCCACTACATGCTACTACTTGTTAGTGCTGTTGCTTTCTTGATCAATGTGTCTATAGCTCTCATCTTTTTCCCCCCTTCTGATGGTGATGTACTTAGATACTAGCAAAGAATATAGTTTTTGCTCTATGTTTGGTGCCTAATGGCTTGTCATGCCAAGGTAGCGCGGTACAGTAACTTTAGGTGCAATTCTACTGTACCGGCTGGGCAAAGAAGTTCATGGTTCTCTGTCATTTTGTTCCCTGTTGAAGTGTTGAGGCTTGTGATTTCATGGATTGATGCTTAGGATTATGTACTTTTTTCTCTTCCACTTCTTTTTTTGGCCGCAAATTTGGACTGATCAGCTGTTCTTGAGAAAAGGAGGTACAAGAATGTTTAATTTGAGACACAGACAAAGTTCTATTTGTGGTACTGTGGATGACGCCTTTCTTGTTTTGACGGTTAGTCCCCTTTCCCCCACATCAAAAAGGGGCCAAATGGCTATCTTTTTGGGAGGATTTGTATTCAACTAATGCGCCAGTCAGTGGTATCCTTTTCTTCTTTTGTCTTTGGGACAATGATGTTCCATAATCTTGATGTTTGTGCTATATACTTTCTGCATTACCTCACTTGTTCTCAAGCGTGATAAATTACAGGGAAAACATGTACCTTCATTTTGACCTTTTTGATTTGCAATATTTTTATTTACACGGTCGTGATCACTATTGACCGTAGCTGGTTAGATTTGTCCTTTTCTTTACATGGCTTAGGCCATGTTTAGTTACTCCCAACTCCCAACTTTGACACTATGCAAAAAGAAGATTCCCCATCACATCAAACTTGCGGTACATACATGGAGTACTAAATGTAGATGAAATTAAAAACTAATTGCACAGTTTTGTTGTACTTTGCGAGACGAATCTTTTGAGCCTAATTAGTCAATATTTGGACAATAATTTACAAATACAAACGAAACGCTACAGTGTGCTACAGTGCTGTAACAGTAATTTGGCACCTCCCAAATTCCCCAACTAAACACGGCCTTACATTATCAATTTATTAACAGATACCGAGCTGCTTCAGCACAAAAGGTGCTTCATTCGTGAGAACCAAACGTCTGACATGAAAGCAAATCATGTGAGCACCAATCAGGATTCATCCATCACCATGCATGGAGTTACCATTGCACCTAGACCTGATGGTGGTGGAGTTAAGGGCTCTGTAATACCTCTCTACGCAAACCATTTCCTTGTGCGTTTTGATCCCGGAAAGAAGATTTTTCATTATGATGTTGACATATCCCCACACCCTTCGAAAGAAACAGCAAGAATGATCAAGAACAAGCTAGTTGAAGAAAATTCAAGTGTCCTCTCAGGGGCCCTGCCAGCCTTTGATGGCCGCAAGAATCTGTTTAGTCCCATTGAGTTTAAACAGGACAGGCTTGAGTTCTTTGTTAGTCTTCCAGCAGCTGCATCAACACGATTTATAGCAGCTAAACAGAATGGCCACATGCTTGGGAAGCAGAATCATAAGGTTTTCAGGGTGAACCTTCGATTGGTTTCGAAGTTAAGTGGTGAGGACTTGAACAAGTACTTGAATGAAGAGAAGGATGGTATCCCTCTTCCTCAAGATTACCTTCATGCATTGGATGTCATCCTCCGGGAAGGTGCTATGGAAAATTCTATTCCCATAGGCCGGTCTTTGTATTCACACTCCATGGGAGAAGCAAAGGACATTGGTGGTGGGGCTGTTGTATTACGAGGTTTCTTCCAGAGCTTGAGGCCAACAAAGCAAGGTCTTGCCCTCAATGTTGACCTCTCCCTTACAGCTTTCCATGAAAGCATTGGCATACTTGCCTACTTGCAGAAGTGCTGTGACTTCATGAAGGACCTTTCACAGATGAAGACTAGGGCTTTGGCAGAAGATGAGAGGAGGGAGGTGGAGAAAGCACTGAAGAATATTCGAGTTTTTGTGTGCCATCGTGAAACTGACCAAAGGTACCATGTGCATGGCTTGACTGAGGAGACAACAGAGAACCTCAAGTTTCGAGATCGCAGTGGGAAGGATTATATGGTGCTGGATTACTTCAAGGAGCACTACAACCATGATATCAAATTCAGGAAGCTGCCCTGCTTGCAGATCGGTAAGAGCAAGCCGTGCTATGTGCCAATGGAGCTTTGCATGGTTTGTGAGGGCCAGAAGTTTCTTGGGAAGCTCTCAGATGAACAGACCTCCAAGATGCTCAAGATGGGTTGCCAAAGACCAAGTGAAAGAAAGGGACTCATAAAGGGTGTTGTTGAAGGAGCATTTGCTGCAAGAAGGTATGATTTACTGGTCATGTTTATGTTTTGTAGTAGTTGTAAACTTTAAAGTTTGCCTGATTCAATTCAAAATTAGTTTGGATCATACATGTGTGATCATAGCTACATTATTTTCTTTCAGCAATTCATATGCTGATCAATTCAGCCTGCAAGTGTCCAAGGACATGACACAGCTCTCAGGAAGGGTTCTCTTGCCACCAAAACTGAAGCTCGGCAATGGAGGGCGCATCAAGGACATAACACCAGACAGATATGATCGGCAATGGAATTTGATGGACAGCCATGTTGCTGAGGGTTCCAAGATCAAGAGCTGGGCTTTGATAAGCTTTGGTGGCAGCCCAGAGCATCAATCATTTGTTCCAAAGTTTATCAACCAGCTATCAAGCCGATGTGAGCAACTTGGGATTCTACTCAACAAGAAAACTGTCCTTAGCCCTTTGTTTGAGCGGATTCATCTCCTGAACAATGTTGGCATTTTGGAGAACAAGCTGAAGAAAATTCAGGAAGCTGCCTCGGGCAATTTACAGCTGCTAATCTGTGTCATGGAGCGGAAGCATCGGGGCTATGCTGATTTGAAGCGCATTGCAGAAACATCCATTGGTGTTGTGACACAGTGTTGCCTGTACTCCAACTTATGCAAGCTGAGCTTTCAGTTCTTGGCCAATCTAGCACTGAAGATAAATGCCAAGCTCGGGGGATGCAATGTTGCCCTCTACAACAGCTTGCCATGCCAAATTCCTAGAATATTTTCGGACAAGGAGCCA
This sequence comes from Setaria italica, assembly GCF_000263155.2. Classification (NCBI taxonomy): domain Eukaryota; kingdom Viridiplantae; phylum Streptophyta; class Magnoliopsida; order Poales; family Poaceae; genus Setaria; species Setaria italica. The sequence goes on from NC_028458.1 coordinate 41,933,033, forward strand.
GTGATGTTCATGGGTGCTGATGTGACGCACCCACATCCCCTAGATGACTCGAGTCCATCAGTGGTTGCCGTAGTTGCAAGCATGAATTGGCCTTCAGCAAACAAGTACACCTCCAGGATGAGGTCGCAGACGCACCGCAAAGAAATCATTGAGCACCTAGATGTGATGACTGGTGAGCTGCTTGAGGAGTTTGTGAAAGAAGTCGGCAAGCTCCCAAGTAGAATCATATTCTTTAGAGACGGTGTGAGTGAGACGCAGTTCTACAAGGTGCTGTCAGAGGAGTTGCAGGCAGTGCGGTTGACATGTTCAAGGTACCCAGGTTACAAGCCATCGATCACGTTCGTCGTGGTTCAGAAGAGGCATCACACCAGGCTCTTCCACAGGGAGAAGAATGGTGGCTCGACACACTACTCCGACCAGAATGTGCCACCAGGGACAGTGGTCGACACCGTGATCACACACCCAAGGGAGTTCGATTTCTACCTGTGCAGTCATTGGGGCACAAAGGGGACGAGCAGGCCGACGCACTACCGAGTTCTGTGGGACGAGAACAACTTCAAGTCCGACGAGATGCAGCAGCTGATACACAACCTTTGCTACACCTTCGCGAGGTGCACCAAGCCTGTCTCTCTCGTGCCACCGGCCTACTACGCGCACCTCGCCGCGTACAGAGGAAGGCTGTATCTCGAGAGATCGGACTCGTCGGACACCAGCCGGACAACCCTGTACAGATCCACGCCATTGCAGACTGCGCCGCTCCCCAAGCTCAGAGATAGTGTGAAGGGGCTCATGTTCTACTGCTGATCTTCTTCTGATTTACCGTGGTTATAAATAGTATTTCTCTCATTTTCCTTGTCCATATATTGCCTGCGTTTTATGTAGCGCCATGTGTTATTTTGGAAACATGTGATAGTGTTTCCCGGACAGCAGGCATCTGGTACTTGGTATGCAAAGCTCTGATGCCTAACTGTTAGCGCTCCCATGGGGTGGTGTTGGTAGGGTGGGGCTTCGCATTCTGTACTGCCTGGATGGTGACATTGGTCCTGGAATTGAAGATACTGTTTGCCGTCGTCTTGCAATTCCTGGCTTCATCGTTTTGTTGTGGCAGTAAAGACGACATTCTGATCGTGGCAGAAGGGCTGGACGACTTGTAATTGGTAGAGTTAATGCGCAACCATGATGCCCTCTTGCCTGGCCCATGTATGGAATTCATGTTGCCCAAACCCCCGACCCTTCTTAATCCTGCACGAATGAATAGCATTGTACAGTTATAACAGAGATTCAGAAAAGATTAGAGACCAGCTGGTCAAATTCATGAAGGAGAGGGAATGATTGTCCCCCTTTCACGTCAGGCAGAGCAGAAGAGAATAGAATCAAAACGTCACATGCATGTTGGCATCCTAGGCTGTTAGGATGACAAGGTTAAACCAAACGAGGGGGACAAGCTGTTTGTCCCGGAAAAGATGTGGTTTGATGTGCATGACCTGTACTTTCAAACGCAGCGTCATGTGGGGCAGAGTACAAGTACAGCCCTCTATTTGGTCTCCACTGCAGTGGGGGCCAAATATCAATTCACTGCATGTGTGAACTTCCCCACCATTTTGCCCTTGTTCACTTTACTCCCAACTCCCAACTTTGACACTATGCAAAAAGAAGATTCCCCATCACATCAAACTTGCGGTACATGTATGGAGTACTAAATGTAGATGAAATTAAAAACTAATTGCACAGTTTTGTTGTACTTTGCGAGACGAATCTTTTGAGCCTAATTAGTCAATGTTTGGACAATAATTCACAAATACAAACGAAACGCTACAGTGTTGCTACAGTAATTTGGCACCTCCCAATTTGGCCAAGTAAACAAGGGCTTTGTTTTCTCGTGGGCTCGTGGCCCCAAAGATACGATGAATGTGAATCTGAGCATGGTGTATTCTGTTTTTTAACATTGTGAATTCTGTTCCAAATAATATGGCAAATCAAGCGGAGGCTAGTTAGGTTTGTATTGTCACGATATAGAAAGACTGTTTGGAGTGGATGGAGGAGAATGGAAAATTGATAGTCAGTTGGAATGTGCAACTCAATATGGAGAGAATTTTTTTTACAAGTTGGCTTGAGAGTCAAATAGAGAGCTAAAAATAGCTATACTGTTGGAGTTGCTCTTAGGTTCGAATCATCGACTCGATACAAGTGTTTCGACTCGATACAAGTGTTTGTATTTTTTTTAAAATTTATTATAGACATTAATAATATCAAAAGTATGACCGTCAACAATTAGGTATATATGGTAACTTAGTCAATCTTAAAATTTACCAACCAAGTATCTTACATTTTCTTTGATGCTAAGGCTGATGAGCATCTTTACTGTACTAACTGGAGACTCCTTTTGAAGTCTACACATGAAGTTATTTAGGATCCTAGGTGAACACTCTAAAAAAATAGAGAAATCCTACAAATTCTCTCAATAAAATAAAATATCTAGCCATCAATCGGTAGACTCAGCTCATTATAGCCATTGAATATATAATATTTTCTAAACAATTATCTGCCTCTGCCATTATGAGAATAGTCTAAAGTAATGCCCTAAATCTATATTTAAATTACCCACCTCTGTCATTATATAAAATAAACTAAATTAACCCCATAATATTCATCTAAATTACCCGCTTATGCTATTATACAAAACAATTAAAAATAATCCCCTAAATTTGCATCTGAATTTTCCAACACTAACATTATAAAAATAACTTAAAGTTACCCCTTAAATTTGCATCTAAGATACCCACACATGTCATTCTTAAAAATAATCCCAAATTTGAATCCAAATCACCTTCATTAAAAATATACCCCAAAGTATGCCAATATGTGATTCTAAAATCTCTATTTCATAACTATTAGTATAGAAAATATTAATTAAGGTATATAAACATGATGTGTGTCACCATTTATAAATATATAAAGGACATGATCAAAATATATATTTCTATGTTAATACTTAGCTCGGACTTAGGGTCCATTAAACAAATTCAAGTATATACATGCTATGCATACTAAAAAAAGATTATAAATGTGAAATAAAATATCATAGAGTAATTACTAACTAAAGCCTATCACAATTGGATGAAGATAATAAGTATATGTCTATATAAGTATATTGTTCGAATATTTAACAAATGAGAGAGAGCTCAAGGTAATAGTTTTGATTATTAGCTATGTGCTCTTTTTTCAATTGGATACTCTGCATTAATTCTCATAAGGCGGCTAAGAAAAAGACAAATTCTAGAAATTCTCATAAAAATTAGAAATATCTGGTCATCTATTCTGAAGACTCTAATAATATCTATTATGTTTTCTAGAAAAAATAACCACCACTATTATTATGAAAAATGTTATAAAGTAAACCCCTATCTCTGCTATTATTAAAATAATTAAAAAATAATCTAAAGTAACCGATAATCTTCATCTAAATTACCTATACTATTATTATAAAACATAACTTAAAATATATTTTTAACTTTGTATCTAAATATCACATATATTATTAAAAATTAGCTAAAGTAAACACATAAATCTTAATCTAATTATCTGTGTATATTCATTATATAGGGATGTCCAACATTATTATAAATAACATATGGTGGTATACCAGCCGCCAGTTGTGGAACTTCCTGTTTATGTCATTGTTAATATAGAAATACTAAGTTAAGGTGTATATGAATGATGAGTGTTACCATATAAATCATTTATACATCAATACATGTATAGGAGGAAGCGATGAGAAATAATAATTTTTAAGATAAGTATACATCTATATGAATATTATGTTACAATATTAAATAAATGAGAGAGTAGTAGGTAAATAAATTCTTAGTTGGGGGGTCTAATTTTAAATAACTTTCCAGTGCAACAGCTTTTAAAATTATTAGTCAATGCGGAAGCAGGGTTGAAGTGCAAGCGAATGGTGTTAAAAAAACATGCTTGTGATGATGTTTAAGGTATTTTCGAGACAAAAAGTTCTATTATTACATTTGCTATTTTAGCTTCAAGCTCTTTTACAGTGGTTTAAAAGTACCTATTGGTACTTCAAGATACTTCCTCTTATCTGAAAAAATAATTTCAAAAAGGACTTTGTTACAATGATTGTTAAGTACCAGTGGGTACTTCCCAGGTACTTTTTTCTTTAAATTTTATATGACCGTTGATCTGAGGAATGTAATTAAAAATTAAATGAAATTAGTATTGATCCCACTGTTTTTGTACTTGGTCTTTCGGTACCTCTTGGTAGTTCCTATCTTTTCACCACATGATTTCTCTAGATGGATGGCTCTCATTTTTTTCAATTATTATAAAAATCCTAAAAAATAAATTTAAAGACTATTTTTGGTACTTGGTCTCACCAATTTGGTAGTCCTTTGTACTTCTCTTTAGGTACTTCAAATTATTTCCTTTGTTTCCACCGTTTAATTCTTATTTTTTCCAACCGTTCTAAAATTTCTTTCCAGCTTACATTTTCCATCTTCTCTGATAGTTCCAATATTACCCTCACTTTGATCTATTGGCACCCATAATGTTCTTGAGCTCTTGGCTAAGTTGGCTTTTTCGGCCCTTTCCCACGTGTCAACGGCCACCCCTCCCTGGCTGCCTTCGCCTCTTCCAGACCGTTTGTCCGCCTCTACGACCACGTGACATCTGAAAACATCTGCCTCCTCTTGTCGATAAACATGTTACACGTTGGAAATTGGAATCCATTGGATTCCTAGAGATTCCATCGCCAACGTGGTTAGAATTTTATCACTTTTCCGCCCATCGTGCTGGTCAAACTATCAAGCAATGGATGCAGTGATGCACTATATACAATCATTTCTTATCTTGAACAGGGTCTATGGTCCATCCATGTTCTCAGGGTTTCGAATGGATCTTTGGGACTTCGGGAGGGTGACTGCTGACCATGAAGAGTTCGTGCAGGGTGGATAAAATGGGTTGGTCCATAGATTCTTCCCCTATTTGTTATAAAATCTAGTTGTCGTGGAAAATCTTCTTAAACTAGACTTTCTTTCCTTTTTTCTTGAGAATTACTACAATGTCATTGTTGGAATATATGGGCTTGGCCCAAATATTTACTCAATTAAAAGAATTAAAAGTCCACTAATAAATGCTAGAGAGTTAAGTGCTTAGTTCCACATGGAAATTTGAGGAGGATCTTTCCTGACTTAAATGGTGGACTTTGAGTACACCTATTGCAAAGTCAATAAAAGAGATTGGCGTGCCACGCGCGCTTGCTCGCCGCGCCAGGGCGTGGGCGTAACGGCTAAGGAATAAACTTGAGAATATTCCAACGGTTACTGGTGTTGACAGCAAAACTTGGTTTGATTGCCTGGTTTGATAGCCTTGATTACTGGGCGAATTGATTTCGTTTGATGACTGTGCTGACTACCATATCACGTCTAGGTTCATCCCCCCTGTCTCACCGCTCAGCTATATAATTCTCCCTTTCCCCTCCTGCAGACTCGCACCAAGTACTGCTTTCAGGAGACTTCTCTCTTCTCCCTCTATCTTTCTGCTGCGCTTTTGTATTCCCATCGCTAGCACTGCATGCACACGTTCTGGCGAGAGCAGAGACTCCAGAACCTCGCCTTCTGCCAGAGATCCTGCTCGGGATAGGCAGGCGATAAGGTTTTTTGGGAGCGTTGAACGCGACTGCTCACTCCCTTCCTGATCAACTACGTCCTGATGCCTGAGAAGCTGATCGACTACGACGACTACTTCCTGGTGGCCGAGACGCTGATCAACTACGACGACTACTTCCTGGTGGCCGAGACATTCATCGACTACTTCCTCTTCTTCCTGGAGGCCGTTCGAGGGACTGCACTGCAACGACCTCTTCCTGCATCATTATTGTATGACTACATCAACTGAGGCCATCCCACGACTAGTATGACTAGTCCAGATGGTAACGACGCATCCGGTGCCTCCGGCACTGGCCCCGTCCCAGGGTACATTCTAAATCATCTATGCCTATTTTTGTTCCTGTTTATTAGTTGTTTAAACTTGAACACTGGCACATTTTACATTTTATCTTATCACTGAATCACTCAACATATTCATAATAATATTTTACATGTTTAATTTTGGAATTAAAATATACCGAAATATGCCTAAATTTCTAAAATCCAAAAACCTTATATTGTTGATAGGCTTTCGGTATCTAGTTTTGCTACATCTATAAAATTGAATGTATTTGATGGTTCCAATTATAAGCGTTGGCGTGAGAGGCTTACGTTGTGGTTGACAACCATGAACGTTATGCATGTCGTAGTTGGAAAGCTCAAGGGCAAACATCAGAGGATCCAAGTGCCTTTGATCGTGCTGATAGCTTTTTCCATGGCGCCATCATAAGCGTTCTAGCTGAAAATCTTATTGACACGTACCTCACGCTGCCAACTGGTAAAGAGATGTGGGAAACTCTTGAGGCTTAGTTTGGAGTTTCTGATGCTGGTAGTGAGTTGTATCTCATGGAGGAGTTCCTTGACTACAAGATGGTTGAAGACCGTCCCGTAGTAGAACAAGCCCATGAAATTCACGCGCTATCAAAAGATTTCAAAGACTGTAACAAAGAGATTCCTTGTGTGTTGCTCGACAAGTTTGTGGCCGGAGCTATTATCTCTAAGCTGCCACTTTCTTGGAGGGATTTTGCTACTTCCCTGAAACACAAGAGAAAAGAGTTCAGTATCTCTGATCTCATTGGGACTCTTGATGTTGAAGAGAAGGCGAGAGCAAAAGACACACGAGTAAAAGGAATTGTTGGAGCTTCAAGTGCCAACTTTGTTTAGAAGAACAATTCCAATTCCCAAAAGAAGAGAAAAAAGCCACTGCAAAACCAAGGAAAGACTAAACAAACAATTGCACCGGTTAAGAAGAAGAAGAAGAAGGGATTCTGCTTTGTGTGCGAGAGTCCGGACCACTTTGCTTAACAGTGTCCGAATCACAAAGGCAGGAAGTCTGCCAACATGGTTATAAGCGAGGCTAGAGGAACATCGGGGTACGGTAATTTATTACCTACAGTTCTTTTAGTATGCTACTCACCCGAGTGGTGGATCAACACCGGGGCTAATATCCCCATGTGTGTGCTGATATCTCTTTATTTTCTTCTTACCAGATCGAAGGGACTGGCTCCTTGTTAATGGGAAACGGATCACATGCGCGTGTTCTTGGTGGTGGTACGGTCAATCTGAAGCTTACTTCGAGAAAGACCGTGTAATTGAAGAACGTGCAACATGTCCCCACTATCAAGAAGAGTCTAGTCAGCGGATCTCTACTGTGTAAGGATGGTTATAAGTTAGTCTTTGAGTCCAATAAATGTATTATGTCTAAGTTTGGTACTTTTACTGGAAAATGTTATGATAGTGAAGGCTTGTTCCGATTTTCTTTGTCTGATGATTGTAATAAAGTTGTGAACAACGTTGTTAATGTTGATGAATCAAATGTTTGACATTTGAGGCTTTGTCACATTAATTTTGGTTGTATGACGCGCTTATCTAATTTGAGTTTAATTCCAAAATTTACCTCCGTCAAAAATTCTAAGTTTCATGTTTGTGTTGAATCAAAACAAACTCGCAAGCCTCACAAGGCTGCAGAGTCGAGAAACTTGGCACCTTTAGAATTAATTTATTCCGATCTGTGCGAAATAAATGGTGTGTTGATAAAAGGTGGTAAAAAATATTTCATGACTTTGATAGATGACTGCACTAGATTTTGTTACATTTATTTGTTGAAGTCAAAAGATGATGCATTGCATTACTTTAAAATCTATAAAGCTGAAGTAGAAAACTAACTAGAGAGAAAGATCAAAAAAATTAGGTCGGATCGTGGTGGCGAGTACTTCTCAAATGTTTTCACTTCATTCTGCGAGGAACATGGTATTATTCATGAGAGGATGCCTCCCTATTCACCTCAGTCAAATGGGGTTGCCGAAAGGAAGAACCTCACTCTAACTGATTTGGTTAACGCCATGTTAGATACAACGGGACTTTCTAAGGAATGGTGGGGTGAGGCTATATTGACTGCTTGTCATGTCCTAAATCGTGTTCCTACAAAGAATAAAGAAATAATACCATTCGAGGAATGGGAGAAGAAGAGGCTAACACTTTCTTCCTTACGTACTTGGGGATGTGTGGCGGATCCACTACGGATTAGCTTGCTTAAACATGGTTAAGTCGCCTAACACGCGACACTCATGCCTAAGCCAAGTTAACACGAAATGCCGTCGGATTTCCTCCGATTTAACCACTTGAACAGGATCGAGTTAGCAAACTCACACGAAGGTGAGTGGTTCCAGAGAATACAACAAGTCCACCGAGTTAACCAACTTAACCATTTAGTTCGGCCATAAAACAAACATCAGAGTTTTACAAGGTTCAAAAGAAAACAACAGAAGGCAAAAATGAGCGGAAGCTACTTCGCCGGGGTCGGACATCCTTGGTGAGGCCAGCCAAGACGTCAGTGATCCCTCTCCTCGCCGTCCGAGGAGGGATCCCACTCGACCGTGCAACCCGGAGGGAGCTGGGGCGGCCAAGTGCCAACAAAAGAAGGCTCGGGAGTAGCAACTTCACCTGAAAAAGAAAAGCCACAACAAGGCTGAGCTACTAAGCTCAACAAGGCTTAACCGACAGGAGTAAAGCTACTCCACCTCTTCTAGGCATGCAAGGCTCTTTGGCTGAGGGGTTTGGTTGCCAAAAAGCACTATGTAGATCCCTGTTTTCAAGTTTTAGCTCAGATTCTAGGTTCATTAACCGGTCTAAATGAGCACTTACTCTAAGCAAACATAGAACCATCCAAAAGGTATCTATATAATCATCAAGACCATGTCATCATCAGATTTCTTTATTACTCAGGGTAGCATAGCGATCAAGCAGTCTCAAACTGTGAGAGGCATATGAATCGATTCGATTTCTTTAACCATGCATGGTGAACCTAACCTCACGACATCCGCGCACCACCGAGGGTTGCTTCCTACGTCGGCCTTCCCCATTAATCCCCTAACCCGTGTCGGGCCCATTTCCTTTGGTGCAATGTTCCACAGATCCGGCCTCTGCCGTTCTGTGACCACACTTGCCACCACGTGCGGCCGCAAGGGAACTCCGTTCCAAGGACAATGGGGCGACCGCTCACGTCTAGGTTCAATCTGGTACTCGGCTTCCTCATCCCATAATAAGTATGAGGTTAGTACTTTCAAACACTTGATCACGAACACCACCACTGTCGGGCCTTAACAAGTTTCATAGACAGACGGGGCGATCAGCCGACCACCAAAGAGTTAACCAAAACCCTGCCCCGTCCATCGTCCTTATAGTTGTAATAGAAAGGAAACAACCAACTCCTTACAACTCGCGAGTGACAGGAAATCACTCGGCTTTTACCGTTTCCTATTTAAGCATGACAACTACTCGGTCCAACAGCTAGTGTTCAGATAAGGGAACTAAGTCATGCATCTACGGTTTCAAGAAACTCCTATACGTAAATGCACAAACAAGGAACAGAAGGCATGCGCAAGTTTAGAAAAACTGGGTTCATGCTCCGGGGCTTGCCTTCAAACGAGGAGGAAGGGAAGGGGTCTTCTGCGAAGGCGGCTTCGGCTTCTGGAAGCAGGAGCTCTGCTGTAACTTCGTCTTCTAGCGCCGGGTACAACTCGTAGAAGCCGTCGGCGAGACGCAACTCTACACGAATGCAATGCAAGAGTTAGCATTTAGACGGTTATTTCAACAGCAACACTTGCAAGTTCTAGCTCCGAAACTTTGTAGCATGGCTACGGAAAAAGGTGGGGAAGTTCGCTTGAGTTGGAGAAGAACAAGGTAAAAGGGTCGGATGGAAAGAAGCTTATGATCTGACCCTTAGACTAGAGGAATAGATGTGTTGGGGGTCCTCAGACTTAACGCTGACAAGTCCCCACATCTTTACACATATACCCTCGGGTCTAGGAAAAGGATGCAGCCGAGCCCTCGGGCGAGGCGGAGAAAGGGTCGGCGAAACAGATAGGGTCGGGCGAGATGGAACAGGGGTCGGGTGGATAGAAGGGGTCGGACGAGGCGGAAAAAGGGTTGGCAGCCTACCTTCGTCTTACAGGTGAAGCTTGGGGTCAGGAAGAAGCAGACTTGGGCGGAAGGATTAAGGCTTTGGATAGCGGCGAGGTCCGGCGGTGCTCCGGCGGAGGCGGTGCTTCTTGTGGACCACAAGCAAGCTCTTGCACAGCACGGAGGAGCAAGCGGCTGGGTGGATTGGGGATGACGGTGTGGAGCGGAGCGGAGAGTTCCTCCGGGACTTAGGTGGTAGCGCTGCGAGCACGAAGCAGAGAGCAAGACGGAAGGGCAGCGATGGCGAAGGGAACTCCGGCGGAGCTCTGGCATTCCCTTTTATAGCTGCGCGGAAGAGTGAGAGGGTTGGAGCGGCGCGAAGACCGGGAAGAAGCAATCGAGTGCTCTACCGGGGCGGAGATTGAGCAGCGGTGCGGCGGAGCAGGGCTTCGGGGATGACACCGGCGGTCATTGGGCACCAGAGATGGGGCGGCGCAGGCGCGATTTTGCCGGTGGTTGAGATTTGGCGGAGGCGGGCATCGTCGTGCGGTGGATCTGATGGAAGTGACCGGGGGAACGGCGCTGGAAGCGAGGGCGCACAGGTGAGAAGACAGGCGGCTGCGGTCGCGCAGGCGAGCGCGGAGCAATAGATTGTCGGGGGCGTAGCTCTGACAGGGCGGAAAAGGAGCTGTCGCGGCCGTGGTCTGGGTTGGCGGAGGAGGAATCGTCGCGTAGCGCAGTCCGGGTGGCGCGACTGTGGAGGGGTGGCGGAAAAGGCGGGAGGCATCGGGCTCCGCAGCCGGGGGTCCGGCGGGGTGATGATGGGCGCGGGCGGCGAGGTGCTGCAGAAAGGGTTGCAGAGGGCTTCTACTGCGATTGGGGAAGGGGGCGCGGATATCCATCCGGTCGCGGCCGGCGACGAGGCGGAGCGACGGGTGTCGGAGAAGTTGAGCCACGCGGCGGAGAAGCTCTGAGGCGGGCATGCTACTGGAGTGCGTTTGCCGCGGGAGATGTGGGAGAAAGATTTTGTGGGTCCACCGGCCAGTCTCGGTTGGTCCACTGCTCAGATTGAGAGAGAGATGTTGCGGGAAGACTTAGAAGGATCCGGCGGTTGAGTTGGGGTCGGCGGGGTCGGAACGGGGAACCAGCGGAGAGGGGTCGGATCTCAGGGGTCGGGACCGGACTGGAGGTTGAGCACTTCACTCGGGAAGCTGAGGTAGGGGGATGGGAAACTCGCATTAAGATTAGCTCATGAGAATTGGGGTCGGTCGTCACAGGATGTTTGGTAAAAGTCAGTGTGCCAATAACTAAGAAGCGTAAGCTTGGACCTAAAACTGTGGATTATGTGTTTCTGGGTTATGCTATTCACAGCATTGGTTATAGATTTTTAGTAGTAAAATCTGAAGTACCTGACTTGCATGTTGGTACTATCATGGAGTTTAAAGATGCTACATTTTTTGAGAATATTTTTCCAATGAGAGATGAAATAAGTGAATCTAGGCAAGAGTTTATCGAGAAGGATATCTCTACCAATGTGATAGAACACAATGAACCTACACTTGTTGAAAATTCTGAGAAGGATAACAATGAAGCTCCCAGAAAGAACAAGAGACGAAGGATTGAAAAGTCTTTCGGTGATGATTTCATTGTATACCTCCTGGATGACACTCCTAGAACCATTGAAGAGGCATATTCATCCCCTGATGTTGACTATTGGAAGGAAGCAGTAAGGAGTGAAATGAATTCTATTATGTCTAATGGAACTTGGGAAGTCATTGAACGTCCTTATGGGTGCAAACCTGTAGGGTGCAAGTAGGTGTTCAAGAAGAAGCTTAGGCCTGATGGTACTATTGAAAAGTACAAGGCAAGGCTTGTGGCTAAGGGCTATACTCAGAAAGAAGGAGTAGACTTCTTTGGCACTTATTCACTTGTTGCTTGATTGACCACAATTCGAGTGTTACTTTCCCTAGCAACCTCTTATGGTCTTCTCGTCCATCAAATGGATGTTAAGACAGCTTTCCTAAATGGAGAGTTGGAGGAGGAGATCTATGTGGATTAGCTAGAAGGGTTTGTAGCAAAAAGTCAAGAAGGAATAGTGTGTAAGTTGTTAAAATCTTTGTATGGTCTCAAGCAAGCTCCTAAGCAGTAGCTGGCTTTGTTGTGAACAAAGCTGACAAATATGTGTACTATCACTTTGGTGGGGGTGAAGGAGTGATACTGTGCTTATATGTCGATGACATATTATTTTTTGGGACAAGCCTTAATGTGATTAAGGAAGTGAAGGACTTTTTATCTCAAAACTTTGAGATGAAAGATTTAGGAGAGGCTGATGTTATCCTTAATATAAAACTAGTAAGAGAAGGTGATGGTGGGGTTACACTGTTGCAATCCCATTATGTGGAAAAGGTTCTAAGTCGCTTTGGTTATAGTGATTGCAAACCTGTTTCAACATCTTATGATGCTAGTGTAATTCTAAGGAAAAATAAAAGGATAATAAGAGATCAACTGAGATACTCTTAAATTATTGGTTCATTTATGTACTTGGCTAGTGCTACGAGGCCTGACATCTCGTTTGCTGTGACCAAACTAAGCCGGTTTGTTTCAAACCCAGGAGATGATCATTGGAATGCTCTGGAGAGAGTAATGCGCTATCTAAAAGATATTGTGAACTATGGGATTCACTATACTGGGCACTTAAGGGTACTTGAAGGTTATATTGTCTCAAATTTGATCTCTATGCTGATGAGATAAAAGCCACAAGTGGATATGTATTCACACTTGGAGGTGATGCTGTTTCCTGGAAGTCTTGCAAGCAGACCATCTTAACGAGGTCAACAATGGAAGCAGAACTCCCAGCATTAGACACCACCACTGTTGACGCTGAGTGGCTTCATGAGCTCCTAATGGACTTACCGATAGTTGAAAAAATGATACCAGCAATTCTAATGAACTGTGACAACCAAACTATGATTGTCAAGGTGAACAGTCTTAAGGATAACAAGAAGTCATCAAGGCATGTCAAGAGGCGGTTGAAATCTGTCAGGAAATTGAGAAACTCCGGAGTTATAGCTTTGGACTATGTTCAAACAGCTAAGAATCTGATAGATCAATTTACAAAGGGTCTTTCACGAAATGTGATAGACAATACAGCTATGGAATTGGGCTTGAGACCCACGTGAGTTACTCTATAGTTGTAACCTGTTCTATGTGATCGGAGATCCCATGAAGTAGGATGGTGAAACAAGCTATAGTTTAACTGAGAGAAGAGAACCTTTGAATAGACTCATTCCAGTGAAAATGCATTTCTCTTCAATACTGTATGGCAGGTTGGTTTATACCTTAATGCATTCCAAGTGGCCTCTTTGAAACAAGGGAGTTGTTTCTTTGAAGCAAAGATGTTGTCCTAAGAACATCTTTTGAGGAATGCACCTATATGGGTCTGACTACTGATCATAGTCTATGAGATGTGGGTGATCTCTATAAACTCATGAAAGGTCTGGAGTATGACTTATAAGCTCCAAACCGCAAGGATGCTTTCACAACCTAGTATCAGTGAAGGGCTCTGGTCAAACTTGTTTGCACACGACTGTCAATTCAAGGCATAGTCCATTGTACAGTTGTGAATAAGTGTAGCCTTAGTTCTAGATGGAAGTTCAACTTAATAGCCTCCATCAAATACTAGTATATCAAAGATTACAGTGGATCTGAGAGCATTTCTAGTGTGGCTTGAAATTCTTGGTGGGGATTGTTGGAATATATGGGCTTGGCCCAAATATTTACTCAATTAAAAGAATTAAAAGCCCACTAATAATTGCTAGAGAGTTAAGTGCTTAGTTCCACATGGGAATTTGAGGAGGATCTTTACTGACTTCAATGGTGGACTTGGAGTACACCTATTGTGAAGTCAATAAAAGAGATTGGCGTGCCACACGAGCGCGCTCGCCTTGCCTCGCCTCGCCGGGTCGGGCCGGGCCGTGGGCGTGGGCGTAGGCGGGCGTGGCGTGGAGTGCCGAGCCGAGCGACGCGACGAGCCGACCGAGCAAAGCAACGTGATGTGTTGCGGTGCGGTGAACCTTTTGCAGGTCATCAGAGTCATTAATTGAGTCAATACAGCAACGGCTAAGGAATAAACTCGGGAATATTTCAACGGTTACTGGTTTGATAGCCTTGATTACTGGGCGAATTGATTTCGTTTGATGACTGTGCTGACTACCAGATCACGTCTAGGTTCATCCCCCCTCTCTCACCTCTTCTCCCTCTATCTTTCTGCTGCGCTCTTGTATTCCCATCACCAGCACTGCGCGCACACGTTCTGGCAAGAGCAGAGCCTCCAAAACACGTCCAGGTTCATCCCCCCTCTCTCACTGCTCGGCTGTATAAGGATCCCTTTCCCCTCTTGCCAGACTCGCACCAAGTACTTCTTTCAGGAGACTTCTCTTTTCTCCCTCTGTCTTTTTGCTGCGCTCTTGTATTCCTATCGCTAGCACTGCACGCACATGTTCTGGTGAGAGCAGAGACTCCAGAACCTCACCTTCTGCCAAATATCCTGCTCGGGATAGGCAGGCGATAAGTTTTTAGGGAGCGTTGAACGCGACTGCTCACTCCCTTCCTGATCCACTAATTCCTGGTGCCTGAGACGTTGATCGACTACGACGACTACTTCCTGGTGGACGAGACATTGATCCACTACTTCCTCTTCTTCCCGGAGGCCTTTCGAGGGAATGCACTGCAACGACCTCTTCTTGCATCATTATTGTACGACTACATTGACTGAGGCCATCCCACGACTAGTATGACTAGTCCAGATGGTAACGGCGCATCCGGTGCCTCCGAAACTGGCCCCGCCCCAGGGTACATTCTAAATCATCTGTGCTTATTTTTGTTCCTGTTTATTAGTTGATTAAACTTGAACACTGGCACATTTTATCTTGTCAACGAATCACTCAACATATTCATGATAATATTTTACATGTTTAATTTTGGAATTAAAATATACTGAAATATGACTAAATTTCTAACCGTCATAGGGCCAATCTCCTTGACAATAATTAGCTTATCCTTCTGTCTTATTTTCCAGCCGCATTGGTCATTGATCCGGAGAGTCATCCTCTGAGTGATCCACATGTAGTTTTGCACAATTGCACTTTGTACCGTGGCTCCGTACAAATGCACGACATCATGTTGTTATTCAACTAGTTAGGAATGACATCTATTTGAAGACCGAAGTAGTATATCCATTTGGACCAAATCATGGCATCAAAGATAAAGCAAAACAATTTATCACGGCCATCGTCATTTCAAAGTATATAGAAACGTTTTTCAAAAAAAAGTATATCCAGACGTTACGTCAAGATAAAATTAATTTATGTCTCTATCTTCGTATAAATAAATTTATGTGTACTAGTGTTCGAAAAGAACTAGTTCAAAAATGAACTAGTATAAAAACATTCGATGGTCAAGCTTAATTTTATACTACCGAAAACTTCATTTGTGGTATGGCTAGTATACATAAGTAGTATAGGTAGTATAAGAATATCTTGGTAAAAGGACACAAAATGGCATCACTATACTATTTTCTTGACACTAGCATAAAGTCTATAAGATCATTCAATTTGGAATCTCATTTTTTACAATGTAATAATAATTACTAAACTATGCATAATAATGGATGGTTAGATCTTCTTTATACTATATACCATTAAGTGGTAGTATTGTGTGCCATAAAAGAGCTCGTGAATTTAAGGTTTCTTTGTTGGAATTTGCCCATCTAAGTTTGAGTTCTCAATTCAGAGGAGTGTTCGCACTGAATTTTTTTCCCCAACGTAACAGGTGCTATTGCCATCTATGAGGCTCAGTACAATCGTTTAATGATCCTAGTATATTTACCTTCACGTGTAAAGTATAGAACCGGCACGATTTGAGCTGGCCAGCTCGCAATGGAGATCATCCAAGATCTGGATGGATAATCCTTCTCAAGGAGTTGCACACCCATAAACTAGTTTTGTGGTGTACGTCCTCGATATATGGATCAGACAAGATGAGTTTTTCTTATCAAGTTTTGTCTCTTTTTACGGATCATGGATCAGTTTGCATCACTCTGTCCATCCGCCAACGGCGCCATAGTTGCGAATAGCACTACCTTAGCCAATTCGAGTACAGTCGTCACGCTGGACTACTGTCACCATGTCCACGCCATCATCGACGGTTGCCGGCTGTACAGTTGGTGGCTTCACCCATGTTCCTCTCTCTTTGCTACACTAGCAATCACTAGGATGAACAGCGCGCTTTGCCGCGCCCGTATTCAGTGCGCGTTGATTTGTTTCTTTTTCATATTCAGCATTCCGTTTGTCCTATACATAGATGGAGGAAAAGAAATAAAGGTATCTACAACAGATCCTCGTAATATAAAAGTATGGCACGGGAAGCAACGGCACGGGGAAGGGGGTGGAGCCATCCACCGAGAGTGCGTCCATGGCCTCCGTCGCCCGCCACGGCCCCTCTGAGATTGCACTTGCTGATGCTCTCTGGGCTCAAGAACGCTGGAAACACCCGCCATGACCCCTTTGAGATTGCCCATGTTGATGCTCTTTGGACTTGAGAACGCGGAAACACCGACGACTGCAGGCCGCGGTTGTTGCTGTGAGGAAGCGGGGCGTCATGCTCACCCAGGTGCTGTCATGCATCAGCTTGGGGTTCTTGGCCATGAGTCCCATGGGAATCGTGCTCAAAATCACCCGATCACCATGGTTAGGGAGGTAGCAGCTGATGATATGGTCGTAGATAAGTGCTTGCTCTTCTTGGATCCACAATCGATCGGGTCATTGTGACGGGTTCCTATACTAGAGGTACCCTGAGGAAGGGACTTAGGGAAACTAAGCGCAAAAAGAGCCAAAGACCCAACAGCAAGAGGCGTACCGGAGGGGCCCAGATGATACCGCGGCCCATCACCCGACCTCCCTTAGGTCGGGAGCAGAGAGCCGTAACTCATCGGTTCAGCCAGGTCGGAGGTGGGCCCGCAAGGGGCCCACAGCTCCCTACCAACTCCTTGACTAAGGGACGATCGGTACCGTACCGAGAGCATTAAATGTGGAGCGTGGCCCCCCTGATTGCCCCACGCCAGGGACATGACCTGACGTGGGGACCCGACCTTTAGCCATGGGTCCGAGGGTGAGGCTACACCTCTCGGACCCCCCAGGACGACCTACAGAGTGAGACCACGCACGGTCATACGTGCCCACGCGCCTCGACGTCGTCATCACCCTCGCCGCTAGGGTGACCCATCAAGATCAAGACTCTACCCCACACCGGGCCTCGTACGGGCTCGTAGGCAAGGTGGGACCCAGCGTAGGGCGTAACAGCGTGGGGAGGCTGTGAGCGTACTAAGGAGGTCTGGGAAAGCCGGGACAGGCAGCACGCCCCGTCTAGGCCGCTAACCAAGGCTCGACCACTCATCTCCGGTACGGACGTCAGTGATAGCTTCCGTCCCGTTCACTGCCACAGGGTTGGCAGACGGGACGAGGCACGCTGCAGAGCAAGCTAGGCTATGCATAAGCTGCCCACGCTGCACAGGAGCTACCGTACAGGGCATGCGAAGCCCACGACCGGCCAAGAAGACAGGACAAGAGGGACTCTTGGCACAAGGCCGCCCCGACCACGCTACAACCCCCGACCTCTGAGGTCAGGAACCCCCTCCATTTCGCAACATTGTCACCCAGCCCCTGGCCTATATAAAGGGAATCAGGCCTTCATTCTCTCTATCGCATTCATTCATACACGCACACACCCTCGCATCACGCTAACGCTTGCTTGCAAGCACCACGTTGTAAGCCCAGTGCACTTGATCCAAGGAACACGACTCCTGCCGAAACTGGACGTAGAGATCTTCCCAAACCAGTATAACCCCTTGTATCTTGTGTGCTAGCCATTGGAAGTGAAGAGAGCAGGCGTACAATCACTAGTCGACGGTACGAAACACTGACAGTTGGCGTGCCAGGTAGGGGTAGTCACGCATTCCTCGCTAAATTTTGATGGCTTCTTTTGGTTTCAACGCCTGCGGTGGCGCCACCCTAGGCGACACCATTTGCTTTGGGAGCCTTGAGTTGGTCATCAGTGCTGGGGGCGAGCTACAACCCATTCCCAGCTTCCTCCCAGCCTAGGCTTTCCACTTCGGGAGCCTAGACTTCATCGCTGACTAACTAGATCAGCTGCACCTCCTTGAGGAGGGGTTCCCCATCCAGCCTGAGTTGGTGGGGGAGCCTCCCATCGCAACCCTACCATTCTGCCCATCGACGGCGACACCGTAGCATGTCAGATCGACGCCCACCTCGGGGCGAACCCCAAGCTGGAGGCCTGCCAGCGCACCTTCTATGCAGTAGCCAATGCCTTCAACCAACTCTCGGGGGAGGCCCCGCTTCCCCCAGAGAATGAGTTCTGGGACCCTACAGTTCAGCTGTCGTATGGTCTCCGGGATGCTGCCCAGCTCTTCCAGCTGGACCTCGAGCACCGGCTCTGCCCCACCACCGTGAACCTTGCGTTCGTGGGACGGCAGAGTATGCACCGGCATCCTTCCACGATCTGATGGAGGCTCGCTCCGCGAGTAGTTCATCATCGGAGGTAGAGATCGTGCACCGCGACAATTTGTCATGGGAGTGCTTCATGCCGGAGCTCGCTGCCCACACACTGCCTAGGGATCAGCACCCCCAGCCGTACCAGCTCACCACCCTGGGCGACACCGTTCGCTTTGAGAGCCTTGAGTTCGTCATCGATGCTGGGGGCGAGCTACAACCTGTTCCCAGCTTCCTCCCGGCCCAGGCTTTCTGCTTTAGGAGCCTAGACTTCATCGCTAAATAGCTAGATCAGCTGCACCTCCTTGAGGAAGGGTTCCCCATCCAGCCTGAGTTGGCAGGGGAGCCTCCTCCTCCCCCCCCCACCCCCGTCGCGACCCTGCCATTCTGCCCATCAATGGTGATGCCCTAGCGTGTCAGATCGATGCCCACCTCGGGGATAACCCTAAGCCGGAGGCCTACCAGCGCACCTTCTATGCAATGGCCAACGTCTTCACCCAGCTCTCGGGGGAGGCCCCGCTTTCCCCAGAGAATGAGTTTTGGGACCCTACAGTTCAGCTATCATATGGTCTCCGGGATGCTGCTCAGCTCTTCCAGCTGGACCTCGAGCGCCGGCTCTGCCCCACCCCCATGAACCCTACGTTCGTGGGAGCGGCAGAGTATGCGCCGACATCCTTCCACGACCTGATGGAGGCTCGCTCCGTGAGCAATTCATCATCGAAGGTAGAGATCGTGCACTGTGACAACTTGTCGCAGGAGTGCTTCTTGCCAGAGCTCGCTGCCCACACTCTGCCTGGGGATCAGCACCCCCAGCCGCACCAGCTCACCACCTTGGGCGACACTATTTGCTTTGGGAGCCTTGAGTTCGTCATCAACGCTGGGGTGAGCTACAACCCATTCCTAGCTTCCTCCTGGCCCAGGCTTTCCGCTTCAGGAGCCTAGAATTTGTCGCTGACTAGCTAGATTAGCTGCACCTCCTCGTGGAGGGGTTCCCCATCCAGCCTGAGTTGCCGGAGGAGCCCCCCTCCCCTCGTCGCGACCTTGCCATTCTACCCGTCAACGGCGACGTGCTAGCGCATCAGATCAACGCCCAGCTCTTGGCAACCCCAAGCCGGAGGCCTGCCAGCGCACCTTCTATGCAGTGGCCAACGTCTTCACCTAGCACTTGGTTGAGGCCTCGCTTCCCCCAGAGAATGAATTCTGGGACCCTACAGTTTAGCTGTCGTATGGTCTCTGAGACGCTGCCCAGCTCTTCTAGCTGGACCTCGAGCACCGGCTCTGCCCCACCCCTACGAACCCTGCGTTCGTGGGAGTGGCAGAGTATGCCCTAGCATCCTTCCACGATCTAATGGAGGCTCGCTCCGCGAGCTGTTCATCATCGGAGGTAGAGATCATGCACCGCAACAACTTGTCGCGGGAGTGCTTCATGGCGGAGCTCACTGCCCACACCTTGCTTGGCGATCAGCACCCCCAGCCGCACTAGCTCACTGCCGAGCAGCAGGAGGCTTACCACCGCAAGAAAGTGGAACGCCTTGCTGCAGAGGTGGCAGAGCTGGACGACCACTGTGTGCAGTTGGAGCACAATCATGCCGAGCTGAGCAAACAGCGAGGCGAGCAAGCGGACGGTGTGGCCCGCGACCACTCACGTTGCGTGCATGAGCAAATCATGCGCGACGAGGATGGTGTCCACCACTTCGCGCGGGCCAGCCAAAACGTGGCTACCGCGGAGATGATCCTACGCTCGATCCCTGAGCTGCAGGACCCCGAGGGCTTGCATATTCATCGCGAGCTCAAGGAGTTGCTCGAGACTGCAATGGTCCAACAGGCGGAGAGCTTCCTCCAGTGGAGGCAGGAGGCGAGCAGCAGCCACCGCTCATAAAGCGCGGGTGGCCCCCAGGCTTCCTGTGCACCAGACGCTGCCGTAGTAGGACGCCAAGGAGCTAGCTAGCCCGAGGAACGGTCGAGGGTGCCATGGCGACCCGCCGCTCAACGCACAGCCGCCTAGGCGGTGCCCATGACGCGCAATGCACAATACAAGCACGGTGCCACGAACGAGCGGAGTCCGACTAACAGTGTCACCACGACCGCGATGACCACCGTGGCCGCCGCAACCGCTACTACAAGCGCTCACGCTCCCCGACCATGGATGGCCTGGGCCTGAAGGCGTTCAGGAGAAGAATACGCTCTGTGCCCTTCCCCAAGCACTTTCACGCTCCAACCAGCAAGTACGTTGAGGACACAAAACCCAGCGTCTGGCATGAGGACTACCGGCTCGCTTGCCGAGCCGGCGGTGCCAACGATGATGACCTCATCATCCGGTACCTGCCAATCTTCCTCGCAGATTTGGCGTGCGCGTGGTTGGAGTACTTCTAGCTGGAATGCATCCACAGCTAGTCTGACCTCCGCCGGATCTTCATCGACAACTTTCAGGGTACGTACACCCGACCCGACAGCTCTTGGCTCCCAAATGTCGATCAGCTCCCGCACCCACGACGAAATCTCATGGTCGGGGAGGCTTTTCGAGCGTTCTTAGGAGTTGTCCATCACCCCGGTGTACTCGAAGAAGGTGTGGGCCCTCTTCTTGAGTGGCTGCATCCTCCGCTCGATGAAGGTTTAGACGACCCCCACGCCGGTCACTCTAGCTCGCACCCGTCCCTCCAGCACCTCAATGATGCGGTCGACCTTGCCCTTGTGCTCATCTGGGCACCCTACCTCCATGAGTCCTGCCATACAGGGCGGCTGTCGATGAACGCTAGCAACTTCCCGATGCCCTCCGCAACGCTGGCAACTTCACCCTCGCAACCCCTTCTCCTTTCTCTCTCTCCCCTTTCTCTCTCTCTCCTAGTTGCTCGCGCGCGGCTACTAGGCAACGGCCGGGGGAAGGGTAGGCAAGCAAATAGAATGGGAAGGAGAGGGGAGGCAGCGGATTTAAGGGCGCAGCCCTAGCAAGGCCAACCGTCCCCTTCGAGCAACTGCACGAGGTGGTGGGCCCAACCCCTGCAGCGGCGTTGGAAACACGCGCACCAAAAGCACGACATGCGCGCGTGGCCTACACCATCAAGGTGCGATAAGACGTGATAGGGCAGCTGCCAGGTGACGCCTCTACTCCTGTGCGGCGACCCCTCAGCTGCTCTGCCCCGGTGGCTAGGCCAAGCCCGGGCAACAGGCCATGATGCGAAGGTCAGCCCAACAAATGGGCTCACGACCGTCCTGAGGCCTGGCTAAACCTAGAGCTAGGGATGAATGGGCTGGGAGAGTCCCAGCGACTGCAAGTTGGAACGCCACGTAGCCCCCGACCTCTCCCGACCGTATCTGAGTCCTGGTTACGAGTTCTCCCAGGGTATTCCTGATGAGATAAGGCAACGAGCCCTCTGACCTCCCACGCAGGAGGTCGGGGACCAAACGGGCAGGCGACTAGGATTAACGGGAAGTCTCCCAACGAAACATAGCAGAACTCCCCGCAATCGGGAGGCGATCGGGTCCCACTCAGATTTCCCAGTAATGCTCAAACGAGCGTACTTGCCCGACCTGCCTAGTAGGCATGGAACCGCTCCCCGTGAAGGGACCGCACGGGGCACATCCCCAACCACACGAATGCACTCCCCCAGGAGCAGCGCGCCCGAGGGCTCGGGGTGACCAGCCCCCAAGGTAAAGCGAGCCATTTGCAACAGACACCAAGAATAAAAATTCTCATTCCATGAAACAAACATTACAAGAAGGGTGCTCGAGGCACCGTGTACAGATACAAAAAACGTTGGCTTTGCCAAGCAAGGCAACACATGGGGCCCACAGGGCATGCTGCTACAAGGGCAGCATGAAGCAATGGATGCTCACGTCACTAAGGTTCGTGTAGCATCAACACCTCAGGGGTTGCTTGTGCGGAGGTGGTATCGAGGACGAGAGCACTTTCTGCTCCAACAAGTAATGACACCATGTCCCCAGGCGAGAGAGCAAACCACAGACACTCTCAAATCCTCCCATAGAGGCAAGAGGGGGCCATAGTTGTACCCAATAGGCTCAGGAGCAGTGTCATGGCGGCCTTTGTTGAGCCCGCTGGTCTGCCAAGGATCGAATGGGGGCTCAGAGGCTCCCAAATGATTTCAGAAGTACCTAGGGGCTGTTATTGCCAATTACCGGTTCCTCCCGCCGAATCCGCGAGAATCTTGGAGCAGGATCGGCAACAGGAACGGAGGTGCCTCAGACCCCCTGTGGTACGCCCAGCCGCTCGCTGAGATTCTTCTAGCACCAGGGGCAGGCTACAGAGCAGCCAACCCGGAAGAATCAAAGACGTCCCCTCATCGGCGTCATCCCTCACCCGCACATGGAAGAATTTGGGGAGTAAAGTCTGCAGCCCTAGGCAGTGCTCGGCGCAGGCTTTATAGCACGGGTGCGGGGCTAAGCCACCTGAAATCACGAGGGCGCTAGCTAGAAAGGGACATCGCAAGCCTCAATGCATCAGCAGACCCACGTGAACGGCAGCAGGGGGGACGGAGCCCTAAGCAGGGCCTCAGGATTCCGCATCATGCGAACCACCTAGCGGACCGGTTGTGACGACCGACCCCAAATCTCCCGAGTTAATCTTAATCCAAGTCCCTAATCCCCATCTCAGCTTTTCCCGAGTTTAAGTGCTCAACCTCCAGTCCGGTTCCGACCCCTGAGATCCGACCCCTCTCCGGCGTTCCCCAGTTCCGACCCTGCCGACCCCAACTCACCCCGCCGGATCCTTCTAAGTCTTCCCACAGTGTCTCTTTTCAATCTGAGCAGTGGACTGTAACACCCAATGTTATTAAAGGCCTAAGAAGGTAATTTAGAGGTTAATGATGAATTTGGATGCAATAGAGGTATTATGGACCAAAGTCAAATTTGGGTCAAATTTGACCAAAGATTCGAATTCAAGTTTCAACATTTAAAAATTTCAAAGGACTCCCACAACCAAGAGTTTGGTGACAACTTGAGAAATGGAATTTTTAATCTATGGTTAACCATTCCAGAAGTTTTTAGCCCAAGAAACATGAATTTAAATTCCCGAATTAGAACTCAAAGAGGAGAAAAAGAGAGTTGGGTCGTGGGCCGGTGCCAGTCCGGGAAAAGATTAAGAAAAAGAAAAATGGCCCAGGGAGCCCATCAGAGGAAAGGGTAGGCCGGCGGGTGAGATGAATAGGAGAAGGGGTGGGTCCGAGCCGCGGGCCCAGCGTAAGAGAGAGGGGGTAGAGTAGAGTCGCGTGAGAAAAGTAGCCGGGGGTGTTTTTCGGGAAAAGATAGATTTCTTTTATAGAATAATTAGTTTAAATCCGAATCTCACCATTTAAATCACAAAAATTTCTAGGAGTGCCCAAAATTAGTGAAACCAATTTTGTTAGGCTTATTTTATTTTCCTTTATGCATTAAAATTTTTATACCCTAGAAAAATAATAAAAATTTGGGTATTTATTTAATGCCTTTCTTTTAAGGTATTTAAATAAATACTTAATCTTTATTAAATGCATAAAATATGGAATAACATTTTTATAATCACAAATTATTATTAACTCATAGGGAATTAGATTTTAAGACTAGAAATAATTATAACATTTTCCAAAAAGTAAAAGAAAAGGCCCTAGGTAAGGTTAATTAAGGAAATAAAATTGTGGGCTAATCTTTTCGGATTTTTTTGTGTTGGCTTGCAACTTTATCATGATAAATTGTATAGTCCTTGTGGGCTTGCAACTTTATCATGAAGGAAAATTTGTATAGTCTTGTATTCAAAAGTTCGCATCTCTAACTCCAGCATAGACTAAATCGTAGACGTCGAAGCTCCTGAAGTGGGATTCGTGGAATTCAGCTGAAGATGGACAGCATCCGCGAAATGTTGAAGTACCTCTTTTACTAAAGGGGTTTTCCAAAGAACTAACATTTGTTGATCCCAGGCAAGCCCCGGTGCATTTATACCTATCTATTTTGGAGTTATTATTTCATGTGTCCAATTATTGGTTAATTTCTATATGATTGCATTAAGTCTAGCAGTTGTATGAAACCCATTCTTGTGCATGACCTTACTTGTTTTAAGGACATCTTTGCCACTTGTTCAAACAATTAGTAAGTAACCCAAGTTTAGAAATGCTTAGATGCTTAAAGTAACTTGGTTACCGAACCTTAAGGTGAAATGTTGGGTCATACATGTTAATTCTGGAAAGGTAGCTCGGAAGTTTGAAAAGCGGACAGAAGCTAGAGATGTTAGTTCTGTCTGCTAGGTTAATTCGGTTAAGGCCCGATCGTTGTCTTAACCTTTGATCAAGTGTTTGTCACCTGGTTGCTTACTGGGTATGGGACCAGCAAAGCCCGGTAGGTTAGTAAACTCGCTGATCGGGAATATTTCGTACCCGTGCTTGACGTGTTGGAGATTGGCAGGGGCATAGCCTGAAACTCACATGGAGATCAGGCCAGACGTGGGGTCCCATGTGGGGGTGCGTCCCTGGGTTCGGGTAGTCTTATTCCCAATCCTTGGGTTTGCTAATCGAAAGGTCGTTACGTACGACCCGTACAGTCGTACATAGCTGGTGATCAGGGTGCTCTCCTGCAGGATGTAATTTGATCCGGATCGCCGCAATTCTCGGTTATGAATGCACTTGATCACTGTTGAGCATCGTAGCATAAATTCATGAATGTTATATCTTTCTACTAATGTTTGGTGTATGACTTAATACCTTGTTGTTTACAAATAGTCTTTTGTCATCACCTAGAATGGGTAGGTAATGACTTAATCCAAATAAAAGATAAAACTAAGATCTCACTTTTAGTAAGCTTTTTTGGCAAAAATGTGTCAGCCAAGTACACCGAAAAAGCTATAATGTACTTCCAAGGGAAACTATTATACTGGTTAGTCGGGTAAGCCTTACTGAGTACCTCGTACTCAAGGTTATCCCTTGTGGCTATTTTTCAGAGGCACCGCAGGAATCCACCGAGGAGGAAGCCCCGAAAAACTAGGGTATTGTTATGAGTCTCACAATACCCTTAGAAGAAATCTTAAATGCTCATCTCCACCTGAACCGTTTATGTTTAAAATCCTAGAACTTCGGTCTAACTTGCACTGTTAAGTTTGTTTCAAACTATGTCTTGTAATAACTCGTACCTCGTGTATGTATGTAAAAATGTAATATTTGTTGATGCTATCCCATCGCGGATACAATCCTCATGTATGGCTATGAGAACGACGTGGATCTTTCGAGGAGTCATAGGGACACTCGACGGACGACCGGACTTATACTGTTTTAAGTGCATTTCGGATAATTGCTGCATCGGCAGCGATTAGGCGCATTTAAACCAGTTTAAGTTGGACGGTTCCGCCACATGGACCAACCGAGACTAACCGGTGGACCCACAAAATCTTTCCGCCAGATCTCCCGAGACAGACGCACTTGAGTGGCATGCCCGCTTCAGAGCTTCTTCGCCGCATGGCTCGTTTCTTCCGACCCCCGCCGCTCCGTCCCGTCGTCGGCCGCGACCGGATGGATATCCGCGCCCCTTTCCCCAATCGTAGCGGAAGCCCTCTGCAACCCTTTCTGCAGCGCCTCGCAGCTCGCGCCCATCATCACCTCGCCGGACCCCCGGCTGGAGAGCCCGATGCCTCCCGGCTTTTCCGCCGCCCCTCCACAGTCGCGCCGCCCCCGTCTGCGCTACGCGACGATTCCCCCTTCGCCAACCCCGACCCCGGCAGCGACAGCTCCTTTTCGTCTTGCCAGAGCTGCGCCCCGACAGACTGTTGCTTCGTGCTCGCCCGCGCGACCGCAGCCCGCCTGTCTTCTCACCTGAGCAACCTCGCTTCTAGCACCGTCCCCCTGGTCACATCCATCAGATCCATCGCATGACGACGCCCGCCTCCGCCAAACCTCAACCACCGGCAAAACCGCTCCTGCGCCGCCCTGTCTCCGGTGCCCAATGGCCGACGGTGTCATCCCCGAAGTCCTGCTCCGCCACCCCGCTGATTAATCTCCGCCCCGGCAGCGCACTCCATCACTTCTTCCCGGTCTTCGTGCCGCTCCAACCCTCTCTCTTCCGCACAGTTATAAAAGGAAATGCCAGAGCCCCACCGGAGTCCCCTTCGCCATCGCTGCCCTCCCGCCTTGCTCCCTGTTTCGTGCTCGAGCGCTACCACCTAAGTTCCTGAGGAACTCTCCTCTCTGCTCCACGTCGCCCTTTCCAATCCACCCAGCCGCTCGCTCCTCCGCGCTGCGCAAGAGCTTGCTTGTGGTCCACAAGAAGCACCGCCGCTGCCAGAGCACCGCCGGACATCGTCGCCTGCCCAAGCCTTAGTGCTTCCCTCCTTCTGCCCAAGTCTGCTCCTTCCCGACCCCAAGCTTCACCTGTGAACCGAAGGTAAGCTGCCGACCTTTTTTCGCCTCGTCCGACCCCTTCTGTTCGTCCGACCCTTTTCCGCCTCGTCCGACCCCTTCTGTTCGTCCGATCCTTGTCCGCCTCGACCGACCCTGTCTGCTCGTCCGACCCCTTTTCCGCCTCGCCCGACCCTGTCTGTTTCGCCGACCCTCTTCCGCCTCGCCCGAGGGCTTGGCTGTATCCTTTTCCTTAACCCGAGGGTGTATGTGTAAAAATTGGGGACTTCTCTGCGTTAAGTCTGAGGACCCCCGGAACATCTATTCCTCTAAGTCTAAGGATCAGATCACAAGTTTCTTCCCATCCGACCCTTTTATCTTGCCCTCCACCAACCCAAGTGCACCTCCCCACCTTTTCTGTAGCTTTGCTATCAGTGTCCGAGCAAAAACTTGCAAGTGTTGCTGTTGAAATAACCGTCTAAGTGCTAACCCCCTGCATTTGCATTTCGTGTAGAGTTGAATCTCGCTGACGGCGTCTACGAGCTGTACCCGACGCCCGAAGAAGGAGTTGTAGCCGAGCAACCGTTTCCAGAAGCCGAAGCCACCCCAGCAGAAGATCCCTTTCCTTCCTCCTCGCTTGAAGGCAAGCCCCGGAGCATGAACCCCAGTTTTTCCCAAACTTGCGCATGCCTTCTTCATCTTGTTTGTGCATTTACGTATAGGAGTTGTTTGCAACCGTAGATGCATGACTTAGTTCCTTGATCTGAACACTAGTTTGGTAGACCGAGTAGTGCTATGCTTAAAATAGGAAGCGGTACAAGCCGAGTGATTTCCTGTCACTCGCGAGTTTATAGGAGTTGTTTTTTTCTCCTTCTGTTACAACTATAAGGATGATGGACGGGGCAGGGTTTTGGTTAACTCTTTGGTGGTCGGCTGATCGCCCCGTCTATCTATGGAACTTGTTAAGGCCCGACAGTGGTGGTGTTCGTGATCAAGTGTTTGAAAGTACTAACCTCATACTCAGTATGGGATGAGGAAGCCGAGTACCGGATTGAACCTAGACGTGAGCGGTCGCCCCATTGTCCTTGTAATGGAGTTCCCCTGCGGCCGCACGTGGTGGCAAGTGTGGTCACAGAACGGCAGAGGCCGAGTCTGTGGAACATTGCACCAAAGGAAATGGGCCCGACACGGGTTAGGGAACTGATGGGGAAGGCCGACACAGGAAGCGACCCTCGGTGGTGCGCGGATGTCGTGAGGTTAGGTTCACCATGCATGGTTAAAGAACTCGAATCGATTCGTCTGCCTCTCACAGTTTGAGACTACTTGATCGCTATGCTACACTGAGTAATAAAGGAATCTGATGATGACATGGTCTTGATGATGTTATATACCCTTGGTTGGTTCTATGTTTGCTTAGAGTAAGTTGCCAACTTAGACCGGTTAATGAACTTAGAATCTGAGCTAAAACTTTGAAAATAAGGATCTACATAGTGCTTTTGGCAAACAAACCCCTCAGCCAAAGAGCCTTGCAAGTCTAGAAGTGGTGGAGTAGCTTACTCCCTGTTGGTTAAGTCTTGTTGAGCTTAGTAGCTCAGCCTTGTTATGGCTTTTCTTTTTCAGGTGAAGTCGTCGCTCCCGAGTCCGCTCCTGTTGGCACTTGGCCGCCCCAACTCCCTCCGGGTTGGACGGTCGAGTGGGATCCCTCCTCGAACGGCGAGGAGAGGGATCACTAACGTCTTGGCTGGCCTCACCAAGGACGTCCGACCACGGCGCTAGCTCCGCTGTTTTATCTTCCGCTGCTTTTGAACTTGTAAAACTCTAATGTCTGTGTATTTGTCAAACTAAATGGTCAAATCGTTTAACTCAGTGGACTTGTTGTATTCTCTGGAACCGCTCACCTTCGTGTGAGTTTGCTAACTCGGTCCTGTCAAAGTGGTTAAATCGGAGGAAATCCGACGGCATCTCGAGTTAGCATGATTAAGGCCGAGCGTCGCATGTCAGGCGACTTAACCAGGCCTTAATTAGGCTAATCCGAGGTGGATCCGCCACACCGGTCCTGGTCACGCACCGGCACAGGACCGCGAACAAACCAGAGGCTCAAGAAAGGTCTCCTCGCAGTGCCTGACGACGACAAGAAATGAGCAGCACCCGTATTAATAACTTTCTAAGCGAATCTTCGATTCCCTCAGAAGCTCGGGGGCTAGACCCAGTGGGTCCGCTCAAGCGAACCCACAGGATGTCTCAGCCATCGAACAGCATGCAAGAAGGGCGAAGGAGCCTTCCCCCAACCACAAGGTCGTAAGAAGCCTCAGGGGCTATTGATAGGTTCCTATACCAGGGGTACCACCAGGGAAGGGACTTAGGGAAACTAGGCGCAAAAAGGGCCAAAGGCCCAATAGCAAGAGTCATACTAGAGGTGGCCCAAATGATGTCGCGGCCCGTCACCCGACCTCCCTTAGGTCGGGAGCAGAGAGCCGTAACTCGTCGTAACTCGCCAGTTCAGCTAGGTCGGGGGTAGGGCCCGCAAGGGGCCCACAACTTCCCACCAACTCCTTGACTAAGGGACGGTCGATGACGTACCGAGAGCATTAAATGTGGAGCATGGCCCCCCTGATTGCGCCACGTCAGGGACATGACCTGGCGTGGGGAGCCGACCTTTAGCCAGGGGTTCGAGGGTGAGGCTACACCCCTCGGACCACCCTGGATGACCTGCAGAGTACAAGATGCGGTCGTACATACCCACGTGCCCCGACGTCATCATGACCCTCGCCGCCAGGGTGACTCATCAAGATCAAGACTTTGCCCCCACGCCGGGCCACGTACGGGCTCGTAGGCAAGGTGCGACCTAGCGCCAGACGTAACGGTGTGGGGAAGCCATGAGCGTACTAAGCAGGTCGGGGAACGCCAGGAGAAGCAGCACATCCTGTCCAGGCCGCTGATCAAGGCTCGACCACTCATCTCCGGTACGGACGTCAGTGACAGCTTCCATCCTGTTCACTACCACAGGGTTGGCAGACGGGACGGGGCACGCCGCGGAGCAGGCCAGGCCATGTGTAAGCGGTCATGCCACATAGGAGCAACCATACAGGGCATGCGAAGCCCACAACCGGCTAAGAAGACAGGACAAGAGGGTCCCTTGCCACAAGGCTGCCCTGACCACGCTACAACCCCCGACCTGTGAGGTCGGGGGCCCCTCCATTTCACAACATTGTCACCCAACCCCTGGCCTATGTAAATGGAACCGGACCTTCCTTCTCTCTCACATTCATCATACACGCGCACACCCTCGCATCGCATGAACGCTTGCTTGCAAGCACCCCGTTGTAAGACAAGTGCACTTGATCCAAGGAACACGACTCCTGACAAAAGTGGACGTAGGAATCTTCCCGAACCAGTATAACCCCTTATCTCTTGTGTGCTAGCCATTGGAAGTGAGGAGAACGTAGCGTACAATAGTACGAAACACCGCGAGCACGCACCGCACCTCTCTCGCCGGAGAACTGCCTAGGTCCCCCGACGTCATTGCAGATAGAGTAAAGGGGTGTTTAGATAGCAGGTGCTAAACTTTAGATGTGTCACATCGGATGTTCAGATGCTAATTAGGAGGACTAAATATGAGCTAATTATAAAACTAATTGTAGAACCCCTGGGCTAATTCGCGAGATGAATCCATTAAGGCTAATTAATCCCCCATTAGCAAATGGTTACTGTAGTCATGAACTAATTAGGCTTAATAGATTCATCTCACGAATTAGACTCCATATGTGTAATTAGTTTTGTAATTAAACTATATTTAATACTCCTAATTAGTATCCAAACATTCGATGTGATAGGTGCTCAAGTTTAGCACGTGGGAGCCAAACATGCCCTAAATTTCCCATCGGCGAATAGTGGTTGTTCGCCCTGTTTGAGGTAACTCCTCTATGTCTAATGTACTTTCGACTTCAGGGGGTGTTTGGATACGGGATGCTAAACTTTAACAGTGTTACATCGGATGTTCGGATGCTAATTAGGACTAAATATGAGCTAATTATAAAACTAATTGCAGAACCCTGTGCTAATTCGCGAGACGAATCTATTAAACCTAATTAATCCATCGTTAATAAACGATTACTGTAGCACCACATTGTCAAATCATGGACTAATTAGGCTTAATAGATTCGTCTCGCGAATTATACTCCACCTGTGCAATTAGTTTTGTAATTAGCCTATGTTTAATACTCCTAATTAGCATCTAAATATCTGATATGATAGGTGTTAAATTTTAATGGGTACCCAAACACCCCTGGAACTCTCTAGCCTAGGGCTCTAGGTTGAGCTGCATTTTCACCTCATTGAAGACCTCGTGCTTCACCCGGTGGTCGCAAGCGTTGGTCATGCGGAGCTAACGGCGGAAGTGGTTGGGGAGTCATTGAGGATGGGGAAGGCCACGAGAGGATAAACATGCGCGAGATGAACGGTAAGCGCTCAATTTATTCGCCTTGCAAGGACGACTCCCTTGCTCTGCCATCGAGTGAAGAAAATGCGTTAGCAAGCAGTAGCAAAGCCGGTCAAATTTTCTCACAGCGTGAAGCTCTCTTGTCACCACGTTAAACGGCTCTAGTCAAATGCACACTAAGTTGATGGTCAGGTTGGCCTCCCTTTTCTTTTAGGATACGAAGGCCTTGTTTAGTCCCACTTTTTCCCAACTTTGATACTAAGAAAAAGAAAATTCCTCATCACATCAAACTTGCGGTACATGCATGGAGTACTAAATGTAGACGAAATCAAAAACTAATTGCACAGTTTTATTGTACTTTGCGAGACGAATCTTTTGAGCCTAATTAGTCAATGTTTGAACAATAATTCACAAATACAAACGAAATGCTATAGTTGCGCATTTATGGTAAAATGCAAACTTTGCCACTTTCAATTTAGAAACTAAACAAGGTTGAAATTAGTTATAGTTATTCCAAGTCCTTGCACCGACACCTCCAGTTTCTAGGCTACGAAGCCAACAAAAACAAAACAAAATTATTTTTTTTTGAAAAATTCAGCACTACCGACCATCCTAACACGAAAAAGTTGGAGTTCCTAGCTCCGTCCTTGCTTCGAGGTTGCCGCTAAGGCGCTATTAGTGATCAGGCTGGCATTTGCGATGTATGGCGATATACAGTTCATCTTCTCACGGTCTCACCATCTCACCATGCCGCCCCAAGTATATGAGCTAATCTAGTGCACATCACATTGTTGGCCGCAGCGGGGTACGCCATGGAAGATCCAGACTCGATGCAAAAGGGCCCTCTGCTGCTAGTATCCTCTCATCTCACCTCAGCGAGTGGGACACTGGCGCCCCGCTGTGACAACTCAATGCTGCAGTGTGGTGCCCCCACGCCACAGGTCGTCTCTCGAGCTGTTGCTTCGCTGCCACTCTCATCTCAACTCCTTTCTGTCTCCCTCATCCCATCTCTCTCTCCCTGCATCCTGCAGCACTGCACCAAGCAATGTAGCAATGTGCAACTGTGCAGTGGTCTCTCCCTCCCCCTCCCTGCCCACGCATACTTCGGGGGTGTTTGGGAACACCCTGTTAAAGTTTAACACCTGTCACATCGGATGTTTGGATGCTAATTAGGAGTATTAAACATAGGCTAATTATAAAACTAATTGCACAAATGGAGTATAATTCATGAGACGAATCTATTAAGCCTAATTAGTCCATGATTTGACAATGTGGTGCTACAGTAACCATTTGCTAATGATGGATTAATTAAGCTTAATAGATTCATCTCGCGAATTAGCACAGGGTTCTGCAATTAGTTTTATAATTAGCTCATGTTTAGTCCTTCTAATTAGCATCCGAACATCCGATGTGACAATGTTAAAGTTTAGCACCTCGTATCCAAACACCCCCGAAGTCGGTCGCCTTTGCAATTTGCAGGCTTCCTTTGGGAATGCATGCATATGCAGGGCGACCAAGGAAGAAGAATGAATGGATATAAAGATAGAGTTGTTGCACGCGCACTTACTAATCTGCAACAGATGGATGGATGGAGAAGATGGAGGTGGCTGAAAGGATGAGTGGCCAAGGAGACCAGAGTGCACAGTACCAGCTGCACTGCTACTCCATGCACCACAAGATACAAAGCTCGTCGACGTGATGCCTGCCGCAATGCAAGCAAGGAGGATGGGTCCTAGCCATTTGTGCACATGTCACGTAACGTACTCCAAACCACAAAAAAGAAAGCGGGCTGATGCGGCATGCGCGAGATCACGAGCCATGACCACGAGAACGCAGGCAGGATCACATAAAATCACATGCCCCGGCAGCAGCCACCAACAGCCCGAGCACCGGAGCGCCCGGGAGGCATGTCCTGCTGGATATAGCCATGCTCGTGGGTTTACCACTTCGGCAGGCACCAACTCCTGTGGTAGCACTGGCACGCGTATAGCGAGGTGCGGATGCAAGGCGTGGACTCATCTGCATGTACGCGTGTACGACTGCATGCACACAGTGCGTGTGTCCATGGTCTTGCAGGCAGATCGAGTCACCAGGTCGCAGCTACGCAGCTGTGCAGAAGGCCAACCTTCAATGCTGTGCCTCCTTTCATGCCTGCAAGCCGTTCAATGCACATTTATTTTTTAAAAAAAATGTTCGTTTAAACTTTCTTCAGCTTTCAGCATATAGGTTGAGAGGGACGCGCTCCTCCATGTCGATTTTGCCATCATAGCCTGGAGATCCTGGCGTCTGCACTGCAAGCAATGAAGTAGCCATGTGATTAGAGCCTTGTTTAGTTCCCAATTTGGGAGTGCCAAAGTTGGAAGTTTGCCATAAATGCGCAACTGTAGCATTTCGTTTGTATTTGTGAATTATTGTCCAAACATTGACTAATTAGGCTCAAAAGATTCGTCTCGCAAAGTACAACAAAACTGTGCAATTAGTTTTTGATTTTATCTACATTTAGTACTCCATGCATGTATCGCAAGTTTGATGTGATGGGGAATCTTCTTTTTGCATAGTGTCAAATTTGGGATTTTGGGGGAAACTAAACATGGCCTAGCTTGTGATGAACACGATGGAGAAGCAAGTTCAGGCCTCAGAGACTGTACGTACTGGAGAGAGAGAGACTGTCTAGCGCTGTGTCTGAGCTACATTAGCTGATCTGATCTGCTGCGCCGATAAGAAGCGCTGCACCGGCGACAGGGACGCAGTAAATTTCCGTCTACCCACCGTAAGGCCATGTTTAGTTACTCCCAACTTCCAACTTTGACACTATGCAAAAAGAAGATTCCCCATCACATCAAACTTGCGGTACATGTATGGAGTACTAAATGTAGATGAAATTAAAAAGTAATTGTACAGTTTTGTTGTACTTTACGAGACGAATCTTTTGAGCCTAATTAGTTAATATTTGGACAATAATTCACAAATACAAACGAAACGCTACAGTGTGCTACAGTGCTGTAACAGTAATTTGGCACCTCCCAAATTGGCCAACTAAACAAGGCCAAACTTTGGAGTTGCGGTGCAGGGCCGCCAGCAGGGTAACATGGAGGTTAATGCAAGGCGGACGGGCGGTGCTGGTACAGAAACTAGTAGAGTCTAGGAGCACCAGGGGGTCCAGGGCTACAGTGGCGTGGCTAGTCTCTTTGAGGGAGAGCTTCACGTTTTGGCCCCCGGCGATGTGAAACTTCATCTGCAGGTGTATTCTGCGACCTGAACCGACCTGTGTGCCTACCTCTTTGTACGCAAGCTCAGGTTGCGTGTGCAGTTCAGCTTCACAAGTCAACGCTGCCCTCGCTTTAAATTTCCAAGAGCAGTGTAAAAACGGAAGAGAGGAACTTCTTTTGAACGAAGAGTGAGACTTCAACGTGTTTGGATATTTAATCCCGATTAAAATTCATATCACATCAAATATTCGGAGGCTAATTAGGAGCATTAAATATGAACTAATTATAAAACTAATTACACTAATGGAGGTTAATTCACGAGACGAATCTATTAACCCTAATTAATCCATCATTAGCACATGTTTACTGTAGCATCACATTGTCAAATCATGGACTAATTAGGCTTAATAGATTCGTCTCGCAAATTAGTCTCCATCTGTGCAATTGGTTTTGTAATTAACCTATGTTTAATACTTCTAATTAGTATCTAAATATTTGATGTGATAGGAATTTTAGGAGGTGCTACACTCCTCCTACTCCCTCTTAACCCTAGCACTGCTGACTCATGGACGCCACTGCTTGCTCCTCCGCTGTTGTCGCCCCTCCCGGTGAGAGACCGAGGGTTTAGGGTTTCATTGATGGGTAGCATTGGGTTCTCCAATGTCCCAGTCGAGGCAGCGAGTTTGCTTCCATATTTCTAGAAAAACTCTTCGTGTTTTTCATTTCCATTTCCACAAGAAAAAAAATAATATAATTCACATTTCGAATAGCCATGGATATAGCATTAGAGCCTATTTGGCTTCACTGCTAAAGTTTAGCACCTGTCACATTGGATGTTTGATACTAATTAGGAGTATTAAACATAGACTAATTACAAAACTAATTGCACAAATGGAGTCTAATTCGCGAGATGAATCTATTAAGCCTAATTAGTCCATGATTTGACAATGTGGTGCTACAGTAACCATTTGCTAATGATGGATTAATTAGGCTTAACAATTAGTTTTATAATTAGCTCATGTTTAGTCCTTCTAATTAACATCCGAACATCCGATGTGACACTGCTAAAGTTTAGCACATAATATCCAAACACCCCCTATTTTGCTGAGAGCGCTTCTTGTCTACATGCGAGTAAGTTCTAGATTAGACTAATCCCAGTGCAGGTTTCATAGAGGTTTCATGCACATTAATTAGGTGCCATGTCAGCATTTTTGATGATGTGGCAGTGAGTTAATGAGGAGAGAGGTAAGAGGGGTTTCATCTAGATGAAATCATATATGCACAGTTATCAATACAGTTTGTGTCTTGCATGTAGTGCATATGAAACTACACCATGAAAATTTGCATTGTAGATGTAGTTTCAAACACAATTTCATTTTCATGTTGCTTATGTGACTATCTTTTAGAATATCAAAATGAAAGTCTCCATTAGGATTAGACTTATGACCCCTAAAATCTTCGGATGCCAATAGTGATGGCGGACAAGACGGTGGTAGAATCAATGCGGCCAGAGCCGCCAACCGATGCAGTAGAAGATAATCGGATGGGCTGGGTCCGCGGCTAGGGCGATGAGCTACCTCAACTAGTGGCGGAAGAGTCGAGGTAAGGTGCGGGAGCTGCTGGCCGCAGGTGAAGGAAGGGGAAGGGAGGATGCGGCTGCCGGTGACTACACTGGTAGGTGGCACGATGGGCCGAGTAGCTAGCGGTGGAGGAGCACACCGGCCATTGGAGGGAGGAGAAGAAAATAGGGATGATGGTGTGGACCTGATGGGCCGCAGGGGATATGAAACATTTGATTATGCATCCACAATTAATATTGAATTGGGATGTCAAATGCATCCATAACGAATACTAATAACTCCCTATGATCGAGGAACATGGTAGGAATATAAATAGTTGTTTTGTTTCTAACGTCAAGGAAAAATATCTAATAGAGTATACCAACATAAATATTTAGAATAAATTTGTAGAAAATCCAGATTAAAAATGATCTGCTCAGAAAAAGTGGTGCGGGTAGTTGGCCTCCGTGGTGAGTATACCAACATTTGATTCAGCCAGTTGAATTTTGTGAATGTTTCGGTGAAGAAAACATGTTCCACCGTCTGAATTTCTAAATATTCCACTAAATAAGAATAATGTT
This sequence comes from Setaria italica, assembly GCF_000263155.2. Classification (NCBI taxonomy): domain Eukaryota; kingdom Viridiplantae; phylum Streptophyta; class Magnoliopsida; order Poales; family Poaceae; genus Setaria; species Setaria italica. The sequence goes on from NC_028458.1 coordinate 41,969,754, forward strand.
CTGCTTAAGAAAAAAATGAAACAGAAATTGGCAAGAAAAAAGAATATGGGCAGTTGAATTTCTCCCACTCTGGAACTGTGGATCGATTCTCCAAGACTTGAGTGAGATGGTGTGAAGGAAGGCCCAATTATGGTTTGGAATCTCCAAACGCTGGGCCTGAAAAAGATAAAGGCCCGACAAGAAAAGCCAACGAGCCCGGAATTTCTTTTTGTGCGAAGGCCCATCATTTACATTAATCATGGTAATTTGGCTTTTTGACCGGCCCCGGCTTTTACATTTACATGGTAGTAGTATAGTATGTATCAAGTGCACCCAAGTGTGTGTATGTGTGGGCGCGCGCGCGCGCGCCCACGTAGTTTTCTTTATTGTGTACTTCATCACAGCGTATACCGCACATAGGCGGCAAAGCTAAACAATACGTAGTCGTATAGTAATGGCGGCACGTCGTTAATATATCAGACGACCGGGTACGCGAGGTCGAGCGCGATGCCGCAGAGCCCCGAGCGGGTGGCGTCGCGGTGCATCCGCAGGTACCCGCGCTCTCCCCAGCTGGTCCCCCACGAGTTCTTGACGAGCCAGTACTTGAGCCCCGTGTTGGCGTCGGCGCCGTAGCCGACGACGGTGATGGCGTGGTTCATCCGCGTGCCGCACTGCCCCGAGAAGACGCCGCCGCTGTAGAACTGGAGGCTGCCGCCCATCTCGATGGCCGCCGCCACGGGCTGCTGCGCCACCGCCTGCTGCAGCTGCGCCTCGCCGGCGGGCACCTGCACGTAGTCGGAGATCTGGGCGGCGCGCTGCGCGGCCTTGTTGCGGCTGCAGTAGTTCCGCCGCGCCTGGTACGGGTAGTTGGCCTCCGTGGTGAGCCCGCCGTTCTCGATCACCCACCGGTACCCGTTCACGAAGTAGCCCAGGTTGCAGCCGCCGTCGTAGGGGTCGCAGTCGATCAGCTCCTGCTCCGACAGCGACACCAGCTTACCCGTCTTGATCTTGGTGATGCTCTCGATCGTCGCCGCCGTCACGAACGCCCAGCAGCTAGCTGCATATATATATATATATAAATATATATATATATATATATAGTTATATAATCAGGCAAATGAATTATTGGAGTCAACATGCATATATACTACGTACAGCACGAGGGGCCCTGGTTCTTGATGGGCGTCACGGCGCCCTTGGACCTCCAGTCGACGCTGGTCGGGCCGTCGACGGCGGAGATGTTGGCCTGCTTCCTGCCGGCGTCGCGGCGGACGCCGCCGCGTCCGGACGGCATGCCCTTCATGGTGTACAGGCCCAGGAACTCCTCCTCGGTGAGGTCGGCGAACTGGTTCTCGCCGAGCGTGTACGTCAGGTTGCCCGCCCGGTTGGTGGCCTCGATGTGTTCCATGTTCCGGCGGTACACCTGGAACCGCCGCTCCCGCTCCTCCGCGGTCGGGTACGAGCGGTTGTACGCGGCCTGCCACCGCAGGAACCGCCCCATCATCAGCTTGTCACCGCCGGCGTCGACTTCGTCATCAACGCCGCCGCCTGCCGCCGCGGCCGCCGCCGAAGAGGCGGCGAGCGATGCGAGGCAGCATGTGAAGAGGATCAGTGCGAAGACCGATGACGTGGCTCCGGACGATGACGCCATGCTCGACGATCGCTTCCTGGTCTCGTGGGGTGTATATTTCGTTTGGCTTCGTGCCTTATGCATGCAGGTTGGCATGTGTTTTTATACTGTGTTAGTACTTAGTAGCTTCTGAATTGAAGTGTGATCTTGTTGGTTGGAGCGAGTATACATGGAGCGAAACGGCCTGTCTTTAGCTACTGTCGAGTCAAGTGGAGCTACGATCTATGGTTAGATGTTGGGAGAGACATATGCATGCGGAATGTGCCTGCTGGTTATGGCACGCAGCACATAATGTAGGAATGGTAACGAGCTACATTTTCTCCCGTGTCAGTGTTGTAGTGCTAAATATGTGCTCTTGCACAAGAATGAGTGTGGATTGTGGTTGGGTGTTCTTGCCGTGCACACTAATATTCCGTACACTCTTATGGCTTGCTTGCCTGCACATCAGCCATTTCATTTTCCACTTTTTTTATTTTTGAAATGTTCTGTTTCTTTAATACTCGAGAGAAATATCATTTTTTTCAGTGCAAGAAACAGAACATTTGGAAAGCTTATGTATCTGGCCCAGTACATCATAAGTCCAATTTGATCCATTGAACGGGTCCAATTTCGAGAGCATTCGGCCCACGGCCTGCTTCAAGGCCTTAGCCGCCCCAGCGAGCGAGACCCGGACTGACCGATCGAACCTCGCGAGCCTCGGCGCCTCCACCTCTCTTCCACCGCCGCCGTCGTCTTCCCCACCTCCGGCCGGGTCAGCGTAACTGCACCGGGTACGTGATCCTCTCCCGCCAACTTCGTCCGCTGTGCGCGCGCACGATGCTAGATCCGTCTCACCTTGGGGGGAGTCGAGAGATGGCCGTGGGGGTTTCTTGGTTTTGGGATCTTTCGATCCTCCGGGTATTAGGGACCGATCGACGCTCAGACATGACAATTTCCGCTGGGTCTAAGCCCGATCACGAGAGCCTGCTACTGTTTTTTTTATTACCCTCCATTTGGAGTCCTTTTCCCTGTCGGTGGCGAGGCCACCCGCAGGCACCTCTAGTCACCGGCCTGTTTATCTCGACAAAATCGGGCCTTCTCTGCCGAGCACGCGCGACTCCAGGCCACTTTTCACTGAGGAGCGTTTCGCCTCCAAGGATTTCTTCTCTTGGAGTCCTGCTACTCGTACTTGTACCTGCACTAGCGTGGAATGGAGATCCATTCGGGTTTAAATTGATTTCTCATTTTTGTTGTTGGCAAAGAAGCAAGCCCTAGTTTGCCTGGATGGATTGTTCTGCATTACTAGATGTTCAAAAACTTAATTTTTGTGGGCAATGCAAGCCCAATCTTCCTAGCGGTGTTGGGTAATCTAATCCCACTCCATCTGTCTTAGTAATAGTTTTGTGATTTCAGACTGAACCCCTATGCTCCCACATTAGGTCCTTCTCTGTGTAGTAATTATTTGGATTATGAAATGTTTTCCCGCATTTCACATTTGTAGTGATGTACTTGTGCCATTTTGAACACCATTGGAACTTAAATCAACCAACTTGTTTTATTCTCGTGGTTGGTTTTCTTCTCATGCAGCTAGCTTACTGCATTTTCGGCAGGTTTCCTTCCCCTTAAAAGATGCACCCCTTCTTTAAAGATTAGCGTTAAATAGTTGGAATGGAAATGCATAGTTTTGAGTGAATTGTGGGATGGCTTCTCGTGCTGGTTGGTGGGTTATACCATGCTTGTTATACAACTAAGTTTTTTTGGGTGAAGCGTGGACTGCTTAATTGCGTATATACTGTAGTATTCATTCAAGCAATATAAATTATGTGCATGTTATTGTCCAATGAACTGTGTATAAGAACAAAAAAATGTTTCAGGCTTTGGTAAGTCTTTATATGAAGTTTCTCCACTATTCTACTGCCTAAGATGAGGACATTAAGTTGGTACTTGTTAATCAGTGTTTGTTCTTGTAATACTCACAAGGATTTGCTATACCAGGGACTAGTCATTGTTTATGATGGAGTTGTGGTGTTTCTCCTTTCTCTTATATGTGTGCTCTGTCCTGGTATGATGATCCTTTGTTTGGGTTCCCATATTATTGTATACCTTATATATTTCTCAGCAGAAAATCTGAACTTTCTTGCAGCCTTGATAAACTTTCATCTTTTATTAGCTGTGGATGAATGAAGTTTCGTGTTTTAACTTGTCTCATATGCTTCAACCTGAGATGGGCTTTTTTTTTCCATACGTCTGTCCAGTCTAGGTTCTGTTAAAATAGTAGCAACTAGCAAAAACTAGAAATATGTTTGCTTTGCTGTGGTAACTCCTCCTTTCTGGTCCCACGATTGATACCCCTGGCCGTAACAGCATCCCTTCTGGCCATCTCCTGCCAGAGCCTCCTCAGTCCTCACTAGACTCGTGCAGTGCATTTCCATCCAGAAAATGTGGTGATCCCTTAAGGCTTTGCAGTGCATCAACAAGTTGAGATTTCTTGTTATAAACTTCTAACTAATACAGATCTGTACTTAATATGTTTTTTTTAATATTGTCATGTTTCTGGATGGAACATAAGTTATAGCTGTGGTCTTGGTCCTGGAGGGATAACTTCTTCCTTGTTGCAAGAGGCAACGCCGTATTTCTGTATAAAGTGTGGTCCAATCATGAAGGATTAAAAAGTAGTAGAAACTAGTTGTAGGTTGCTAACCATCTTGGATGGCAAGCTTTTGCCAGTCATAGGGAGTGAGCTACTGTTTGCTAGGGTCCAACGTCTGTATAGCATGCTAAATGATAGTTACACTTTTGGAACTTTGACCAATGTATATTGCGGCACGTATTGTTTGTTGACCATAACTAATGCAAGGTTCATTTTTTGTTCTTTTTCTGCTTGTCTTGATTTGCTTTGCTTTCTTATGGCAAGCATTGCTTATTGATGCCTGGTCATGTTTTATTCTATTCTTTCTGTTTCTCTTTTGTTTATGAATGTTCATCTATGACAAATATGGCAAGCATAGCACATTTTTTATCTTGGTGTGATAGTTTGAGGTACTTGGCATAGGACACCGCAGCATGTGAAATAAGATTCAATTATGTTGCCTTTGCGCGATAGTCTTCTGTTCGGGCTATTGATCAATTCAAAGCAGAAAAGGCTTGAACTGAGCTTTCCAAAAAAGTTACGAGTGAAGCACAAACGAATATATGCTGCAAGTATCTTACACTGCGCATTTTCTTTAGCCTAAGATGGGTGCCCAAGGTTATACATCTACAGCAAAGTAGGGTACTATCTCTTGCCAAAGATAAGCATGTGTTACAGCACTAGTGCACTTAGAAACATGTATCTATTATGCACAGAAGTAGAAGTCTGACCAACACAAGCATACCAGCTGACTAGGCAATGCAGGAAAAAACAATTTATTTGACCATTTGGTCTAAACCAAAGTGCTTCCAATGTGGATGGATGATATGAAAATTTCTTGCTAACAGCTTTGTATGTATGATATGGTGCACACAAACTTTCATAATTCGATCATAGGGTATTTTTGGTTTTCTCATTTTTGAATTCATATTTTGCAGGAAACGTTTCCTGTGCAGATACTGAAGTATGGCGTCGAGACGCAATGTTCGTTACTCACCTCTTCCTGTAGAGGAAGGGGACGACAACAATCTTACTAAAGAAGATGTTGATCTTCGGTTCACTTACACACCAAAATCCTACAGGAGGATCCCCTGGAAGTCAATAGCCTTGGCATTGTTCCTCCTCCTCCTAGGAAGTTCACTTCTCTTCCTTTCATACTTCATATTCAGTGGTCACATGGAGGGTGATAGTTCTCAGGCATATGGTCTCTTGTTCCTGGGTTTCCTTGCCTTCCTTCCTGGTATGCTAATTTAAAATACTGAAGGCTTATTATGCATTTATTTTCTCAACATGGTCGAATATTTTCCTTTTTGTTTATTCTGTTATTCACTCTTTAGAAGTACCTCTTAGTGTAGTTATTTTCTTTGTTTTATCTCATTACTTTAGAGAGAAATTTATTGCCCTACACAAGCCATGCTAAAGGCACTGCACATTGTTCTATAACCGTTGCTGATACTGATAGTGGGACTCCTATGGTACTTGGCAGAAACTAGGAAATCAGTAGGCTTCATGGTCAACTGGTACTGCAATTGCTATTGTAGAAAAGGAATCTGGTTACACTTTTTTTTTTTTGCATCTCCATTTGCAGTAGCTGAAAAGTACGTGATTTTGCTACGATTGTGGAAACCGGAACATTTACATGGTTTTTGCATAATTTCAGGCTTTTACGAGACTCGAGTTGCTTACTATTCGTGGCGAGGAGCACCGGGGTACACCTTTGCATCAATACCAGATTATTAGCCTCTCAGTTCTCGCCACCGTTGGTGCAGTAAAGATAATGAACAGCAAGCGAACAGCCTGAAACTTCAACCGCCAACCAATTTTTGCGATAAAACATTGAGCATGTAGATGTAGTGATTCTGCTCATTATTGTGTTAATAGGGATTATATTACTTTCATCGGCAAGTACAAGGATAATCCAAGGATAATCCGTATGTGTTATTGTAAACAGCAAAAGTCGATTTTGCACTTGCTTGATATTTTGCTATATGTAGATTGCTTTGACAGCTACCTCAGGAATATGTTCCACAAATCACTGCATATCTGATGCGTCAGTGGCATTTGGGGCTTTGATTTGTTATTACTTTTTACTCGCTGGTGAAGATAGGCGTACACGTAATCCCTCTGATTTTAAATACACCACGTTTATTAGGACAATGGGTATCTACGTGCAAGTGAGAAATAAAAGACAGTAATTGTACTTTTCATGGGATGGAAGAAGTATACGGTTACGAGCGACGTGACACCGATAACACGGCACACCTTCCTCGTTCGAAGATCGGGATGCGAGCGAGGATGATACCAAACAAGGAAAAACGCTATAAATGGGTGTTGCTAATTTACAGGCGGTGGGCGCATGGGTTATTTCCTGCGGGGCTGCTGCTATCCAGCCTCTTCTACGCAAGAGAAGGGGCCCCTTGCTCCCCCCTCCCACACCCCCGAAGCTACCTCCCCTCACCGGCCGGCGGCTCAACGTCGACCGTGCGAAAGGGAGAGGCGTGGGGCCCGCACACCATCAACCTCGCTAGAGATGCTTGCACGCGCCATTCTTTTTACTTAGAGCCTTAGAGGTTTGTCATCTTTCTCTTTCACTCTAAATCGTGTTTTGTTTTTGTTTTCACCGAGTATGTTCTGTTACTTCATTTGGGTTGTGAAAATTGGCATCGTGTTACTTGAATGCTTGTTTCCCCTTATTGAAATGCTATTAGATTATGCACTTGACTCTAAAGAAAATATGTACTACGCCTTAAAAAAATTGTTCCCATCAATCTTATATGCTCAACCAAGAAAGTAAGTTTCTGGACTAACATTTACAGGTTAAGGAAAAGAAAAAAAAAGATTCCTTTCACGTTGCAATGTACTACTTGTATGTTTTAGCTCTCCCGCCTATGGGCTAATTTGCATATTAGTAACGCACAGTTTTTTTTACAAAGGAACCAAAAAAACACAATGACCTAATGATAAACACAACCGCTCTTCTAGGGGGACAGAGAAAAGATAAAGATAGCGTCTGTTCATGCATGTGTGTGAGTGCCCATGGGTCAGCGTTGGGCCAACCATACCGACATAATTAGAGACAAAAATCATATGCCGTGCATGTGCACATAATTACAATAATAAACAAGGATCTACGTTCGTTAGGAGCGAGGGAAGTTCGTAGGTTATTACCTCCATCCCAACATGGTCTAACAACCACTCAGTTTTCTACTCATTTCTACCGACGACTAATATTTTTCATCATATTTCTGTTCTTATTAAAACCCAAGATAACAGTAACTAAGAGTTTTCCTGAACAGGGTTTACAATTTCGTTTTCAGTTTTTTTTCAGTCACTGCCAAAATTACCAAAATTCGTGAAATTTTCAGTGAAATTTTGCCGAAATTTTTTTAGAATCTTCACCAAATTATAAGATTTTTAAACTTTTTGAATCTAAACAAATGGTTAGCATGATTTATGACTATACAACTATTGAGTTGATGAATATGCAACACCAACAATAGAAAATATGAGTCTAGAGTACTATATTTACAATAAAGTATATGCATAAGTGTCATAGTGAATTTCGCGATTTTCCTTCAGTCACCACTGAAATTACTTCGGAAATTTTAGTGAAATTTCGCCGAAATTAGGAACCCTGTTCCTAAATACATTCTCTTTGCACCCAGATGCTGTTTTCCTGAATAGATGAATAATTCCTCCCAAAACAAAGTGAGCACTTGCAAAAAACAAAAACAAAGACGAAATATGTTTTACTCTCCATAACCAAAAAACAAAGAAAGAAAACCCAACACCAACAATTATTCTTGAATGCACGTAGTGTTCCAAGAATTTATTCCTCTATTATTCCCTAACTCATTTGCCAAACATATAATTCATTTGTTCAGATATCAATTCTTTCCAGCTCATAGCTGGTTGTCCGACTGATGATTCTCGAACATTTGCTTCTCTTTAACCTTGAAAATCTTTCAAGAAATGCAGATACCCCTGCAAACGCGGCATCCATCTGATCATTGCATAAATCCGAAACCCCTACTGACAGTACAAGGCAATCTGCTTGAACATATTTCTGTTCAACTGCAAGATCTTTCTTCATTATGCAAACTGAACAAGAACCTTCCCTGAAGGTCAACCTGGCCTAATTATTTGTCCAGGAATAGTTGATATAATTCGTCGTGTAGAATAATGCTTATAATGCAAAATGCCAACCTACCACCGAGCACACATGCTCTAAAAATTAGTCCATCAATCATGAGACTGCAACATTATATAGCAGAACGGCTGCAGGTTTCTCCAAACCTCGCCCTCTCTTTCCAAGTCTCTTGCTTTTTGGAAACCATCTGTGTTTCCTGGATTCACTCTGGTAGTTCTCCATTCTGTTTATCCAGTTTCTTGTTACATTCCCCTCCCATTTTGCCTGTCTAGTTGAGAATACTCGGTCTTTGGTGCCATAGAAACCACTCCACTCCCACCGCCTATATGCGAATCTTTAGAACCCTGCTTAAACATGCATCAAACTAATCTTCTTTTGATTGCAGGTTAGACCTTCATCTCTACCTTCACAGTGTTTACAATCAGTGAAGGTGAATTACCTTAAAGATTACTGAAGATACAAGAAACAGAAAACATAAACACAAGTATCCATCACCATGGGTTCCTGTACTTCCAAGGCTGCCCTAGAGCATAGGAGGCCAGCGAGGTATTACACCAGAGGACGAAGAGTCCGCAGCCGATCCCGATCCATCATGCCAGAGGCACCCCAGTCACAACAGTTGAGCGATTCCAGAGGACGCATGACCGGCTTCTCGGTGAGTGAGATTGTCCATGTCGAGACGGCGAACCGTGGCAAGTCAGAGCATTCCAAGACATTCCACCTCACGCAGATGCAGTGGCACCACAGCCAGAGGGACTGTAAAGGTAAAAGTTCATTTGAGCTGATAAGTACGGAGCAACCGATCAACCAGATTTTCTCATACCGTTGTAGGTTGCAGCAACGAAGATGCCTGGTTTGACTCTGTCAGCATTCTTGAAGATGATTCTGATGACGAATTCAAGAGTGTGAATGGAGGTAAGAACATTATAAACTTAACAAATAGGAACTAGGAATGGCCATTGTGTGAATTGATGTCTCAGGGAGGCTTAACTGCAATGCTGAAGGTTTGAATTCTCCTGCAGATAGTTCAGACGAAGATGAGGACCAGATGAAGCAATATGAGAGTGCTTCCCGTTTTGCTGACGCACTCTCTCGTATTGGAGAGATATGCCGTGGTGTGCCCATGACATTATCTGTTGAACAGTACCTGAAAAGAGATAACGGTATGAATAATTGCACCTCAAAGGAATAAGCTTTGCAAATATTCAACATCTACAGCTTTATCTGATATTCTTGCAGTGAAAAGTGATGATCATGGATGTAGGAGCCAAAGCATGTCCGTGTGTGCCACAAAGTGCTTACCAACCTCCTTCAGCTTCCAGGGCTTGAAGGATAAAAATGATACAGATGATGATAACAAGGAGAGCCCCACCCCATCCCGCTTACAGAAGCTGCTGCACTCTATCAGCTTCAATGACAGGATGCAGCAGTTGACTGGTGGAAGCCCAGCAAAAAAAAAGTCAACAGTCATCCGGCTCTCATACAAGACAACAGCATGCGATGGCTGTGAAGACAGCAGCGAATTGGGTAAGTCCAGTGTCTGTTTCGGTTTGACACCCCGCTCAATCTAGCTAATGTTCAAAATCTCACTGTAGGTAAATCTAAGAAATATGTTGTCCGTCCAAAGGTAGGGCAAACAATCCCATGTGGAGGAGAGAAACCGACAACAGGATGTTGGTCACGGATTGATCCATCCCTCTTCAAGTTGAGGAGCGAGACCTTCCTAAAGTATGATGAGAAACTAAGAAATAATGCTGTCAAATAAGTTTATCTATAAGCATGAAATGAGCTGTACAAACCGAACATCTGATTTCAATCTTTTCAGAGATAAGAAGAAATGTGCAGCTCCAAATTATGCTGCTTATTATCCAATAGGAGTGGACTTGTTTGCCTGCCCCAAGAAGGTTCATCACATTGCTCAGCACATTGAACTTCCACAGATCAGAACACACCCCAAGCTCCCGTCACTCTTGATTGTGAACATCCAGGTATCCCCCTGCATATTGCATGGAAATCGGTATAGCTTGATTATCATGTGATTCTAACATTACAAGCTTTCTTTTTGTTTCAATTACAGATGCCTACTTATCCTGCTTCTATGTTCCTCGGTGACAGCGACGGAGAAGGCTTTAGCCTGGTCTTGTACTTCAGGATATCCGAATACTATGACAAAGAGGTTTCGGAACATTTCAAGGATTCTATCATGGTTAGCCTTTTCCAATTCACAATCCATACTTCCCAAACAGAAGTATTTTCTGGAAGCTAACAGAATCTTTCTATCAACAGAGATTTTTTGAGAATGAATCTGAGAAGGTAAAAGGGTTCACATCAGAATCTACCATCATGTACAGAGATCGATTGAAAATCATGGCTGGATTGGTTAACCCAGATGACCTCCAGTTGGGTTCCACGGAGAGGAAGCTGGTCCAAGCATACAATGAGAAGCCAGTCCTTTCACGGCCCCAACATAATTTCTACGAGGTAAAGAGATGTCCTTGTTTGAATTGTAAAGTAACACACTCAATGTTGTTAGGTGGTAATCAGATTGTAAAGGTACGTGGCATTCTGAGAAACCACCAGTTAATGTTTCATCTCTTACGTCACCAGGGAGAGAATTACTTTGAGGTAGACCTTGATATACACCGGTTCAGCTACATCGCTAGGAAGGGACTGGACTCATTTAGGGAACGCCTAAAGAATGGCATCCTCGATTTGGGTTTGACAATTCAGGTAAGTTTCCCTTTAGATTCTCCACCAAATATGTATCTATCAATCTTCTTCAGCTTCTTCTACTTATTTGCGGACAACTTATGTCCTTAAGTGTTTCTTTGGGTGTGAGCCAAATTTCAGATTCGTCAAATGCTGTTTAACTTGTTAATCATAGGGTTCGCCATTGTTTTGCATATGCAATTTCCACAAAAAAGTACATCATAAGCATGAATAACTAACACATAAGTATGAATAACTAACATGGCAGTTTATCTGGAAGTGCGCTTGATACTGAATCCATCTTAATTGTAATTAATTTATTACCTTGCAGGCCCAGAAGCAAGAGGAGCTCCCTGAGCAGGTCCTCTGCTGCGTTAGGCTGAACAAGATTGAATTTGTTAACCATGGGCAAGTTCCAACAATAGTCACAGTTGATGAAAAGTGACACATTTGATCATAGCGATTGCATGTGCGAGCTGTTGGAAGGCTAGACCCATTCCAATTGGTAAGGAGAGATGAGAAACAGGAAAAAAACTGATGACCACACATCTTAGTTTCTGCTTAAAGTGCTGGCCCTTCTGTCAGCTTTTAAGCATGGAAGTTTTCCTGTAACCGTAATAATGTATACACAAGCCAATACGACCCGCTTCAGGTGTTGGTCATGATTCTAACCTTTTCCACCCGAGTTGCCGTTTACAACATGTCACTTTCAGACGCAGATAAACATTAAACCTGACAAGATTAAATGGCCATCAGACCGACATGAACATTCCATGACAAGATGCTGAGTTGCTGACAGAAATCATGAATAGTCAAACCTAGTTTCTAATATATATTTCTGAGCCACTTGCGTGCTTACACTCCGAGCAGATTGTATGCAGTGAAACCATGGAGGTCAACCAGCCATAGCTTTCAGCCTCCAAGAAATTGGCGGACGAATTTATCGTCATCTGCATGAATGTGTATAAGTTAGCCAGCGCTGCAATTCGCAATCACATCGCTATATATTGCAGCATGGCCATCATACCATGCTTGAGAGTATCCAGGTGAGAGAATGTGCAGAACATTGAGCAGCACTGAGAGTACAGAATCAGAATGGCAAAAGCGAAGGGGGGCGTACCTCATCCTATTCACGGACCAGCAGCCTCCGCAACCCACCAGTGCAGACTAGCTAGTGCCCCGCGGGAGCCATCAATCACGAACACACCTGCATGTTCCCCTCGGAGCGGCGGACCGCGCCGTGCCCGTGCTCTTGACAAACGGGCGGGGGGAGCGAATGCGCGGACGGACCTACGGCCCAGGGAGGCGTGCAGCAGACCATGAGAGTAGAGGGCGCCGCCGCCGCATGAGGGCGCTGGCAGACGTGTGTGTCCGGGTCGGTGATGGCTGGCGAGGCGGAGGCCGCTGCCCCGGGGAGGCATTTTGTCGAACGAGTAATGAGCGGAGGGAGGGCCGCGCCGGGCGAAAGGCTAGCATGACGATTGAGATGTCTGTGAAGATGCGGACTGCCTGCACCAGGACGTCAAAAGGAAAGGGATAGAAATTTTCTCGCTAAAACTTTTTTGCGCAGCAGGCTCCCACGGGAACGAAAACGAAGCGCGTCATTCCGGATTGTTTAGTTTCCAAATTGTGAGTGGCAAAGTTTGCATTTTATCATAAATGCGCAACTGTAGTATTTCGTTTGTATTTGTGAATTATTGTCTAAATATTAACTAATTAGCCTCAAAAGATTCGTCTCGCAAAGTATAACAAAACTATGCAATTAGTTTTTGATTTCGTCTACATTTAGATGTGATGGGGAATCTTCTTTTTGCATAGTACCAAAGTTAGGAAAAAGAGGAACTAAACAAGAGGGCTCACTCTGAGCCAGCGCCGTGCGAAAGGCTAGCATGATTGCAATGTTTTAGTTTAAATGAGAAATAAAATACTCAAACACCTCAAATTTTTAGAAAAAAATCTTAGATCTATTTTGGGACAACGGATCAGAAAATAACTAGCGCTCATGAAACAAGACCTACAAGTGACAAATAAAAGATGCAGAAAATCTATAAAATGAAAAAAATTCTGGTCCGGGCAAACGTCTTCAAGGCAATATCTAGATGTCCATAGCCATTGCAAAGGATGAAAAGCATTATTTTTATTTTATGACAGGGTATGTATGGATTTCTTTAAAATTTTATAAAGCATTATTTTTATATTTATTTAATCTTTTATTTGAAGCTTGTAAAACTGATCACCAGTACATTAGGGTAGCCCACCACTTGTCACATGAAAGTTACTCTATGAGAATTACTCTCTCTATGTGTGTGCAAAAGTTATATATCTAGAAAAGTCAAAATGAATAGTAATTTGGGACAGAGGGAGTATAATACAAGACCTATCCTAAAATACTCTCATACAATCAACACCATCGACTAATTCGTGATTGGATACATGGAAAATAGGAAGGGAGGTCACAGGCCCACGTCAACCAATCATCAGCAACTATAACTTTATATATCCTGTCGAAATAACACTTACAGGGGCCAGGATAGAGTCGTGTATCTACAAATCATCTCAGTTAAGACTTTAAAAGTTCCAAATCGAGAATATACAATTGGCTCGTGAAAGCTGTCATCTACTATAGTTCTCCATGGGTAAGACTAATGGCATTTACAACCAATGGGATAACAACATAACACAGTGCTGCAAAACAGGAAGTGCAAGCTCTTGGAAGTGCATAAACAAAAGGATCTCGCTCTTCGCTAAAACCATGGAGGACTTACAATGCCAATTCGCTCCAGCACAGTGCGTGAGGCAGCACACCTGGGAAGTGAACGGAGAGAACAGAATAATTCAGGCTGCTAGAAACTACAAAACTCTATGTTATTTCATTTTCCTCTTTTAGTAGCATAGAAGAAGCCGATGACATGTCTGCTCTTTTGCGACTACTGGATGCTGAATTCTGGCCCTTGTGTGGTAAGCTGCTGGAGGATGACGCGTTAGCGTTAGCAGCAGCAGCAGCAGCATGGCTGCTGTTCCTGGCTGCTGGCACATCATGGCTGTGCTTCCCTTCGTATGTCGTTATAACAGCCTTTGGGTCTTGTGATGACCTTTCGATATGCTTCTTCACGTCACACCCTTGGTACGTGCATTTGTAGTAACTCCTGCATCAAGCAGAATAGATATCTCAAGTGTAAATAGAATTCAAATTGATACTCCAGGTAAGTTGGAAAAAATGCATTATCAAACAAAATCGATAACTAAATAGATAAAAAAGCTGGCCTTAATAATCATTTTCAGTTGTTCGCTGTCATTGGTCAAGCCATACCTTTCGATTGTTTCGTTGTTATTGTTAACTAGTACATGAGTAAACAAGTATAAACAAATCAGGCTTTATGGCCGTATGTCTACCACATCACCACTATTTTGGTCTAATAGTCACAAAACCTCATACTTGTTTTATTTTGTTATTTGTCCAAAATTTAGCATATCCCTGGTGATGAATTTGAACATGAAATTTTATCTTTTAGAGTAGTCAGAGAAGTACATTAACTGCCTAATAAATATTCTTATCAGAACTGTTTATACTGGTTTAATACACATACTTAAAGTTTGTACATAGGAGCACCAAATGGGGATCAGTGCTTGTTAAGATGGCTAAAATCAACACTTTGAGTAGGTCACTAAGTACATAAACCTAGTTTATCTGGTCCCTGTTCAATAAAAGTTTATCAGGTCCCACTTACACCAAGGGAGTACAATACAAGAAGAGAAACTTCCATGTTATCTTTGATATGAGAATAGGCAACTGGACATGCAACAATTCACCAAATGCTTTCAGAATTAACTAACTTAACCAGGAATCATGTTAGATGGCTGAATAGAATTTTGCTGCAGGACATTGTTACTTTGTGGCGTTTACTTTAGGACAGTGTAACAGCAGAAATTTGCCAGGGACGCTATCTTTTTGGGTGTATTTGCTGCAGGACACAGTTCAGCAAATGGTAATTTGCCATAGGACACTGAATTGTGTCCTGAAGCAAAAGCACCCAAAAAGACAATGTCCCCTGGCAAATTTCCAATATAACAGTGTCTTTGGGAAAATGGCGCAAAATATTTCTCGAAAACGCAAGAGAGCTGCCATCATAAGTATTAGGGAAAGCCAAGAAAGGCCTGTACACGATTCCCTGAGGGCAAAATGATAAAATGGCGCAAAATAACATGTCCTGCGGAAAAGTTTTGTAAGAATAGCACTTAAGAATAAAACTTGGTAGTATGTGACATCAATTCCTATGTAGGCAGCATCAGCGGGGCCACATCAAAGAAAGGTTCTACCTTGTCACTTAATAACCGGTGGCTTTTGCTTCTTCACTCTTATTTCTAAAAGGTTCACAAATCTCAAAGCAATGGTAGTTACACTAACTGGCAATTTCAATAGAAATATGTTATTTTAAATAAAAGAAGCATACATTTTGAAAAGTATTTATTTAAGGTGGATTTTGTAACACCAAGTTTATGTTGTCATCTACATAATCCTGCATGCATTGATGACCAAAGCTAAAACTTTTTCATAATGTGGATCCTAAAACGACATATGTGGATCAGAGGGACTAAAACCTATCAAAATTCCACATTTAATTTCTAAAGTATCACACAACACCAAAGAACATGGGATACATGGAGATCGTGGCGGAGTGCAAGTGCTACCATGAGGTTTTCCAGCAATAGTGATATTGCATATTACTTTCCAGGGTTATTGAGCTTAAGTTTCAAAAGATGCGGACTTGATCCAACAATGTGCCACACCCTAAGAGCTCGCACCATAGACCAGTGAGGTACATGTTTTGGTTTTGCTGGAGTAACAAATGATACTCACTACTTAAACAATAGGTAGATCAACAATTCAACATCATAAAAGGCTGATATACATTTCATATCTTGTGGGTCATATTGAAAGTGCATTTGGCCCCCTAAGTGGGTTTTGGTGTTGATGACATGCATAATTAAGGAACTAATGAATTTATCGAGAAATTGACAGGTTTAAGTCTTAAGAAATGAAAAAATGCAAGAAAGGATCCCAATTTGTTTGAAGGACGGTGTTGAAGCATAAAGGAAAATCTTTTTATACCTTCTATTTTTGAATTTGAGTATAGGAACACCGTACTATAAAGAGGGACGCGGATGGATAGCTTGAAGATGTCAAAGTGCTTATTTGAGATGCTAACCGCCTATGAGAGACACCACTCACACAAATTTAGTTTCTCACAGTTTCTGTGAGTGTCGGAAGTTCCAACATGGGGTTGGAAGTTCCGACGCCTGCCGGAAGTTTTCAAAAACTTTCTGGCAGGGGGTGCTCAGCGGATTTAATTGAATACTATCGGAAATTCTGGTCCTGTGTCGGAAGTTCCGATAATAGGTCTCGGAAGTTCCTAGTAACTTCCGGCAGGGGATGCTCGGCTATTTTATTTGAACTGTGTCGGAAGTTCCGACAATCACTTAACAGAACAGCAACGGCTAGTTTTTGGGACTCGGGTATTTATAACCCCTCAGCCCCCCTTCATTTGTTGCTGACCTAACCCGAGACAAACACCTCCTAGAGCATTCAATACTCCTCCCCACTCCCTCCTTGAGCTAAATCTTTGAGAGTTTTGAGCTAGGACTTGGGTGAGAGAAGGATTTGAGGTGTGTGACTCTAGCTTTGAGTGTGAGGTCAACCAAGTTCATCTCAAGAGCACTTGAAGCATCTTCGGTCTTCGATTCGCGTTTGTTACTCTTGAAGCTTGTTTCTAGATGGTTTGGCGTCGCCCGTTTGAGCGCCTTCTCGTTGTGGTGCGCTCGGGAAGTTTGTATTGCCCATCCTCTTGGAGGATTCATAGTGAGTGACTCAATCCTCCTTTGTGGTTGATTGAGAGAGGTAAAGGGTTAGTGAGGACCTGGCTCTTTGTGAGCTCCTCAACAGAGACGTAGCTTCCTTTGTGGGAGTGAACTTCGGTAAACAATTCCTTTGTCTCGTGTACTTATTGTGTTCTTCAAGTTCTTGTTGACCTAGAACTTGATTTGTGTCGATCTACAATCTTGTGAAGTTTCTATCATAAAGATCACCTGCAGTAGTCTCTATACTTCATTGCTGAACTTTTGATTCAAAATAGTTTCTGCTGGAACTTGTTTTATTTTGAATTTCGTAGAGTACCTTTTACTCTGTCGGAAGTTCCGCCCCTGTACCAGAAGTTCCGACCGCGTCGGAAGTTTCGGCACAGTGTCGGAAGTTCCGACACATTTCACCGCTGCGAAGAATTTTCAGGTTTTAAAGATCGAGCCTATTCACCCCCCCCCCCCCCTCTAGGCATCACACAATCCTTTCACGTATACAGGAGTTGTTCAATACACCAACTACAGTACACATTAAACCTACTGACTAACAAAGCTCATAATACCTCGAGATGTTCTATTTTTTCAAGAAGAGGCAACTCCTTATACATAATAGCTAGTACCACTTGATAAATGCTGTTATTCAGAGTTATTCCAATTAAACGTGTTGTTTCCAGAGGTACATGCACAAATACAGCAGAGTGGATGCATTCAAAGAAGATGGGAGAACAAGTCAAAATGCCAAGGGGTTACCTCGGGTGTGGATTCCCTTTTACTACTTTCTGTCCATACTTGCGCCATCGGTAACCATCATCTAAAAGATCAACCTCACTAGTTGTTTGCACAATTATCCTTCGAGCTGGAGTCGGCACATGTCTGCCCAATAAAACTAGCAATTATATACCGAAGCTTGAAAAAATAGAAAAAAAATGTCTATTATAGAAACTACCTTCTGTTTGCATTTGCACGACCAGCATCTCCATTACCTACCCTCTGTTCATCATCTGCCTCTTCCTCACTATCACTTGAGCCCGACAATTGTTCATCTCCTTCTCTCCTCCTTGACACTGAAGGCCCTGCTAAGCCATCATTTGACCCCCCATGTTTTCCAGAGTGATCTTGAGAGCCTGGTTCTGATCTAGTTGAAGCATCTTCATTCTCATGGAAATCATCTGCTTCATTTAGTAGACCACCACCATCTTTGGACCTCCTTTTCGGTGGACGCTGGTGGTTGTGCTGACCTCTATAAATTATTTGAGTGATGTGTCCTTCTCCTGAGCGCTCCACTTTTTTCTTAACTGGACAACTCGCATGGGTACATTTGTAGTAACTCCTTGGATACTCCCCACCCTTAACCGCCTTCTGGCCATACTTCCGCCAGTTGTATCCATCGTCAGCAGGTTTATCAAAAGTGGGTGCAGAATTCTGGAGTCCTTGTGAAACCTCATTAGGTTCAATGTTGTTGTTACCAGTATGTGACGGCAGAGTTGATATCTCCTGCGTTGATGTCACATTGGCAGGGTTGACATGCTGTAATTTCACATTGGCAGCTGGTTTTGTTGTCGATGAAAAAGGGATCGAGTAATCTGAGTTATTGATCATATTGTACTGAGAGTGGACTGCTTGTGCTGTTACTTGTGCCAAGGCTTGCTGATGGGACATCTCAAAACTCCCCTGCAGGAAAAAAAAGAAGAGTAATACTTATAATCCAAAACATAAACATCTAATAGTTAGCACAATAAAACAGAGAAACAGACACACAAAAATAGTTGAGCAGATCCAAATGACACAAATAACATGGAAATGTATGAGACACAACAGATTATACCAATTTTCCTTTTTCCCACTCCTGTTAAACTGTAAGTTAGCAAAAGCGGCAGCTCGAGATTGAGATTTCACATCTGTAACAAAGTACTTACTGCAGTTGTAAATGTCATGCTATATTGTAATGGCAACTAACAAATGGAATTATCTGCTCTAATTATGACATAGCGTTTCTTCAAGATTGTTAAAGTGATAAAGTCCCCAGTTGCAACATTATACAAACCTTGAAAACTGATATACTCTAAAATTTCATTCATATTAGCAAACAAAACTATTAGTCATCCATTGTGTTTGCTTTCACTACTCTAAAATACATACATATAATGATGTTGTGGCAGCACAAAATGAATGTACGTAGAGCATTGGAGTTGTAGACACCTTCAGTTCCATGCACAAAATGTCTTTTTTCCTTCAAGTCCAATAACAGTTCTTTGGGAAGGAAAAATTGGAGTGTGCAAAACACATTTCCAATTTGGATTTCCTATATCCTAAATACTGCATGTTTTAAATGCAGTATGTACTGAGCAACACAAGTTTATGTTTGTTACAGTATGCAAAACCAGAATTGCACTACAATTTGGTATACCCCATTGGCCCAGAGCCCCAGACTAAGAAGCCTGCTCTTTTGTCAATTTGATTCTAAAAGTTGGATTTAAGTACAATTAGTTTGGCCTCATAAGTAGTAAAGGAAAAGGATGTTGGCTGCATAAGCAGGTTTGATAGTGCCAATAACATTTGACAATCTGCATTCCATTTCCTGCTTTTATGGACTAACTTGAAGCATATACATCTAAATATCTAATACCTTACAATGTTTCTTCTGTGAATCAATTATAGAAACTTAAAAACATATTTTTCAATCAAGTGCCACAGATTGAGAGCTGCGTATTGTAATTTTATTTGTTTTGATATATGGATGATCCACTTAAAAAGCCACATAATCACCTTTTTCCACTTTAGTTCAGAAGGTGACCATTCGCTCACCACAAATGACACCATTTATCACATCACAGAAGACAGAACCTAGTATGCAAAAATTCATAAAGCTATTTCTGTAATTGAATCCTAAGTTGGTGAGGCACCCGCGTCTTTTAGTTGACTTGTTATCTGAAACAATGTTAGAATGCTATAACCTGATTGTGCACAAGCAACTCACATCATGAACTATGCATACATGGAGGAGCAGGCAAACATGACTAATCAACGTAACCAATTACCATTCTAGCCTCATCACTGCAAACTAATGAAGAAAAAGTATGGAGTCCTGTTTCCCAAAGTGCACCTGAATGAGACGTCATAATTTTAATGTTAATCAGAGTAACTGATGCTGCACGTGAGGAAAGAACAGGACTTTTCCCCCAACATTAACACCATCAGCAACAGAAGTATCTCAGCATAATCCCAACAAACAAATTGCTAAAGTCCAGGGCGACCCTTGACAACAAGCCTCACATCTGGTACAGCAGCCTACAGCAATCCAAAGTACTCGACAGGACCACGAGATGGCACGAGGGCCTGTTCAGCTGAACTTATAAGCTGGCTGAAAAGCTGAAACGACTGATTTGTTGTGAGAGAAAAATATTGTTCGATGGCTGATAAGCCAGCTGAACAAGGTGAAGCGAACAGGCCAGCGATCGTGCTTTGACCTTTCCACGCTGCACGCAGATCTTCCGGTGCGGGTCCAAGGCAGGCACCGTCACACTGTATTACCCTCACGAATACGTAATACCCTCCCGAATCCGTAACACTATTAGGAAGCAGTAATAGGAGTAGCATATTCCCTGCGAATTTAATTAAGTACTACTAGTACTCCTCATAACGCACCAGCCAAAAACCCAAGCACGACTGGATATGCGAGCGAGCAAGGTAGCAAAGCAATGGTGAGTGAGAGGTACTTTGGGTTACTAGCGGGAGGGTCAGGGAATACCGTCGGGGAGAAGAGGCCCGGCGAGCCGAGGAGCGCGGTGGGGCTGAGCCCCGGCGGCACGGAGAACGGGGACGGCGGCGTGGGGACGGCCGCGGCGGCGGCGGCGGCCGGCGAGCCTATGGCGCCGACGAGGAGCTGGGTGAAGGAGCCGTGGAAGGCCGGGGAGGGCGCGTCCGGGAAGAGCGCGGCGGCGAGGGTGAGCGGGCCGGGGCTTGTCTCGGCGGCGCCGGCCGAGGAGGAGGAGCCGCCGGCGCCGGCGAAGAGGGACTCGACGGCGGAGCGCGGGGGCAGCGCGAGCGTGGGCCGCGGCGGGCGGCGCGCAGCCCCGTCGCCCGCGGCGGGGGCGGAGGCGGAGGCCTCGTGGGCCGCCATGGGGGGAGGAAGGAAGGGGGAGGGGAGCAGCCGTGCTCTCGGGGAGCGCTTCCTTTTCTGGGGAGCTAGCTGGCTGCGGCTGCGGGCTGCCCGAGTGCGAGTGGGGGCGTGGGGGAGGCCGGCCGGAGGGGGAACCCGGCCGTATCGCCCTCTGCTCTCGGGAGCGCGGTGAAAAGGGAGTGGGAGGCCGCGTTGACCCGCGGGGCCCCCCGCCTCCACCCGGAATGGAAACAGGGGGTTTGCAAGCATTCACCGCGCGGCACGGGGGTAAACTGGTAAAGCCGTGGAGGTAAAATAACCAGCAGGCCGGCAGCTGGTGGGTGGCCGCGGCCGGCCGGCTGCCTGCCGCCGGTTTGTCTCTCTCGCGTCCGCTCTGGCGCTCTGCCCCGGCCGCGCCCGTGGTACCTGCACCTACCTTCTTGGGCTGTGTTTTTGTTGCTTGCTCAAGAGTCGAGACTGAAGTTTTAAAAAAAAAAAAGAGTCAAGACTGAAGCGCTTTGGCTATTGGCCGCGTGCCCTGGCGCGTCTTGACACGTTTTTACCATCTCAAACTCCTTAACCTCCTTTATCAAAAAAAAAAAACTCCTTAACCTTGATGGATTCTATAGGTATATACGGCCTAATTAACCACGTGCGGAGTGTAACACCACATAAATTTGTGCGTCGCCTTGAAAGAGGTGAACTCGTCTTCTGCCAGTGTACTACGTGTCACCTCCGAGAGTGTGGATGTGGATGCAAGTGACAGGAACCTCAGCAACACGTTGTGGGGTGAAAAGGGTAGAGGGATGCACGTCGATATCAGGACCACGTCGGCTCGCTCTTATAGCTTGTACATGTCATCAATTGTACTGTGTGGTGCGGAGAGGTGGGATGGAGACGAAGAGCTAACTCTGCACGATGAGATTGTCTCAAGGCATGTTTATCAATTTTTTGCTGTGGTAATCTGACATTTTAACTTTTCCCATCATGTTTTATTTGGTTTGCACCCTCATTAGATTGCTAGAGAAGTCGACTTTTATAGTACCCATTATTTGAGTTGACGAGTGAGGCATAGAACCATATAAGAGCTAGTAGAGGAACAGTAATACTTAAGTAAGTATAAGGTTGTTCCATAACGAGCCGACTTATCGATACTCTCCCTCGGCGTGCTTCCTTAAGAAAGCAACCTAACATGTACTCCCTCTATTCTAAATTATAAGTCGTTCCAAGAATCTTGAAGAGTTAAAATATCTCAAGTTTGACCAAAATTATAGAGAAAATTATAAAGATTTATGACATCAAATAGGTATACTATGAAAATATAATTGATGAAGAATCTAATGACACTTAGTTGACACCATAAATGTTATTATATTATCATATAAATTTGGTCAAACTTGAGATACTTTGACTCTCCAAGATTCTTGGAATGACTTATAATTTGGGATGGACATTGAGCGATATTTATGGGTTAGGTCATATGGCTAGCTAGTGGGGGTAACAACGGCCAAATACATTTGCATCATCTTCTTAAGGGCTATAAATGCACCCCTCAAAGAACTAAATTAATATTAATGCAGTCACAAGATAGAAAATGATTTGCTTGGGCGTGCAAAATTGTCATATTGCGTAAACCGGTGAAAAAATGAGCCGTGTCGCCGTGCCTACTTCAGATTGCACTTTAGAACTTTTTGGCGTTATCTTTACAAACATTCGCATTATTAGACACATAGAAAGATGACATCTAAGTTTTCATCTTGTTAGCGAGTGGAATAGCAAAATGTCAGATAACAATTCTCTTGGGTACCAACTAACTCTATCTTGCTCAATACTCCATTATTATGATCAAATGTGAACCCTCCTTGCAGCGCGAGTCGTGTTGTCCTTGAATGAAAATGAGTGCTCTCCTAAGCTCGGATACAGTGCGACATCGAGCTCGACTACCCGTTCTCCTCTCGCGTACGTGTTCCTCTTTTCATCCTCTCACTCTAGATGTACAGTACGTATACACATGCGGTCCGGTCCCCAGGAGAAGGTGGGCCGGCCATCCTCCATTTTGTACATACTTGTGTAAACGAGGGCAGCAGGCGCAGGCCGCGCGCGCAGCAGCGTCATGCACACGTACGACTCCATTTTTTTTCTACGCTACACAGCGCGACGTATCCATTGACCTTTTGCGTGCAGCTACGGATACGCTGGGACGTACATGCTACGTACAACATGAGTTATGTAAAAGATACTTCGATACTGTAGCTACATGCATCAACATGATGGGCAGCTGGCCCTGTTTGATCCACCCGGATCCTGAGATTCAGCTTTAACAATACATCTCAGCTTTAACAATACACCCTAAGTTATCGTGAAATCCCATACAAGCTCGTCCCGAGTCCCAACTTCTGTCGACTTATGAGACAATCATCCTCCAAACGTGACCTCCGTGTTTAATAATCCACAATATATATACTCCCTTCATTTCAAATTATAGATCATTTTAATTATTTTTTATACGTCTCTTTTACCATGTATATAGACATAGATTAAGTATATTTAAGTGTGTATAGTAAAGGATATGTATCCTAAAATGCCAGAACAACCTATATTTTGGGCGGAAGTGTTAAAAAACTAGGCATATTTTGGCATATTTAATTTCAAAATTAAGCATGTAAAATATTATCATGATGATTATGTTAAAGTGATTCAGTGATAACATGGTATGTGCAAGTGTTCATATTAAATAGTATTTTAAACATGAACAATATACAAAAGAGAAGGACTAGGGTGTACCCAAAGAAGGGTTCGTTGGGAGGCATTGGTTGCTCCGACATCAACTGGTTCAGACATGCTAAACGGTTGCCCTTGCTTGAAGTAGTTGAACAAAACTGATGCAGGAAGATGTAAGTAGTGTAGTCCCTCTCCTAGAAGTAGCAGGAAGCAGACGATTGGCCGCCTGGACGTAGAGGAACAGGGAGCGAGCAGTGTAGCTAGCATGGCAAGGAAGGCTCGCGCAAGGCTTGACGTCATGGGTCAAGTCCCACGGACCGCGCACGACGCGAGGCTTTGTTTTTTTAGCGCAAAACAAGTGTTACAGGTTGTACAAATGGTACTAAAGGGGGTTTGGAACCGGTACTAAAAGCGGAATCCCCAGTAGTACGTACTCGTAGAACGGAAATATGAGTTTTTTTATCAATACCATGAATTTGTTGGAGTGTTCTAATTGGTCTGTACTAAATGAGCCTAACCCACATAGATGGCACGTCGCAGAATTTGGTGTAGCCCGGATGCAAAGCGCATCCGGTGCACACCCTACCCGCGGAGCCGATGCGTGGAGGCCGCGTCAATCCGACGGAAGCAAATTCGCACGTCTGGGAAGGCCTCACGCTTCTCAGTCTAGCGACTCGTCACGGACGCGCGGCTCGGTTCCCTCAGCTCCAGGACTTCACCGATTGGATTGACGCCCGCTTGCCTGGCCCCACTGGATAAACTATGAGATCCCAGGCGACGCACGCTAGCCGCCGCCACGCCACCGTGATCAACCCGGCCTGCGCCTCCAAGGGCGTGTTGCTGCCGGCGCATAGGGGCCTGTCCCTTAGCACAGGCAACTACATCATCTCCGTCGGCCTCGTACTGCGGCGTGCCCTATGGTGACCCGCACCGCCGCGGGCTCAACTCGTTGACCTGCGCGTCGAGTAATAGGTGCCGGTACGAGGTCCTCTACGGCGACCAATCGTAGACCGACGACAATCTCATGTGCGACACGCTGATGCTGGGCCCCTCCGACGCGCTCCAGGGGTTCATCTTCAGGTGCGGCAATGACGACTCCGGGCTATTCCGGTGACACCCCATCTTCCACGGTAGGAGGAGGGGGTCAGGAGGATTCATCCGTGGTTGCTCCCCCCTGTGCTCTAGCACATGATACAGGCTCACAACAGGCAACCTCAGATGCGCACGAGGATGATGCAATCGCTGATGGTGGTCATGGAGTCGACAGAGAGCAGCCATCACAGGTAGGGTTATCGCATGTTCATTTATATGATAATGCAGAAACATCACATGTTACTCATCTATTTTGGTACGATCATGCATAACATGCCTGAATAATTAATCATCATCTCATTTTACAATAGGTGGCAGATAAAGCTGGGATCACTCCTGAAGTTGGAATGAGTTTTGAATCAGAGGAAGAAGCCTCTGAGATGTATAACACCTATGCCGGTAAGGTTGGGTTCAGTGTTAGAAAGAGCAATACAAAGCGTCGAGTGGATGGTAGTATATCTCCGAAATATATAGTTTGCAGTAGCCAAGGACATCAGCAAACCGAGTCATCAAAATACACTACAAGAGACTCGTGTTCAGTTTAGTGTTAGAAGAGAGGGGATTTGGACAGTGTAAAAGATTGTAATGAACATAATCATTATCTTGCTAGTCCAGATAAGTCACACAAGCTGAGATCCCAACAACATGTCATTGAAGCAGACATTATGCTAATTGGCCAGATACGAGAAGCCGGGCTGAAGCCAGCCCAAGTGTATGAGTTCATGAAGCAGTTTTACGGAGGAGCCGACAAAGTGCCATTCGCAAAAATGAATTGCAATAACGAGATACTGGTAGAATACCTGAGAAACAAGCAGGATCCTATATTTTTTTATGTCGTTCAGGTAGATAAGATAGATGGTCGGATAGCAAATTTTTTCTGAGCATATGGTCAGTCTATCATGGACTACAAATGCTTTTGTGATGCTGTGTCATTTGACACTACATTTCAGACTAATAAGTTTGAGATACCTTTTGCTCCGATCCATGGAACAAACCATCACAAGCAGACGATAATCTTTGGGGCTGCATTGATATTTAATGAATCTATTGAATCATTTGTTTGGCTCTTTGAAACCTTCCTAACAGCAATGTCAAGCAAGCATCCAAGGACAATTTTCACTAATCAAGACGCGGCTATGGATAGAGCAATTGCTTATGTATTCCCAAATACAAGCCATCGCCTTTGTTTGTAGCACATTTGCTTAAATGCTACTAAACATCTCGGGCATGTAATTCACAAGTCAAATAATAAGTTTCTACCTGATTTTAAGATATGTGTGTATGAAGATAGATCGGAGGCTTACTTCATCGAGAAGTGGAATGAGTTATTATCTGAATATAACCTAGAGGATAACTCTTGGATGAGAAACTTATATGATTTGAGGGTAAAGTGGGTAGCTGTGTATCGTGATGCTTTTACAACGAATATGACCTCGACTCAAAGGAGTGAAGGCATGAACAATGTATTTAAGAAAAGATTTCGTAGGAAACTCGGTCTTTCGGAACTCCTTGTAGAATGTGAGAAGGTTTTACTTAGTCTTCGTGAAAATAAGTTGGATGAAGACTTTAGTTCACGCCGAAAGGACGTGGTTACTTACACCCCAGATTTACCTATGTTGAAGACCGTAGCGGAATCATACACAAGAAGGATGTATTCTAAGTTTGAGGATGAATTTAAAAAATGATTATCATTGTCTCATAAATTGCTACAAACTGAAGGGACCAACTTGACATTTTTTGTCACATACATGCAATCCGATCATGGAGAAACAGTAGTGTTCAACAGTGCAGTTTCTACCATTGCATGTTCTTGCAGCAAGTGTGAAGCCATAGGTACGTATATGCATTTCAATTTGTAATATAATTTTTTTAATACAATTTGCTGAAAATGGTATCCATGTCGTATAGGTATATTGTGCAAGCATGCCCTTAGAGTCTTCAATATAAATGGAGTGTATAGTTTGCCATCGAAATATATTCTAAACAGATGGACAAAATATACGAAAATAGGATTTTTATATTGACAAACAAGGAAGTGAGGAGGAAGATTTGAAAGCATGTGCTGCACTTATCTCTCGAAAAGCTACAACCATTGCATTGAAGTGTTCAGTGTCAAGAGAGCTTCTTGATGATTTGGAGAAAGCTATAGAGAAGTTGGACTTGGAAGTAGATACTTCTCTTAGCAAGATGCAAGAAAAATCAAATGAGATTCCTCTAATTCCGAATGAATGTGACACATGCTCATTGAATGGTGTAATCTTTTAGAGTTCCTCATGTGGTAAAAGGTTCAAAGAATGCACGGTTCAAAAATGTGGTTGAAAAGAAGACAGTGAAGTCAAAGAAGAAAAGTGCTAAGAACAAAGCTATTGATCCTACCCATTCAAGATGGTTTTTCTTCCCTTATGGTTGCTTCTATAATAATTTAGACAGTGAAGTCAAAGAAGAAAAGTGCTAAGAACAAAGGTATTGATCCTACCCATTCAAGATGGTTTTTCTTCCCTTATGGTTGCTTCTATAATAATTTTTTTATGTTCATTTTTTGTCAACTACAGGAGAGGATCCAAATACTGCTGCAGAAAATGGAGATGGAGGTGCTGATCCAAAGCAATTAGCTATAAGACATGATTCAGACTAATTAAACCTTTTCATAATTTATTTACTTATACGTACATTTAATATGACACAGGATCTTAATTCTTCTATCGTGTCTGCTCCGTTGATCCAAGGTGGATATGATAATGCGACAATGCCACACTTTAATATGATTGGGAATTCTTCTACCATGTCTGCTCCATATATACAAGGAGAATATATGAGTTTGTTACTTGGAGTCGATCAAGACGCCACATTGCAGTCAGCAGTTAGGAAATTACATTTCGTTAAAGGATTCATCGTGAAAACATGTAAATGTGCTAAGCTGTTAAAGTTTTCACTTTGCATATGGAATTTTGTTATTTGCCCTAGATTTTATTATAGTGCAATAATAAATTCTATCTTTTAACTGTGCCGGCGCCATATGATTTTTGTTTGCAGTTGAACCCTCTTTTCTCTTTTATATTTCGGTCTCCATTATTGATCGCGGTTGACTCTGCTAGGCTAGCTACCATAATCCTTCAGGCATGAGTTTTATTCTTGTTCCGATCTGACCCTGCGCAAATGTCAAAGGGCAGATACAAAAGTGACTTGCGAGAGGGATCTGTCCTGCCGCTACGTGATCTTTGGGCCAAGCACACCACGTAGGCAAGGCACGACAGCATGCATGTCCTCCGAGCCTGCTGCTGCTAGCAGTGAGTCAGTCCGTGTCGCCGTGTAGTTTATCCGGTGGGGTAGGCAGGCGGTCTGTTCCCTTCAGCTTATAAGCCGGCTGAAAAGCTGAAACGGCTAATTTGTTATGAGAGAAAAACACTGTTTGGTGGCTGATAAGCCGGCTGAATAAGCTGAAGCGAATAGGCCCAAAGTCCCGGAGCTGAGGGAATCGAGCCGCGTGTCCGTGATGAGCCGCTGGACCGAGAAGCGCGAGGCCTTCCCAGGTGTGCAAATTTGCTTCCATCGGATTGACGCGGCCTCCATGCGTCGGCTCCGCGGGCAGAGTGTGCACCGGATGCGCTTTGCATCCGGACTGCACCGAATTTGCAGCCCTCGTCGCACCCCTACTAGAAACATGACATAATCACGCACGATTCTATTCACAACATGTTACTGAGTAATTGTTACCATTCCATGAAAGGAAGGAGGTTTCAACAAATACTAACATACACATTGTCATATATCATGAGCAAATTGGTTGTTATTATCGAGATTTTACACTGAAAGGTGGGCCTACTATGGTCCGGTTGTCCCCTTTAATTTATTTGTTTGCTTGCTTTGAAGGACATCCAGCCTACGCGCAAGCAAGTACGCAAACCTAGAACATGATTGATCCCACTAACTAGTCCATCTAAACTAGAGACTACGGACCTAATGAGCATGATCATACCAATATTTGACCAAATTGTCAAATGCATGCTCCTATATTTTTGGGAGAAAGAAATGGTACTTTTTTGTGTACGAACTGGGGAAATAAGCCCCCCCCCCCCCCCCCCCCCCCCCGCGAAATGATAGACGTAACTGTTCATCCATTCCTGCTCGGCTTGCTAAGCGTGGGTCTTCCATAACAGTTCAGCATCCATTTTTTTGTGTTTCCTTTTCCTGTATATGCTAGTACTTTTGTCTTCCTTTAGTACCTTTGGGGCAAAAATATTCCATATCTATTTGTCAATATATCTCATATCTCTCTGTGTTTTGATCAGGCCGGCTGCTACGTTATGTTATTTTAGTGCGAGGGGAACCGAATGCTACAGTGGTTGCAGATATCCAAAGGTAACAAAAAAAACAGTCCATGATTGAGCTGTCGTGAATGAGTGTGAATCAACGTGAAGCAGATAGCAACAATCATCGTACCAGGGATGTTTGATACTCGGCTAAAGTTTAGCTCGAATCACATCGAATGTTTGGATGCCAATTAGGAGGATTAAATATAGGCTAATGATAAAAATAATTGCATAAATGAGGACTAATTCGCGAGACGAATTTATTAAACTTAATTAATCCATGATTAAGACATATTTACTGTAGTGTCACATGTGGTAATCGTGAACTAGTTAGATTTAATGGATTCGTCTAGCGAATTAGCTCTCATTTATGTAATTATTTTTATCATTAATTTATATTTAATTCTTCTAATTAGCATCAAACGTACTACATGACTCCAACTAAACTTTAGCTGCTAGGTGACTCCAACTAAACTTTAGCTGAGGATCAAGCACCCTCTAAACTAGATTATCGGCCAGCTGCTAAAACTACCGGCTGCATGATTGCAGGCTGGCTGTTCTTCGAAAGGTGAGCCCTTCTGCCTCGTGCAGTGACCACGCCAAAGTGCATGCCCCAGCTCGACGACACCTTCCCGTCTGTGCGCGATCGGGTCTCGCAGGCAGACCCCAAAAAGCCTGGCCAAAGGATCAGACGGGGTCAAAGCCTGCATCGTGCGGCCGGATCTGCTGCCAGACCTTTAATCGCTTCGCACCTCATCACAGGCAAGGTAATAAATACCGGATAGCATGTTGGTAGCGGATTAATGTCGAGGTAGCTGATTGCAGATAGCGGACGCTATTGCGGATGCTAAGTTCGCAGTACATAATAATCTCACATAATTTTAATTATATATATATATATATATATATATATATATATATATATATATATTGTCTTGGCCTGTTGGCCGCTCCCCAGCTTCACATATGTGAAACGCTTAGTCAAGCCGCTTAGCCTCTCACGCCCTCGCTGTCCACCCACTGCTGACTGAAGTACGACAAGTTTGCGACCTTCGCGACGGCATGACGCACTGTGGGCGTGCACCTGTAGGTCAGCAACTCGGCGGCGGCTGGCCAGCACACCAGCGGTCGGTGGCGGCGCCAAATCTGGAGGCAAAGGGTGGCGGTGACCTACAGGCAGTCGATAGGTGGAGCGTCTGAGTTTGAGGTGTGACTGTGTGAGTAATAGTGGGCTGAGCTGGTTAGAGTTATTTGCTTCCACGCTATTGCAACCTGCTACATGCAATTGCGGCCCGCTGTAGTGCCCTGCTATTTAGAATTGTGGCTGCAAAATTCTAAGCCCTAAAATTAAGAGCTCTACCTATATCGATAGTGGCAATATGCTGCTATCGCTATTAGCGGCCGCTACCACCGCTATCTATTGCCTTGATCACGGGCTCCGGTGGCCGGCCGGTGATTCGGCCAGCTTTCGCAGTGGCCTTCGGATAATCTTTTTCCAGCGTTGAAGTCTGATGAAGGAGCTGCAGCCTGCAGGGAGGAGGCAGGAGCTGTGTGGCCTGTGTGGCCTGTGGTCGTCGTGGGGTCGACCAATGGCAGTTGGCAGGGCAGACACTTTGCGCTCGCTGGCAGGCCCGATGGTTGATCCTGCCTCCGGGTGCGCCGCGGTGAAGCGGATAGAGGCCAGTCCGTTTGTCCGTTTCAATACCTAGGTGTCTGCTTCTTTAGTCCAGATTTATATTTAAGAACCAATTACGAAACCAATTACCTAGATAGAGGTTAATTTACGAGACGAATCTATTAAGCCTAATTAGTCTGTGATTTGATAATGTGATGCTATAGTAAACATGTGCTAATCATGAATTAATTAGGCTTAATAGATTCGTCTCGCAAATTAGCCTCCATCCGTGTAATTAGTTTTATAATTAACTCATGTTTAATCCTCCTAATTAGCTTCCAAAGATTCGATGATTTAGCTCAAGGATCCAAACACCCCCTTATTTTTTTCTCGAATCGTACAACACAGATGCAGACGCTACACACATTCGTCCCTACGAACACATGCACGCAACCCTAACTCTATGAGCACTTTCAAAAAACTGAGCCAGCAAATAGTCACCACTGACGTCTCACTGTCGACGGGCACATCGTCTACCACCGAAAGAATAGCGCCAATTAAATCCTAGAATAAATTCAGGAAAATGCGAGCAACAGTGCCAAGTCGATGACTCTAAACCCTGGTGGGCAGGTTCCACCACAAGGAACCTTACCAGCTGAGCTACACTCAGTTCGCGTTTCAAAACCCAGTTATGCCACGATGGATACTACATCCATCCCAACAAAATACTATTCATTTTACCTTTTGAAGACATAATAAACATGTAGATGCTATGTACCTTGAAAAACTAAAACGAACAGTAATTTGGAACGGAGAGAGTATATCTGATGAAAACTCAGTTGATCCATTCTTTAGTTTTCATGCGATGCTTCATTTTGGTGTCATTTTCTTTTCGCCTAATCCCTTGCACATCGATATGATAATCTAAGGGCACCCTAGATAGGATGGGCGACGTATACGGGGGTGTTTGGGAGGCATGTGCTAAATTTTAGCATATGTCACATCGGATGTTTAGACACTAATTAGGAGTATTAATGTACGCCAAGGAGAATATATCGAGCGGGACGAAGAGGC
>NC_028458.1:42002492-42253940 GCF_000263155.2 Setaria italica
CGATCTATGATGGATTAAGGCTTAATAGATTCGTCTCGCGATTTAGCCTAGGAGTTGTGCAATTAGTTTTATAATTAGACTATGTTTAATACTCCTAATTAGTGTCCAAACATCCGATGTGACAGGTGCTAAAATTTAGCACATGCTATCCAAACACCCCGATGGCTGACATGGACTTGAGAAAAGGAAATAAAAGCTACTTCGGTAGCAAGGCCACATCCCCATCCGTCGCCCGCACATATCCCTTGGCGATTCGTTCGTCGCTGGTGAGAACTCTCTTTTCTCCTCCCCTCCTCAACAGGCGGGCGACCTAGATGGCTGATATAGACCTCAAAGGTTACTTTTATTCTCTGCCCTGTATGAAGGCTACAACCCCGTCTCCTATAGCCACGTGTCCCCCGGATCACGTGAAACCGCTTTGCCTATTTGTGCGTCGCTGGTGAGTACCCTCTCTTCTGTCCTCTCTCTTTCCCTCCACGTTAAAAAAAAGAGCCGAATTAGAGTTGTTTGATCTTCGTATCACATCAAATATTCGAAGGCTAATTAGAAGGATTAAATATGAGTTAATTATAAAACTAATTACACAGATGGAGGCTAAACGGCGAGACGAATCTATGAAGCCTAATTAATCCAGCATTAGCAAATGGTTAGTGTAGCAACACATTATCAAATCATGGACTAATTAATCTTAATAGATTCGTCTCGCCGTTTAGCCTCCATTTGTGCAATAGATTTTGTAAATAATCTATATTTAATACTCCTAATTAGTATCTAAACATTCGATGTGACAGGGACTAAAGTTTAGCCCGGGATCCAAACACCCCCTTAGATGGCAACGACGCACGTTGTTGGAGCTAACCTAAATGTGGTGTTGAACCGGTGATCGGTGCGCGCATGGCGCACTGTGCTAGGCGTGGTGGAGCTGGACTGGGCAGGTAGCTACTCCCTCCGTCTCTCGTTTTGGCTTTTCTAAATTCATACTCCTTCCATTTCAAATTGTAGGTCGTTTTGGCTTTCTAAGTTCATGACTCTAGCTTTGACTTTTTTTTCGATGAAGCGGCTTTTTCTAACTCTGACGTGTTATGTTGAAAAAATATTTGATAAAATGATTTCCCTTAGCTTTTCACAGTGGATAGAAGAGGTCAAATGTCGATTATGCCGTTACATATTTCTAGTCTTGTTTACTTCCTTTCTTTTTCTTTCTCTTTTTCTTTTTTTCTCTTCTCTTACAATTTCTTTCTTTCTTTTCCCTTTCTATTCTTTTCCTCTATTTTACTCAGGTATGCCGGTGTTGTGGGCAAGAAGGAGAGAGAGAGAGAGTAGCCATGGGCAAAATTGCTGTAATTCCATGAAATATTAGGAGCACATGCGTCTTTTAGCAGTTGGGATAGGGGATGAGCCAGTGTGAGCTAGTATTTTTGGCTTGTCCACCACGTTGAAAAGCAAAGAGCATGAATGTGGGGATTCTTGCAGCTTCATCCATGAAGCTCTTTTCAAAACAAGCGTTTGGCAGCCTGAGCCAATAAGCCGGAGGAGGACCTGGGCAAAAAGCCGTGCCAAAGAGGCACTAAGTTGGATTTGGATTGAGTGAAAGGTACGGAGTAGGTTAGAAGATAGAGCTACCTCACTCGTTTATCGTCACTTAAGCTACATATCTTCACTCCCAAACTTACCAACAGAACATGTTTATAAAAAATTTATAGTGACCGACCGGTGTCTGAAAGTGCAAACTTTTTTCCTTTCGAAATGTCCAAATTAATATGATTTTTTATGTGATCCTACCCAATAAAAATCGAAAAAATCGAACAGGCCTTAGTGTGGAGGTCCAATTTGGCCCATCACATAGCCCATTAGGCCATTACGGTTACACGCGCTCTCCCATCCAAATCCCCCGACTCAGGCCTCAAGCCGTTCCGCCGGCCCTGACGGGTAAAGCGGGAGGCGCCACCGGCCGCCGCCGCCGCAGCCCGCAGGGGCGGCTGACCGCCGCCGATCCTCGTGCGACGCTGCATCCCCGGGTTGCATCGCCAACCGCAAGCGGCTGCCCGCCGGTACCCCTCGCCAGGGTCCGGGCTTGACGTTCCCGCGGACGGCAAGCTCCCACGGCCTCGCTGCAAGCTCCTGCGCGCGTCCGTCCCCACGAGGATGCTAGCAATAAGAGTTCTATCCAGGAATGTCGCTGCAAGGACCGATAAGATTGCGGCGCTGAAGCTGAGCAGGAGGCTATCGGGATTTATTGCTGGTGCGAATTCTGGATATGGTAGGCCATGCGATGTTGATAAGTTCGCTGTGTTGTTCCAAAACTGCGCAGATGTGAGGTCTCTCAAGAAGCTCCATGCTCGCGTTCTGACACTTGGACTTGGCAGGGATGTTATTCTTGGTCCTGAAATTCTGATTTGTTACGCCAGTCTAGGTGTCCTGTCCAAGACAGGGCTGTGTTTCGAAGGCTTTCTGAATGATGATCTTGCCCAGTGGAATTCGGCCATGGTTGACATTTTTAGAGCTGGTTATCCAGAGGAGGCTATTCTTTTGTACAGGGGATTGAAGTTGCGCCAGATTGGCTTGGATGAGAAAACTGTTACTTTTGGCTTGAAAAGCTGCACTGAGCTCCGAAATTTGTTACTGGGCAAAGGAATGCATGCCGACTCACTGAAGCTTGGCCTCAGTAGGGATAATTTTGTTGGTTCTTCTCTTGTCAGGTTATACTCTAAGCTTGCCAGGATGGATGATTCGGAGAAGGCATTTGAAGAGATTCTGGACAAGGATACTGTTTCTTACACCTCGATGATCACTGGTTATTCTGAAAATATGGATTCTACTTCATGGAATGCATTTGAAATTGCCAGTGACATGCTGTGGAGAAACTTGGAAGTAAGCCGTGTGACTCTGGTTAGCTTGCTGCAAGTTGCTGGTAATTTGGGAGCAATTAGAGAAGGCAAATCGGTACATTGCTATTCCATAAGGAGAGGAATTGGTGTCTCAGATGAAGTTCTAGAGACCAGCCTTGTTCACATGTACAGTCGATGTGGAGCTTACCAATTAGCATCTGCTGTATTGAAGAATTCGATGCAATCTGTGGCTTCCTGGAATGCATTGCTTGCTGGTCTTGCTCGAACTGGACAGAGTGGAAGTGCAATCCACCATTTCTCTGTCACGCTACATGAGCATAAGGTAATTCCAGATTCTGTAACCTATGCAAATGTAATTTCTGCTTGTGCTGAGCTACGCAATTCTGGCTGTGCTGCTAGTGTTCATGCCTACCTAATTAGAAGATCTATCCCTCTAGATGTAGTTTTGGCCACAGCTCTTATCAAGGTGTACTTCAAATGCACTAGAATTATGAGATCCAGGCGTCTCTTTGATCAAATGATGGCTAAAGATGTCGTCTCCTATAATGCTATGATCTACGGTTATCTCCAAAGTGGCATGGCCAATGAAGCCATTTCATTACTCAAAGAGATGATGGCCGAGTGTGTTGCACCAAATTCTGTGACTGTTCGTTGTCTGCTTGTAGCTATTGCTGATGATAAAAATTTCGTTAGAGGGAGGTGGATTCACGGATTTGCAATTAGGCATGGCTTTTGTTCAGATGTTGACATTGCAAATCAACTTATACGTATGTATTCCAGTTGTGGAAAGATTGCAGCAGCAAGGATTGTATTTGCTTCATTGGAAAAGAAAAATTTGGTTTCATGGACAGCCATGATGATGGGATGCTTATCCTGTGGACATGGAGGAGAAACAGTTCAGTTATGTCAATTAATGCAGCAATATGGCGA
Organism: Setaria italica; assembly: GCF_000263155.2. Classification (NCBI taxonomy): domain Eukaryota; kingdom Viridiplantae; phylum Streptophyta; class Magnoliopsida; order Poales; family Poaceae; genus Setaria; species Setaria italica. The sequence goes on from NC_028458.1 coordinate 42,006,272, forward strand.
GAAGCCTGATTCTGTCACTGTTATGACTGCAGCTCAGGCTGCGTCTGAGCTTGGACATTTGAAAGGTGTAAAACAAATTCATTGTTTTGTTTACCGTGCCTTATTGGAGAAAGATACAAAGACCATAAATTCTTTAATAACTGCATATGGCAAATGTGGAAGGTTGGATTTATCTGTAGATTTGTTCTTAAGTTTGGAACACAGAAACCTAGATTCATGGAATTCTATGATCAGTGCTTATGGGATGCATGGATTTTATCTTAAGGTGCTTGAAATGTTCAAGCTAATGGAGGAAGGAAACATTAATCCTGATGGATTAACATTTTCTTCAGTGCTTTCTGCATGCAGTCATGCTGGTCTAGTTAAGGAGGGTTTGCGTATTTTTCAGTCGATGACCTCAATGTATTCAGTTCTTCCACAGGAAGAGCATTACGGTTGCATTGTTGACTTATTGAGTCGAGCAGGGCATCTCGAAGAAGGATACAAGCTCATTAAGTTATCTACCTTAAATGACAGATCTAGTGTACTTTGTGCTTTGCTCTCTGCATGCAGAAATCATGGAAATACAATGCTTGGGCAGATTATTAGCAATGAGCTCCTTGAGCTCGAACAACAGAATCCAGGTACTTATGCTTTGATTTCGGAAGTATTTGCTCAGAAAGGACAGTGGAATAAATCAGCTAATATAAGGAATAGAGCAAAAGAAAGTGGGCTGAGAAAACTTCCTGGTTCTAGTTTGATTGAATCAGTGGAGCAAGCTAACAATCTGCGTTAAAGAAGTGCATGAATGTCACATACAAATGGTGCCTTTACCATGCACTTGAAGAACCATTAAATCTCGATATGGAGCAAAATTATGTTATGTGCTCAAAGCTTGAACCATTTTAGTAGAAAAATGTAAGGTTTGCAGTTCCTTCACTGAGTACGCACACAGGTGCTCTATCTACTTCTTACGAGGAAAAAGGAGACGAACCATCTTGCTTGGACATACTTATTGCTTCATTCCTTCAAGAATCAAGCTGGATATTTGAATTTCGAAAAGCACAAGTAGCAGACAATGGTATGATAACAAAGGCTTGGCTTGGTTTTTCTGCTTTACATTATTTCTCTTGTTGAGTCTTATTCGAAGGTCAAAACAGCTATGTTTGGTTCCAGGATATTGAGCATTTTCTGAAAATTATTTGACCAATAAAAATCTTGAAGTGACTAAAATTAAACCATATCATTTGCTGTAGGCATTTTCTATAGTAAAGTGTACTTTGCAGTTTCTGATTGCTTAGCCAGTTAGCCTACCTAAGTAGCTTGGGACTTTAGGCTTTATTCTGTTGTACGATTACTTACTACCAAATGTATGACATGATGATGTCCTGGAGTAAAATAACTTTATTCTTGTTCATGTTTAACGCCATATGTTTCTGATAACGATTTCTTCATTGTAGGAGCAGTGGGCACACATTTCTTAAACTGTCATAGAAAAGGGAAGGAGTACTAGCTTGGATGTATCATCCATGAGCAAGGTTACATAAATGTCCTACTGGATCACACAAAAACTATGTGCTTTGCAATGGAGGGTGTGACGAACCAGGTGTGCCTTTTTTTGGCTTTCTGAAGAGGTTCGTGACACATCTTTGCCACCCATAACCGCTTTACGTCTTTACCATTCTAGTTGGGAGCTTGTCAAGTTCATTCTTTTTTCTGCATTTAACTGCACAAATAAAAATATGCTGGAGAATACCATCTACCAGTTGTGGAATGGTAATGTCTAGTTTCACGTGAGGGCTATTTTCTGTGCGTACATATATGAATCATGAAATATTTATAGATAAACTTGCAAAGGTATGAGGCTCAACCACGAATTAATTGCTATCACCAGGATTAAAAGTCTATAGATTTTATTGCTAGGGTACAAAGGCCCGACTAAGAATCATTGTCCAGACCAAGCAACTCTAGCTTACCAAGTTAGAATTACATTTATTGTCATTCAATTCATTGCATTGTTTGTCACTAAATAATTGTATTCCGTCAGTTATTGAAGTAGCTAACTTAGTAATGCATCTGCTTAAAAGCAAATGGATTAATCTGACCACACCATCGATAACAAGTCTGGGCATACTATGGCATTGATTTATAAATATTAAATGAAATTATGTACAAGAAGTGTGAAAGAAAGCTCAATAAAAGAGCCAAAAGTTCGAAAAGCCAAATTAAAAGCAACACTACAAAGTATCTGAAGCCTTATCCCGAAAATTTACTTAGGGTCACCACCATGTTATTAGAAGTTCCAACTTCCAATAATATGAATCTGAACAACTGCTGCCTTTTCCATCTATTCTTATTGTGCGAGGAATCTTTTCAAACACGTCTTGATCTGCCGTCTTGTTTAGCGGCACTCACTCAGTTCTAGTTTGCAACTGCCTGGTTAGTGGCCACTTACTCAAGTGGGGTCACACTGATCAGGCTGGGCCATACTCATTTGCAGTTAGTAGCTTGGCACACATATAAGCTGACGAAATAATGTTTGCGGCATATCCAATTGGATGCAGAGCATATTTCCCCGAGGCTCCAAATCAGCGATAATTTGCGAGTGTGAAATATAACAACGCCAAGAATGATTGTTGACTAATGCTATCCCTGCACATTTGGGGCAGTCTTCCACGCCCCAGGGCCCAGGCCAACTTTTCCTGCTAACACTAGATCTTATACTGTCTTGCAATGTCTTGATTAATGTCTCATTGTGGAGAGCCATGTAGGATTACTGTTTATTTTCTTTCAATTTCAGTCCCCTCCCTCTTTGATTTTTGTTTTCCCCTTCATTTTTTTATTCAGGTTGGTACCCAGTACATTTACAAGGAGGAGCTTCTAGGTAATAATCAGAGCTACTACAGGAAGTGTTGGTTTGGACTTTGGAGGAACTAGAAGCACTGAATGGAGTATGACATGAAAAACTCATAGTAGAGGACAGAGGTTGCTGCAACCATATGATCTCTAAATGAACCAAGTCTTATAAGGACGCATGCCAGGCAAATATGTTCTCTAAATGAGTATCGTGATCAGTGAGGCAGATGCAAGGCTGGCAGCATACAGAGGTTGGATCTCCAGCGCACAGTTATCCCGAACACTTCTCCCATGTCTAGCGCCTTTGGGTCTGCACCATCAGGAAGCGCCCAATCAAAGTGGTACAGGAGATTCGCCAGTGTGAGCTCAATTGTCATGGTTGCAAATAAAGCTCCTGGACATTGCCTACGTCCAGCTCCAAACGGAACTGACTCGAAGTGTGCCCAGTTGTAGTCCAGTGTGCTGTTCTCAAACCTTTCTGGCTCGAACACCTCAGCGTTGTCCCAGTAGCTTGGGTTGCTTGCCACCGCGAATGTATTTACAAAGACCGAGGTACCCTTGGGAATCTCGTAACCCATTATTTTGCAGTTTTCTTGGCTTGCACGAAGAATCAACGGGACAGCAGGATGTAACCTTAGGGTCTCCTTGATGACCATTCGTAGGTAGCGGAGGTCGCCAAGGTCTGCTGGTAATCATAGCTGTTCCCTGGCCTAGCTTTTGTCGAATTTCGCTCGTTGCCCTCGACATTGCCCTTGGATTCCTGATGAGCTCCGCCATGGCCCATTCTAGTGTAGTGGCTGTGGTATCTGTTGCAGCTCCAAATATGTCCTGGAACCATGCGAAGTTCAACAATTGTAAGCATGACTGCCCCCCCTACATGTGTAAACAGTGGAAGAAATCAAAAGTGGATGTGTACTGGACTGGATATTATACATGTGCAAACAGAGAAAGCATACAAATGCGGAGAAATGGTAATTGTCTAATTATACCATTTAGTACTTTGATCTTGTTTAAATGTTTAATATGTTTCAGTTTGGACGTATGATTGATTTTCTAGTGTTTTGATGCACTTACATAGATGATGGCACCGATGATCTCCATCGTGAGAGGGAAGGTGAGGGAGTCTTCCTCCTGCAGCCGGAGAAGCACGTCAAGCAGGTCCTCGTCTTGATGACCAGGAAAGGCAGATGCACTCTGTTTCTCTTTGGGTTCCTGGATGATGCCGCTGATTATGTGCTGGACTTGATCGTGGCTCCTCCTCAGATTGCACGTGGCTCTGCTCAGCCACCGTGCCAGCCATGACGATGGGAACAGGTCCACCAGGCTGAACCCTCCTACCAACATCGTTACGATGCTGAGCTCCTGGAGGTACTCCTGCTGCTGCTGGCACTTGCCGCCGAACACCGCTCTCGAGATGACGTTGTTGGTGAGCTCTGTGAACCCCTGGCTGAGGTTGACAACGATGGTTGGTGAAGCCGATGCCGCGGCAATGAAGATGGACTCTGTGAGGTGCGACAGCTGGGACTGTCTTATGCGCTCCATGCGCCGCACCTGCCTAGCGCTGAGCAGCTCGACCACGCAGACCTTGCGCATCTGCCGCCAGTGCTCCCCGTAGGGTGCGAGGATGATCCCCTTGCCACCGAAGCTGACCACGTCCAGCATCGCACCCCTTGGTCGGCTGGCGAAGACGGGATCATTGGTCTTCATCACCTCCATTGCAGCCTCCGGGGAGGAGCCGATGACGGTGGGCACCTCACCGAGCCGGAGCAGCATCAGTGGGCCATGCTGGCGTGCCAGGCTGAGCAGGGCACGGTGCGGGGGTGAGCCGACGAGGTGGTGGAGGCTGCCGATGATGGGGAGGTTCCATGGGCCCGGTGGAAGCCTGGTGCTGGTTTCGCTCCTGGCGGGCAAAGCACATCTGATGAGCAAGGAGAGGAGAATCGCTGCTAGGGCAGCTAGGGAGAAGCTGCCGAGAGAGAGGTCATCCATGGCAGCTGATGAGCTTTGCTTTGTTCTTGGGATCAATAATACATATACAGTGAGTTATGAGAAGAAGCAAGGAAAGTGGGAAGTTTCTGACTTATGTGTGGTGTCTGCTTCAAACAGGAAATGACAGCAACCCGAGCAACGGAGTCCAATCTTTCTATAGTTTGGAGGAAATGGACATAAGGAAGTAGATAATCTCTTGTCAACCAACTGTTTCCCTGTGCCGCTATCACATTGAAAAAAGCAAAACCTCTTGTATGTTCCAAAAAAAAAAGGGAAAAAAACCCCCCTCTTGTGTGCTCTGCAGCACCCTGCACCTACCAGGTGCCTGTCCGTGCCAGTCTTCATTGCCTCCTTGCCTTACAGATGTGGTGCTTGATTGGGGATCATCTATGAACTTCAGCAACAGAGTGATGATGGGTTGGGATTCGGAGTTGGGGTCATTGCTGAGCTCTCCAACAAGACCTCAAGCCTCCAGGTTTAGAGGGATCAGATGTCAGGGGTGGTGGCGGGCACTTCAGAGCTATGGGATCAGAGGCAGGTGGTGCAGTGGTAAGAAACATTGCTGGCTAGAGGCTAGAGCTATCGGTCCCTGCACATTTATGTCCATGTCCAGGTACCAGGGCAACATTTCCTGATAGCACTAAATCTTATAATTGTCTTGCAATGTCTTGATTGGCAATTCAATATTAGAGTTTCATTGTGGAGTTATGCTCTACTAATTTCAGTCCCTATATATTTGTTCCTCTGAACTGAAGTACTCTTAGATGACAAGCGGGCAAGCTACTGTATGAAGCTTTGGTTTGGAGGAACTGTAAGTACTAACTGGATGATGACATCAGAAATCGCAGCAGAGATTGCTATTAGTAACCTCATGGTATTTGTTCTACTGAACCAAGACACGAAGTACTATGGATTACTAGTGGTGTCACGGTGGTGGTGTTCAGTGGAGTGGCGGCCCGACGATGGTGCAGCAGTGATGAGGTTAGTTGTGGTGAAGTTGAGAAGCTCGGCAGAGCGAAGACTTTGCGCGGCACGTGTTGACGTTCCAATTCAACCGGCCAGTAACGCTTATTGAGTTGAGTGGTGCTTTGTGTTGTGCGGCTCATGTTGATGTTCCAATCCAACCGGCCGGTGTTGTTGAGAGTTGAGTTGAGTTAGTGCGGCGCGTGTTGATGTCCTAATCCAACCGACCGATGTTGTTTGTTGTTCTGTCCAGTCTGGACTTATTTTTGTTTTTAATATAATCGGCACCTCTACTGCCTGATTCGTTAAAAAAAAAGTTAAGCCTGCAGCTCAATGTCTCCTCCACATGAGTGTCATAATCAGTGACCCAAATGCAAGACTGGCAGCAAACAGAGATTGGACCTTCGGCGCACTGTGATTCGGAAACCTCGTTCATGTCTAGCACCTTCGGGTCGGCGCCATCAGGAAGTGCCCAATCAAAGTGGTACAGGAGACTCGCCAGTGCAAGCTCAATTATCATGGTTGCAAATAAAGCTTCTGGACATTGCCTACGCCCAGCTCCAAAAGGGATGAACTCAAAGTCTGTCCACTTGTAGTCAAGTGTGCTGTTCTCGAACCTGCCTGAACTCCTCGGCGTCGTCCCAGTATCTTGGGTCCCTCGCGACCGCGAATGTGTTGATGGAGACGGAGGAACCCTTGGGTATGTTGTACCCCATGATTTGGCAATTCTCTTGGCTTGCGCGAAGAATCAGCGGAGCAGCTGGACGTAACCTTAGAGTCTCCTTGATGACCATCCGCAGGTAGTGGAGGTCGCCAAGGTCTGCGTTGGTAATAGTAACTCTTCCCTGCCCTTGCTTTTATCGAATTTCGCTCGTTGCCCTTGACATTGCCTGTGGATTCCTGATGAGCTCTGCCATGGCCCATTCTAGTGTTGTGGCCGTGGTGTCTGTGGCTGCCCCAAATATGTCCTGGAATCATGCGAAGTTTAATAATTGTAAGCATGAACAGTGGATACTTACAGGTGCTAACAATGCAAGAAATAAAAAAAATCAAAGGGGGTGTCGGTTGGTCTTATACATGGAGGAGCATTAATTCGATTGCTGGGAAATGGGTAATTGTCTATCATACTTCTGCATTAGTACTGTTTGACTTTGTTTGATACCTCTGTTTTCTTAGGGCCTAGTTTGAGTGTACAGTACCGATAAGTGTGCACAGTATTTCAGTAATAGTTATGAAATCATACTTATTAGCAAGCGATTTTGAAAATGAATCCAATGGTATTATTAACTCACAAGTTATTGTATTGATTGTTGAACAAATGATGCACTTACAATCAAAGTACTTGTAAAAAGAGTAAAGTGCATAGTCGGTCCTTAAACTTGTTTGGCTGTGTCAGTTAGGTCCACGTACTCTCAAAATGCATATCTGGCTTCCTAAATTTGAGCTCGGTTTCCATTTAGGTCCCTGTACTCTCAGAATGTAGATCTAGCCCCTTAAACTTGGCTTCGGTGTCATCTAAGTACATATACTCTCTAAAAGCATCCGTCATCTCGATTAAATTGATAAAAACTTATTTTTTACATAGATATAATTTAATCATATTCAAATAAAGTGAATTTCAACTCAACACACTGTGGAGAATATTAATGTGTTGAATCTAGAAAGACTAATAATCTTTTACTCGGAGGCAATATCTTTATTTGCTAGGTGCGCATGACAGGCGTGCTCTATTATTTTTGGAAGATTGTTCAAATTTGAATAACTCTAGTTGCGCTTACTAAACTAAAGTTAGGGGTTTATAAGATACTAGATGAATGTTAGGAGAAGCTGAAGGAGCTATACAACAAGTCAGAAATTGTGCCAATATGAAAGTAATAGCTCGCTTGAAAGCATAAACTTTAATCTTATCATGTTGTATTAGTGGGATGACACTGTATTCTAAGAGTTTAGAGATCTATATGACACGCTAAGTTTAGAGAGTAAGATGCATTTTGAGAGTACAGGACCTAGGTGATATTCGAGCCTAGGTTTAGGGAGCTAAATATGTATTTTGAGAGTATGACAACCTAAGTGATACACTGGACAAGTTTAAGGACTGGTCATGTATTTTACTCTAAAACTAAATAGTGGGAGATTCAGTCTTTAATTGCACTTACGGATATGACGGCGCCGATGATCTCGGTCGTGAGGGGTAAGGTGAGGGATCCTTGCTCCTGCAGCCGGAGAAGCACGTCGAGCAGGTCCTCGTTTTCAACGCCGGCACCGCCGAGGGGAGAGGCACTCCGCCTCGCCATGTGCTCATGGACGATGCCAGCGATAATGCGCTCGACCCGGGCGTGGCTCCTCCTCAGATCACGCGCGGCGGCGCTCAGCCACCTCGCCAGCCGCGACGACGGGAACAGGTCCGGCAGGCTGAACCGTCCCGCCAGCGTCGCCACCATCTCGATCTCCCGGAGGTACGCCTCCTGCTGCCGGCACTCGCCGCCGAACGCCGCCCTCGCGATGACGTTGTTGGTGAGCGCCGTCAGGCCTTGGCTGAGGTCGACCACGGCCCTCGCCGGCGTCGCGGCGGCGGCGAGGGAGACGGCTCGATGAGGCGCGACACCTCGGCCTGCCGGATGCGCTCCATGCCGCGCACCTGCCCCGCGCTGAGAAGCTCGAGCACGCAGACCTTGCGCATCTGCCGCCAGTACTCCCCGTAGGGCGCGAAGATGAGGCCCCTGCCGCCGAAGCCGACGACGTCCGCCGTCGCGCCCCGCGGCCGGCTGGCAAAGACGGGGTCGTTCGCCCTCATCACCTCCGCGGCCGCCTCCGGGGAGGAGACGACGACGGCGGGCACCTCGCCGAGCCGGAGCAGCATCAGCGGGCCAGGCGGAGCAGCGCGCGGTGCGGTGGGGCCGCGCCAACGAGGTGGTGGAGGCTGCCGATGACGGGGAGCTTCCATGGCCGCCAACGCTCGGCTGACGACGAGCAAGAGCAATGGGAGGAGGACCGTGGCTAGAGACAAGCAGCTGCCGAAGGAGAGCTCGTCCATGGCAGCTGGTGACTATTGTGTTCCATTGCCTAGCTGGTTCCGACGACGGAGTCCAGAGCCATCCATTACTTGTCGCCATCACCTGAATATATTGTGGCAAGAGGAGAGGACAAGACCGCGAGCAACGGAATCCACCACCAACAAACCATTTGAGAAAACGATGGCATCCTATCTTTTTTTAACAGAGATGGTAACTGAGAAAAAGCTGTGAGCTGCTGAGTGAGAAGCACCTACTAGGACTCTAGGAGGTTGTTTCTTGTACTCTGCTAACTACCGTCCGATACCTCGTCTCTTTATAGTGGATCAGTCATCAGTGGCTGACTGAGTGGAAACTCTGCAACGGAGATGCACAACAGACTGCACGTCTCATATTTGTTGGTGCTCCTATCTTAGCAAATTTCAATTCAACACATCAACGTATTTAGTTAATCATTATCTAAAAATGTACTTAATTCGTAGCTAAAGCAAGAGAAGCTAAAAGGCCAACCGACTTAAAATTAAAGTCTTGTTAATTCTCCTGTTTTTTGTGCCCGTGTCCGCCCTAATCTCCTCTTGCCCGTTGCATAGCTAACTCGTCTCTAGGTTTGTCCGTTGGTATTTTTGTCCTCGTGCCATGCATAGTTTTCAGTGGTGATATGCCACCTTGGGCCTTCATTCCAACCTCACTCCTAAAGCTAAACTATTCTTCTTTCTTTACGAACTCGTAAACATGTACAGTGATCGATATAATTTTTTTCTTACTTTTGATCCACCATGGTAACCTAAGAAATCTCTTAAGACATGAGCCATGTTGCAGTCTATATGGACTTTTACTGTTGTGCCCAATATCATCATTGTCAAGGTTTAGGACATAAAAGTTGAATTATAGATCTATCAACTGATTCTAAGCAGTGTCATCCTATAAGTGATACATCATCTTTCTCTCGCCAAACACGACCTCTTCATTCCTATGTCCCTTGAAGCATTCATTATGGCTTGTGCAATATGTCAGGCTCACATCTCCAGAATAGCTATCCTCAAAAGCTGAGCTATAAATTCGATTTTTCCTAGTCGAGAGGGTTAATAGTAGTGTTTTCTTTAAAAAAAATTGCTTGAATTTGAAATCTTCCAGTAGAAATTCCACTGGGTCTGTAGGGGTGACGTGGGGGCATATGCCCCTTCTCACCCATGGCTATCATTAGTTCGTCACTCATTCGACTCTACATTTACGATCTTTAGCAATCTTGATTGGTCGTGCCTCCTTACTATTCTACTGCCACCTCCATAATGACTATTGTTGCCCTTTTCTAACTCTAAACATCCATTGGCATCTTTTTTTGACACCTAACGCCATCACTCTTTACTCGTTCCTATGGGCTGGGTTAATGCTTATGGCTTCCTCTCTAAATTTGTTATTCTTCCGGATGAAAAATTCACGGCGAGTTGATTTGGTCACTCAAAATCGGAATGCTGGATCTCATTATAACTTTTTGCCATCGTTCTTTTATGTGAAAACGCTATTTTCGTCGATTTACTTTTGGTCAAACTTTGCATAGGGCATAAGTGATTTCTCACCTATCTCCGAGAATCCGGAGATTTCTTCCATGCGGAGTTTCTGGAAAAATCTTCGGAAACTTCGAAAGTCGCTGATAAACTTGTTTGAAGTTGTGATAAATTTCAAGTTCAACTATTCACCCTCCTATAGCCGACATCCTATATCCTTTCATCTATCAACGGATTCTAAGCCGTCTCATCAAACTAAGGGTGATATATCATCTTCCTCTCGCCAAACACTACCTCTTCATGCCTATCTCCCTTGAAGCGTTCAGTAGGGCTTGTCGAAAATATTCTGCTCACGTCTCTATAATAGCTATTCTCAAAAGCTGTGCTAGAAATTCAATTTTTCCTAGTTGAGAGGGTTAATAATAGTTTTTTCCCCCAAAACTTGCTTGAATTTGGAATCTTTTAGTAGAAATTTCTCCGGGTCTGTAAGAGGTGAGATGGGGGCATATGCCCCTTCTCACCCATGGCTATCGTCAGTTAGTCACTCATCCAACTCTACATTAACAATCTTTAGCCATCTTGATTGGAGGTGCCTCCTCATTGTTCTACCCAGGGGTGGATATAGGACTGGGGGCTGCAGCTTGGGTCTTGACGGGTACCCAGATTAGGGGGGGGGTGGATATAGGACTGGGGGCTGCAGCTTGGGTCTTGACGGGTACCCAGATTAGGGATACCCTAAACCATCGGTAAGCCCAGACAAAGAAAGGATCAAGAAACAAAGCTAATTGGGCTGGGCGGAAAACCACCGCCATCATCGCCTGACTGGCCGATGGTGTCCGAGGTTGAGGCTCAGGAATCGAGAGGAACAAACCACTAGGCTAGCCCAAGACGCCATGCAAGGACCGAGGCGTAATGATGGGCCAGGCCTATCATGCCCCTAAGACATAGCTAGACCTGCCCGATGTGACGATGCATCCAGGTCTGCACGGGCTAAAGCAAGGGAACGCGGGCTGACCAGTCGGGCTCACTGTTGTTAATGCCCCGAAAGGTAGGACAACCGCCTTAGGACAAGAATTCCCAGTTAGGAACGGTGCTGTGGTGCTGTTCTGGATCGTACCCGGTCAAGCATGCCTAATCCACCATCATGATGGTACCAGGTGAAGTGATTGGGGGCAGGCGCCGCCCCTGGATACGTGTAGGGGCCGGGTTCAACAACCAAGGCAACTAGAAGAGCGGGCCCTGGATGAAGATCTCGGTGGATATCAAGCAGAAAGAGGCCCCAACTAAAGGACGGGCCCCATGACTACCAATCGGAGGAGAATGCCCAACTGAACGGGTTTCCCACGGTGACCTACAGTGTAACCCTTCCCATGAGTCGTGTATATAAGGACATGGGGAGGGACGATAGAAGGGATTCAACCCCAAGTGGAACGCACTCACACACATATGCATTGTTGTAACCCCCTACTACAAACTTGAGCTCTCAAGTGTGGGAAAAAAGAATCCGCACCACGAACTAGACGTAGGGCAAGTTGCCTGAACGACAGGTGCTACGATTCGGCAGCCTCAGCTTCATCGCCAACGCAAACATCAACCTCGAGCTTGGTGACACGATGACCCCGCGCATCATCAATGCGAACAACGCGGTCGACGATGTTGACGCTCATTATTTACACACTTTTAGTGTTTTTAACTAGTGTTTTCATGCTTATTCTTACACTAACCCGCCACTTGGCACATTAAATAACCCCATTATTGCATGTTGTGTTTTGGCAGAAATGCGACATATCAAGGGGGTTTCACAAGGAGCTAAATGAATATTTGGACATGGGTCATCGAGGGGAGCTAGCACGGGGAAGGAGAGGACTAGGAGGGCCAGAAAGGGCCCAGGCCGATTGTCCTGGGACCCTCTAGGCCGATCGGCTTGCCCCAGTCCTAGGCCCGGTCGAGCCCCCGTTTCTTCAGCATGACATCCACGACATCCTCTAGGATTTTTTCATCGACATTAATCCAGAGCTACCGCCTACAAGGGACTATAAATACAACCCCATTGGATCAAGGAAGGGGGAGACGAGAGGGAGAGGAGATCACCATGAAAGCACCATCCACCACCACCACAAGTAGGAAAAGTGGAGAAAAGATTGGATCTAGAGGAGGCCACGCGAAGAGGAGCACCAGGGGAGGTGAAAACCTCCTGAGCCGATCGGCTCAGAGGTGCTCAAGCCGATCGGCCTGGGTCTTTCCTGCCCCCGTTCATCATCGTCTTCGATCCAGTTAATCTATAGGGCATCCTTTACCCTAAAATTTGTCAACATGTGTAAGATCATGGGGTAAAGTCTTTATTTATCCTCGAGGTTGTATGGAGATTTTGATTTGTAATCGTCGAACCTCTTTGTGAGATCAATCTGTTATCTTTCATATCTTGATGATGTACTTTCATGAATGATTGGCCAACGCTACTTTGGATTGCATCTTTGCTTACCTAGAACAATCATCTTGCCGTGTTCTTTGTTTGATAGTTTAGTACGCCTGTGTAGTGACTAGTATGTGGGAGGGAAAGTTTTGGGCTTGGTTCACATCCACTCATGATAACACTTAGATCTATTTTGTGAACTCTTGGTGATTGCATCTGGAAGTGATCCTAGATCCCTAGGACAAGTGTTTTATCTATCTTGGGCACACTTTTACTCTCTCTACCTGCTTTGATCTAGATTGCTTAGATTAGTTAGATCAATCTCATACATCAAGTGCTTTCGGTTACTTAGATTAATACCTAGTTAAGTGTGCAAATCCACTTGTTCCACGGATTTATAAACCTTAGGGGAGTACTATGAGGGAAGAGCTACAACTGATCCGTGCGCTTGCAGTTTACAAATTGGCGTGCTAACTGCCATCAACAAGCTTTTCTGGCACCGTTACTAGGGATCATCTCAGTTTTGCTACATTCAACTTTGTATTGATTTTTGTTAACCTCTAACCTCTAACCTTTTCTCTAGAAAAGAAAGTCTTTGTTTTTTTTGTGACAAGGAGGAAGGGGAAAAGTCACTAAGGGATTATGCAATACCATTGACCAACCAATTCGACATGTAGAAATTCGACTCGATATTTGCAGCCACGCAATATGAATTGAATCAAGAAATCATCAAGATGGCTAAGAGTAACCCTTTCCAAGAACTGGAGATTGATAATCCATACAAGCACATTGAGCGATTCACGATGCTTTGCAACACGCTACAACAAGAGGGAATTCCAACAGCTTGGTTCATATGGAATTTGTTCCCATTTTCACTTGTAGGCGAAGCAAAATGATGGTATGCGGAAGCTTCTTTTGATGAAAAGGGTAATTGGGAGACATTGATGACAAATTTTTGTGGAAGATTTTTCTTCATAAGCAAAGTTCAAAACCTTCGGAAGGAAGTGATCAATTTTGTGCAAGGAGAAGATGAAGGAATAGATCAAGCTTGGGATAGATTTAATAGATTACTCGAACAAGGACCAAAGCTTAGATTCTCAGGTGATGTGTTGTTGCATACATTCTATTTTTCACTAACCCAAAAATGTCGAGAGTTCGTTCAAATGTGTGCAGGAGGAGATCTTATTGAGAAAACACTCAGAGAGGCTGCTCAACTATTACAGAAAATTAGCAGAGGTGCAGTTGTGAATAGAGAATGTGATAGCTATCAATCTGGAGTATGGAATCAAGAAAATCAAGGACAAATACTTGCTGGAATTTTTAGAAAAGAACTCCAGAAAGATACAAAAGAAGAACTTGTGGTGCAAAAAGAAGAAGAACCAGCACACAAGGAGGAGGAACCCACTCGACACATCAAGAACGACAAACTAGAAACATCTGAAGCCCAAAGTCTGGCCAACGCAAAGCCCTTGCAGGAGTTTTAACAAATGGATTGGGTGCCTATCAATTTCAGTGAAATATTTGATAAGCATAGACCATATCCAAATCAAAAGGCGTTGGCCAGAGTTGTAGAGGTAGATTTTCGACCAGAAAGACATAATGGGTATGTGCTTGATAAAGAAACAACTGGAGAAATAATTCAAAATCTCTTCAGTGAAGAAGAAGTAGACCCAGATTATGTCACTGAAGTGAAAAGGATCATGGGAGTGAAGCCCGAATCATTGCCATTTGCTAGTTGGGCACAAGTTTATGCAATCGGTACCAATCAAGATGAAGGAGCATCATTGCCTACTCCTCATATTAATTGCACAATTGATGGTGAACACATCGACAAGGCACTTTGTGACATAGGAGCTCATGCAAGTGTTATGTCTTCGAATCTTTATGATAAGCTTTATAGTCGAACATTGCAATTTGCTCCAACCTCAATCACACTAATCATGGGAGATGGTAGAACAACCAAACCTTTGGGTGTGCTTAGAGATTTAGATGTTGCTATCTCAGAAAAAGTAGTAGCAACTGATTTCTTTGTTATTGATGCTTGCCACAATGAACATGATGATATAATCCTTGGTAGGCCTTTTCTTAAGTTGGTTAACGCTGTGCTTGATGCTGGGAAGGGCAAAGTGACTATAAATCTTGATGGTGCTAAATATACATATGACTTTCTGCCTGCTTCTCGTCAAATTCTACCTCTATCTCCTAATAACGGGGAGGTAGAGAGTGTGTGCTTTGCTAAAAGTTTCAGGGAACCTTTGCTTAGAGCCATACAAAATAATGAGGATGGCCAAGATGACGAATTGGGAGAAGCGACGGAAGCATTGTCACCACAATATGGGACTATGGATGAAGAAAAATTTGAAGACATCAACAACTTGACACAACAAGAACCAGAAGCACCAGATGTCGAGCAAAAGCCATTTCCCAAGGGTTTGAAATATGAATATTTGGGAGACAACAAGACATATCCAGTCATTGTCAGTGATGAGCTAAGCCAAGAAGAAACCGAGAAGTTGCTGAATTTATTGAGAAAACATCGAAATGTGATTGGATATACGATCAACGACTTGAAAGGAATCAGTCCGGCCTTCTGCACTCATCAGATACAATTGGAAGATCAATTTAAACTAGTTGTGGAGAATCAAAGAAGGTTGAGCTATGCCATGCGCAACGTAGTGAAGAAAGAAGTGATCAAATTTCTTAACGTCGGGATAATCTATTCGGTACCTCACAGTGAATGGGTGAGTCATGTGCATTGCGTTCCAAAGAAAGGAGGATTGACTGTGGTAACAAATGAGAAGAACGAGCTAATTCCCCAGAGGACAGTGATAGGATGAAGGATGTGTATTGATTACCGGAAGTTGAACAAGGCAACGAGGAAGGATCATTTTCCTTTGCTGTTTATGGATGAAATGCTTGAAAAGTTAGCGAGGCACTCTCACTTCTACTACCTTGATGGATATTTTGGTTTCTTCCAAATCCCTATACATCCTGATGCTCAACATAAGATCACGTTCACTTGTCCCTATGGAACTTTTGCTTATAGAAGAGTGCCTTTGGTCTATGTAATGCACCAGCATCTTTTCAACACTGTATGATGTCTATATTCTCAGATTTTATTAAAAATATTATGGAGGTATTTATGGATGACTTCTTGGTACATGGAAAAAGTTTTGATGATTGTTTAAAAAACCTTGATAAAGTCCTCAAGCATTGTGGAGAAGTTGATCTAGTCCTGAATTGGGAAAAGTGCCACTTCATGGTGAAGCAAGGAATAGTATTGGGGCATGTAATCTCAAAGAGAGGTATAGTAGTTGATAAGGCAAAGATTGAGACTGTGGAAAAGTTGCCTCCTCCAATAGACATCAAGTCATTAAGAAGCTTTCTCGGAGACGCTGGATTCTACAAGAGGTTTATCAAAGATTTTTCGAAGATAACAAAGCCATTGATGCAACTCCTGCAAAAAGATGTCAACTTCAAATTCAATGAAGACTGTGTCCATGCTTTCAGAATATTAAAGCAATCACTTATCAGCGCACCTATCATTCAACCTCCGGATTGGAGTATGCCTTTTGAGATAATGTGCGATGCAAGTGATTACGCCGTTGGAGTAGTTCTTGGACAAAGAAAAGAAGGGAAGGTACATGCAATTTACTATGCTAGCAAGACTTTAAATGAGGCTCAAATTAATTATGCAACTACGGAGAAGGAATTGCTCGTAGTGGTATTTGCTTTTGCAAAATTCAGATCATACATTGTGAATTCTAAGGTGATCATGTACATTGACCACGCTGCAATCAAGTATATTTTGTCCAAGAAAGATGCCAAACCATGTTTGATCCACTGGATATTGTTGTTACAAGAATTTGATGTGGAAATTAGAGATAAAAAGGGATCAGAAAATGTTGTGGTGGATCATTTGTCAAGAATGTATCAACAAGATGACGGAAAAGAGCCTATTTAAGATCGAATGAGAAATGATCATCTATATAGAATACTTGACAAAGATGATTGGATGAATGACATTATCAGAGAAATAAAAAGAGCCCCTTTGCATCACTTGGATAGGAATGAAATAAGAAAGGTTATTCTTGAAAGCAAGAAGTACTATTGGTCTGCACCTTATTTATACAAATATGGAGCAGATGGAGTATTAAGAAGTTTCATTCCAAGAGAGGAAAGAAAAGCAGTACATAGAAAATGCCATTCATCAAAATACGGAGGACATTATGGTCACTTTAAAAGTCAAGCAAAAGTATGGGAAAGCGGATTTTATGGCTAGTTTGCATGAAGACGCGAAAAGATTCATTGCTACTTGCCCAGAATGCCATAGAATAGGAAATATTTCATCAAGAAATTCTATGCCTTTGAATTATAATTTGCAAGTGGATCTATTTGATGTTTGGGGTATAGACTTCATGGGACCATTCTTGAATTCACAAGGATATGAACATATCTTGGTCATGGTTGATTATGTTTGTAAATGGGTGGAAGCTATTTTATGTCGGAAAGCATCATCAGAAGAATCAATTCATATGATTAAGACAATGACATTTCCTAGGGATGGAGTGCCCAGAATTTTTATAAGTGACGGAGGATCGCATTTCGTGGGAAAATATTTTGGCAAATGCTTGTAGAAATTAGGGATTGAGCACAGAGTATCTACAACTTATCATCCTCAAACTAATGGCCAAGCTGGGACTTCAAATAAGCAGCTCAAGGATATCTTAAAGAAGACGGTGATCAAAGGAGGGAAGGATTGATCGAAGAAGTTGGACGGAGTATTGTGGGCATATAGGACAACTCATAAAACACCTATAGTATGACCCCATATCAATTTGTCTATGGAAAAATGTGCCACCTTCCGGTTGAACTCAAAAACATAAAGCTTATTGGGCTATAAAAGAGATGAATCTTGATGTTGATGCTGCGAGAATAAAGATAAGAATTCAAATAAGTGAGTTAGAGGAGTTGAGGTTTAAGGCTTATCACAGTGCAAGCATTTATAAGGAAAGAATTAAGAGATGGTTTGACAAGAGGCTTCATAAGAAACAATTTAAGGAGGGTGACAAATTGCTCCTATACAATTCGAGGTTTAAACTCTTCGGTAAAGGAAAATTGATGAGAAAATGGGATGGACCATACGTGATTCATTTGGTGTCACCAACTGGAGCGGTAATGATCATGGACGTTAAGGGAGATCAATATGTTATTAATGGACAGCGGCTAAAGGCATTCTTGGAACCTGACGTTGTGCCCATCAAGTATGTTGACGTTTACATCATGGAAGAAGAAGGAGTTCATCGAGCCTGACGACATTAAAACAGGTACTGTGTACATACTCTATCTTAGCTATGTTATTTTTTTTTCTAATTTTTGTGTGGGACTTGAAAAATTAGACGTATTTTTGGATGAGCGTGCTGTCATGAAAAATTGGGAGGCAGAGAGGCTAAACACCCCCTGGGCTGATCGACTTGGGTTGTTTTCAAGTCCGTTCGGTTCCCCCTTTACAAATATGGTAACGACGATACATGGAAGCTAATTTTTGGGGGAAGAGGTGAAGGAGAATATGGAAATGTGTGGATCCTTGGTCAAGACTTCGATAGTATATAATGGAGGGCAGTTGAAGCTCAAGTTTCGCATCTAATCAAGTAATTCAGAACCACCAAACTAGAAAAAAGGAGCAATGGAGGCGACCAGGAACTCGAAGGAGAGAGGGAATAGCTGGCGGCCAAGGGAGAGGCCAGCCGATCGGCCTGCCCTCCGCAGGCCTATCAGCCTAGCCCCCTCTTTTGGCTATCGGTGCCCCGCTTTGGGTGGAGGTGAAGAGGTGTGATCTTGGTCCCAAAACTCCACCAAGGGGCCCTTGCAATGCTCGCATCGGTGTTGGAGGCAAGGCGCTATCTGGAAAGCTCACGGATCGCGAGTTCATTGTCCTCTCAAGTGATGATGAGGCACCGATGAAGAAGAAGAAGGCTGTCATCGCTCCCACAAGGCGTTCAGCAAGGCTCCTCGGGATCAAGCACAAGAGGTATGTGAAGAAGATGTCAGAGTAGTCATCGGCTGACTATGGAGGTGATAGCGTCTGGGAGGACGATAGGAGCCCCGGATCATGGGGTGCTGCAGGCCGTGACGACGACGAAGATGGCAACATGTATTGGGATTGAGCCGATGAGATGAAGAAAAGCAAGGAGGAAGAGGAACACCTTCAAGACAAGGGCAAAGAGAAGGATCTAGAAGACGACGGGCCAAAACTGGAGGAGCATGATCGTACATGTTGCATCGCTTGCAGGAAGAACATCCACTACCTCTTCAACGCCATTGATGACATCATGTAGGCCTTGCAAGCTCTGGATCAGAAGGTTGAATACAGTGATCGCCGTCAAAAGGACGACTTCAAGTTCTTGTAGAGGAACGTGAGGAAGATCTTTGGGATGTGTGGCAATATGAGGAAGAACAGAGCTAATGGCGAAGGAAGCAGCAACTGTCTCGTGTGCAAGGAGTGCATGCAGTGTCACTAGTGCATTCATGAGCATTTCTCCCTTTGTACTTCATTCGGTTGCGACAAGGACATTGTAGGTTTTAAGCGAGGGGTGGGGGGGGGGCTGGGAACATCGCCGCTCGTAAGGAGTTTTTGAATCTAGTTTGTTCAAGTCGAGTCGTATGAGAGTCTAAATTATTGTTTTTATTTCAATCAAAATTTGATAAAGTAGTAGTCTTCCTAGCTTCGGGAAGGCTTAGGTTTAGATCGCTACTTTAGCATCTAGGTTTGAAGAAACATGAATAAAAATCGAGGATTGTGCGAGTGTTTTTAGTGTCTACCTTTGCTTGCTTGTCTTTTACTTTGCCTTTACAACTTTTGTTCATGAGCTTTGTCTTGAATTTTAAATCTTGGTTGTGAAGTTAAGTAATTGATTTATCTTTGCAACACCCATGCTTTATGATGATCTAGTACTTTGATTTTGATTATGCTCTATGAGTAAGGGTTAAATTGGAGGTGATTTAAAAATTTTATTGCTTATCAAAAACCTTTGCAAAAACAAGATTGATCAAGTTCTCTAACCGGGTTGAGAGTTGTTTATGCTATCCAAAGCCTAAAAAGATTTATCCATACCACCATAAGCAAAATTAATGCCTTGAATTGAGTTAGGATCGCTCTCTCTTGGATTGTTTCAATTTTGAGCATATCCTTCTACTATATTTTATTGCTCGCCTTGTCAATATTCAGTAATGAGAGTTTTTCATTGGAACAATAATATTTTCTACTAAATTTTTTAAACCCAAACCAAATATTTCTTAATTTTATTACCTATTTCTTGAACACAACCCAATATTCGAAGATCTGTTCCATTTCTAGTCGTGGAATATGAAATTTTATGGAAGGGATAATGTATGGAAGCCGCACCAGAAAAGGGAGCGAAAAAGAAGGCCAGGCCAATCGGCCTGTGGCTCTCCTGCCTCGGTTCGTACGTGAAGATTTTTGGGAAGCTCTCTAGAATGTTCCAAAGCTAAAATTTGTGGTGTGGTGTTCAGAGGAGGTTCAGAAAAGAGATGAAAAATAAGAAAAATAGGGAGGGAAGAAAGAAAGTGTGTGAAAGAAAAGGAAAATGAGGTATAAGAAAAAGAAAAAAAGAATACGATTGAAAAGAGGAAGAGTTTCTACTATCATGAATATTAAAGAAAGTGCATAGAAGGATTACCTTGTTTACGGAAAGGGTCTTTATTCCAACCATGTGCAATCCGACGACGAGGATATCTCTTGTGCCTCAGAGTCACTATTTTATTTGCCTTTGCACAAGTCCACCATTCTATATCTTCTCATCCTTGAAAACCTCACATTATGTGGATATGCTTATGATCAATGGCTTGAAAGGTATGCAACTACTAGAGAGTTTTCTTTATTCAATAATATAAGTGTTGATTCTTGCTAAGCCTTATCCAAGCTCCACCATACAATGAGTGACATTTTGAGAGATGAGAGCTTACAAAATAAATAGGATAACCACATTTAAATTGAGTGACGTGAAAGTACCTGGAAGAGAATCCTGGTTTTAATTCTTGTTGCAGGGAGAATGCTTTATGATAAAAAGAAAAAAAAACCTCCAAGACAAACTAGAAAGTGAGTGTGATTGATTCTTGAGTTAACTTAATTCTAATAAAAGCTGTGGGGTACTTTTGCTTTGATAAGTCTTTGAACACCCATACTTTGATTATCTCTGCTGCTCCACTGATCTTTTGTTGAAAGTTTAGGTACTTGACTCGCTTGCTCAGGTATGGTTCAAGATCTTTGTTCAACCCATTGGAAGAGTTTATAGTCACCTGACTTGCTCAAGGACGAGCAAGAGTTAAGCATGGGGGAATTGTTGATGCTCATTATTTACACACTTTTAGGGTTGTTTAACTATTATTTTCATGCTTATTCTTACACTAACTCACCTCTTGGCCCATGTGAAATAACCCCAGTATTGGATACACATTGTATTTTGGAGCATGTTGTGCTTTGGCAGAAATGCGATATAATCAAGGGGGTTTTCACACGGAGCTAAATGAATATTTGGACATGGGTCGTCGAGGGGAGCCAGCACAGGGAAGGAGAGGACCAGGAGGGCCAAAAAGGGCCCAGGACGATCGGCCTAGGACCCTTTGGGCCGATCGGCCTAGCCCAATCCTAGGCCCAATTGAGCCCCCGTTTCTTTAGTGTGACATCCACAATATCATCTAGGGTTTTTTCACCGATATTGACCCAGAGCCGCCTCCTATAAGGGACTATAAATACATCCCCATTGGATCAAGGAAGGGGGAGATGAAGAGGGAGAGGAGATCACCACGAAAGCTCCATTCACCGCCGCCACAAGTAGAAAAAATGGAGAAAAGATTGGATCTAGAGGAGGCCACACGAAGAGGAGCACCAGGGGAGGTGAAAACCCCCTGAGAAGATCGGCTCATTGGTGCCTAGGCCAATCAGCCTAGGTCTTTCCTGCCCCCGTTCATCGTCGTCTTCGGTCCAGTTGATCAATAAGGCATCCTTTACCTAAAATTCGTCAATATGTGTAAGATCATGGGGGTAAAGTCTCTGTTTGTCCTCGAGGTTGTATGGAGATCTCGATTCATAATTGCCGAACCTCTTTATGAGATCAATCTGTTATCTTTCACATCTTGATGATGTACTTTCATGAATGATTGGCCAGCGCTACTTTGGATTGCGTCTTTGCTTACCTGGAACAATCATCTTGCTGTGTTGTTTGTTCGATAGTTGAGTACCCCTGTGTAGTGACTAGTTTGCAGGAGGGAAAGTGTTGGGCTTGGTTCACATCCACTCATGATAACACTTAGATCTATTTTGTGAACTCTTGGTGATTACATCTGCAAGTGATCTTAGATCCCTAGGACAAACGTTTTGTCTATCTTGTGCACACCTTTACTCTCTCTATCTGCTTTGATCTAGATTGCTTAGATTAGTTAGATCAATCTCATACACGAAGTGCTTTCGGCTACTTAGATTAATACCTAGTTAAGCATGCAAATCCACTTGTTCCACAGATTGATAAACCTTGGGGGAGTACTCTGAGGGAAGATCTACAACTGATCCATGCGCTTGCGGTTCACATATTGGCGTGCTAACTGCTGTCAATAGATGATGCCCTCCTCGACATCAAAGCGGACGCGATCGCCCATCACATCGACAGCTACCTCGAGCCGAACGCGCCTCGGGAGGAGGCTGAGGCCACACTCTACGTGCTGGTGAACATCGTCTCCCAGATGACGGCAGGAGGCTCAGAGCAAACGGAGGAGCATTGCCGCGAGGCTGCGATCGGCTTCTCGTTCCCATCATCGAGTCAATAATAAGATACTAGGAGGACAACCCTGAAGTCGTTTGAAGAGTGAAGTAAGTGAGTCACAAATTTTGCTACGTCATACCTGGCGAACATTTAATAAGTTAAACCTTTGATTAGAACAATATTTGGAGTTTTATTCGCTCAGTCATTTTCTATCCCTTTGTTTTTCATAAACGAATGACATGAGGCATCCCAATTTTTATTTGATTTTTCTTGGAAAACTAGAACCATATATCCCTATCCTATCAGACTTTTCATCATGACCATGATGTTTTGCCTGACTTGTTTTCATGATAAACATATGTGTAGAGCCGCATTGTTCTTACTTTGTAAACTTTTGACGCATGCTAGGACTCCCATGACCATAGGATTTTGGTTTGCTTAAACTTGAAAAACTCATCGGTTTTCATAGAATTAGAATTTTTCTGAGCTGCATTTATTTATTTCACTCAAAATTCATCTGTCACTTTTGGCCAAAATTAGAATCTAAACCCATTACCCCACGGTTGGAATCGAAATTGCTTCATCCCAATTCATGAGAATGAACGATACCGGTGCAACCAAAATTAATGTAGTCAGAAATCCTTTCGACTTACAAATATTTTTGATGCTTCAAAACTCCTCTAATATTTATTTGAACTCATTGCTAGCTCTGAGTTAATTTTTAATTTTTAAAATTGAAGGAGGATTAAGCATCTAAACATGATTTGGAGGGTTTATGAGCTTCATTTACACTAATGGTTGATTTGGTGATCACGGGAACAATCATTGAGACACTCTCACCTACCACACATGCATAAAGAAACAAAGAGTGGCCTGCCATACTTGTTTGTTGTAGCTCAAAAACAAGGCATTGAGTGAAATTGAGAAAACAACAAGGCTATGACACATAGGTGCATGATTTTCAACAAAGTGATAACACAAAGGAGTGGAGGAGATTGCTTGGACGGTGCCTTTCATGTGAGGTGCTGAATTTTCAGTACAATTATTGTCCAAGATGCATGTGAAGAAAGAAGAGGAGTAAAGGAGTTAGGGAGACACCAGGCCGATCGGCCTGGGTACCTCAGGCTGATCGGCCTGAGGTCTTTTTAAGCCTCTAGGCGCCCCCCTGGTATGTTCCCCCCTCTCTCACTTGTTCATCATATTTTTTGTCCAACACACCAAGAACACCTCTGAAAAGCCTTCGAAAATTTTGAAAATCCACTCATACAAAGAATTCCAACCACTAGAAAAATTTCAGCAACCACCTCTTACTAGTCCTTGCTCTTGTGAAAATTTCTCGTCGGCAAGAAACCCCGGCGAGCTATTTTTCTTAAGTGTGCAGCCATGAAGAGCTTGGGAAGAATTTTTGGGAAGACCAAGAAGTCTCGCTCGTTGGCCAAAGCATCATCTACATCAAGCACTTCGTGGCGACACTCGGTCTCTGAGATATCGCGAGGCATGGACGTCGATGTGGGACCTCCACGCAGCGATCGTATGTTGCTTGGTGGGATGACCACACAAAGGTCCTCCATGTGGCGCGATGAACTGTGTGGAATTCTTGAAGTAGCACCGGGCACTTCAAGGAGAGTGACTCGCTCTTGTGGGGTTTTCACCAAAAAAAAGTCAGCATTCGGCTTCATGACAAAAAGCAAGGAGGAGGAAGAGCGGCTGAAGAATATTGAAGGGAGAATCGTCACCAACCATGACTTTGACGGCGACTTTCTTTGGGATATTGGATTTCATAATGATATTTACAGGCTCCTGGGAAATATTGGGTGGATACAATTTGCTCTTAATGGCCCCGTCAATGTAAACAGGATGTGGCCGTGGAGATGTTCATGACCATGAAAAAGGTCATGCAATGGAATGAGGAGAGAAATGAAGAAATTCAATTCCTATATTTTAGAATAAAGGATGAAGTGAAGATTATCACATATGGAGCAATCACAACACTGCTGGGTTTCAATCCTAAAGCCCTAATATATGGAGAAGTGAAAGAAGAAGACTTAAAGGAATTCTGAAAGAAAATTTCAAAGGAAGAAAACATGCAACAGAAAAATACACACTTAATTGCAAAGGAATTACTAGAATTGTTGGGTCGGGTTGCTACCTGACCATGATTGCATCCTTTTTGAAGCCAAATATTGAAAGGGATCCTGAGTTGAGTGGTTCATAAAAGGAGGTAGCATTGATGCCAGGACAATGAAAAATACACACTTAATTGGTGGCGATGGAGAAAAAGGATATACAATTGGAGTCACCAATTTCAAGTTGCTGACAAAAGACTAGGGATTTACCATGTGGGCAAGACTAACTGGTGGGAAGAAGGAATTTTATTTCCTGCAAAGAAAGACAAGAGAGGACAGGGAATAGAGGAAGGCTCATCATCACAGGTAGCTCCAGAAATACCAGTGCCACCACCTAGCTCATGCTACTGGTAGAAGGAGTTTCAGAATGCACCAAGCTACGAGGGAGTCTATGAAGGATGGCAACAAGAATAGTGGCCAGAGGCGCCAGCAGAGGCATGGGCACAAGGCCCATATGCACCACATCTCCAACAGCCGACGTATCTAGTATGACCGGAATTTCAGCAATCAGTGCATCCACCTCCACCGGCCCCATATGCTTTTCACGGTTATATGTCACCTCCTTTTTAGAGACCCCCACCACATGCTTCATTGTCTACTCACTATAGCCACCTGCCATAGCCATAGAGAAGTGCACGCATCATAGGTGTATATATACAAAGAAATTTAGAAGATGCAGGTATTGTGAGGCAAGCCGCTGACAAAATTGAGGACAGCAACGTAACCATCTCCTATCAGTTTGGCATGCTGGGGATTGTGCCTCTAGATCAGTACCAAGGTGGAGCGCAGAAGCACCACGAGCAGGGGTATCACGAGTACCAACAGCTAGGAGACGCACCGCAGGGAGAGCCACACTACAACCCGCCGCAAGATGACCTGGACAAGAGACCAAAGGGGACGAATAGAAACGCACACGTGTGGTTTGAGTTTTCTTTTCTTTTCTTTTTATTTATTTATTTCTGCATCTGTGTTGGGTGTGTGTAGTATTTTTTGTTTTACTTTTCTATTTTATTTTCTCTTTATTTTTAGTTTGTGTGTTTCACCATTCCATGCTTAATAAAATATGCATCACCTGAACATAATGATATGTGATTAACTGTGATGGTTTAAGTTCTTGGCATGTTGAAAGATGATGATCATTGCCACTTTTTTTAATTTTTGTACTTGGTTATTGTACCATTGAACTAATGCTCTCTCTAACACGAACTGAAATTGACATAAATATCGGCTTATCTTTTTGTGGAGGTTATGGTAATTTGGACCCATATATTTGTTTATTGCTCTCTCTTTTAAATGGATCAAAGGCTCTTTTATTTTTTGGTTACAACTCATGCTGACCTTGTCAATAATACTCTTTGCAATTGCTCTACCCATCCAAAGCTAAATATTTATGAGCTGTAGATTGCAAAATTTATTTTTAGGTGAATTGATTCATGATCTACTTCTGTGGTATGAGACTTAGAAACTGGTCATTCCTTTTCGTGTAACCTTTTGTTGCTAGCATTTCTATCCATGCATTGTGAATTTCTACACTGGAGATTTCGTAAACTTCACTAGCCATCCAAACCTAAACCCAAATATCATTTTTGTGACTAGATCCTTGACTACAACCCAATTTGAGTATGGAAAATATTTCGATGAAGATTCGGAAGATTATTCAGTGCCTTTTCATGAAAATCAAGACCTGCAGGCAACCACCAGTGTGTGGAATAAAAAGCGAAGGAAACAGAGGCTAGAAGGGGCTAGGCCGATCGGCCTGGCCACCCTCAGGCCAATCGACCTACGGTGTTCCCCCCTCTGTTGCCTCTGAAATTTGACGTGGATGTCCCTCCAGTGGAGTAAGATAACTTTTTCCGGTAGATTGAAGATTTTGGTCCTTACATCAGCAGTTTATCTTTCTTCCTTTTCATGCTCGAGGACGAGCATTGTCTAAGCATGGGGGAGAGTCATCACATTATCTCTGACTACTGCTGAGTAAATAATATGTTGCAAAGAATTCCGAAGAGCAAAAACAAAAAAAATATATATTGTGGAAAAAGAAAGAAAGAAAAAAAGGAAAAAGAAAGAAAAAATGATGATGAGAAAAAGGAAAAAGAAATAAAATACTCCTCAGTTCTTTGAGCTTCATAAAGATCCCAAGTGCTTTCAAGATTACTCCATACTCATTATTCCAACCATGTGCAATCTGATTATGAGGACTTCATTTGTGCCTTGCGATTACTCTTTGTCCTTGCACATGTCCACTATCTAAATGTGTGTGTTCATTCTCTCCCTCTCCATAAATAATTATTTTCCATGACCTTTTTGACAAGTCTAAGTAAGATCCATTAGAAGTCTTTCTTGTTTTGGTAATATCCTAATTATAATGTTTTTGCTCGGACTAACCTTCCCAAAGATCTAGATAAAGCCTTACACATATTTTATGAGTGATGATATGTTGGAGAAGTTGTAGAATTGGTTTGAGAGACTTGATGAGCTGAGAGAACATGAGCTATTGCAATGAAGTTTAAATTATTGATCTCGGTTTAGTTTTTTTTGAAAAAGTTTTATTGAAAATCTTCTGAGGTTTATTTCAAATTGAGAACAAAAAAATAAATTTATTGTGGGATATGCTTAAATGATATCTACTCTCCATATTAGAGAAGCCTTTTTGCAACTTGAATATTAATTGAAAAATTCTATGTGAGCATTATGTTTTCTTGTGTGTGATCAAGTGCAAGATTGAACACCAAAAGTCAACACTGATTTCTATTGAAGTCTTATTCGAGGACGAGCAAGGTTTAAGCATGGGTGGATTGTTGACGCTCACTATTGACACACTTTTACCCTTGTTCATATTCAAGAATAAAAATAATTTAATACATAAACTATTAATTACACCTACAGTCATTTTCACATATGCAACATATTTTGGAGAATGTTCTATTTTTGCAGGGAATTGGACCTAAAGGTATATTTTTGGATAAAGCACTGAACGAGCATCGAACAAGATCAAGACAGAGGCCAACGGGCACAGGAAGGGCCTAGGCTGATCAGCCTAGAGGAGCCCAGGCAGATCGGCCTAGGGTCTTTTGGAGCCTTCCGATGCCCATCTTTCGCAAGCAATCCTTCGAGATGACTTAAAGGCTAAGTTTATGAAGATATGGCAAGGACCAGCTTGGGATCAAAGAGGGATCGGAGAAGATCAAGCGGAGATTTGGAAAGTCATTGAAGATCAATCTCATCCTGAAGCTACCGACGTGCCAGACCCACATGCAAGTGAAAAGAAGATTTCAGAGCACCTGAGGAGACTTGGAGATGAAGTAGGACGTGAGGGGCCAAAAGGAAGGCCCAGGCCGATCGTCCTAGGTGTTTCGTTCACCCCCTCTCCTTCCAAATTTTGCACGCACTCTCTGGACTATAAATACCTCAAAAAATCCACCGAGCCCCATATCCAAGACAAGGTACTTGATGTGAAGCAGCAGAGAAGCAGAAGGAGCTTGAGGGACACCTCTCCGGAGAGCTAACGGTCATGCAATTGTCGGTGGCTAACGTAGGCGAGCCTTTGCTGGTGTGATCACCCTATGAGAAAGATCATGCTGGAGTTCTGGAGCTAGAAGTCATCAAGATCAAGGTAGGATCCCGGTGGTGATCTTGTGATGTACAATCATTCATGGTGAAGTAATAGATGTGATCATGTTCTTAGCGATCTAAGTATCTCCTTTGATGATTTTATGCTTTATTGGGTTTGCTTGCTTTTCAATCTATGAATTGATGATAGTTGCCTAGGGTGTTCTTGTGGTCGTGGTGACCAGATTTGCATGCCTGATCTGCCGATGAGTATGATATGTTCTTATGATCATGCCCTTAACCTGCTTGCGCTGATAGAGGTGATCGTGAGATGATCTTTCTTGTGTAAGGTGGGGGAGTTTTTATGATTCGGACTGGAGGTGTAGATTTAAAGATGCTTTTTACTAAGTTTATATATGTGTTGCTTTTCTATCCATGGTCAGAATTACAACATATGCATAGTCTAGGTTGCTCTAGATTAGTTACCTTTGCTCTATCTGTTATCTATCTGTATATGCTTAGTAGATTGGATCTGAATCTCTCATAAACACAAAGTTAATACTAACAATTCTAGTTGAAGTAGATCTTGTGCTATAAGTTCCACGGATTGATAAACCTTGGGGGAATACTCTGAGGGAAGAGCTATAGCTGATCCATACGCTTGCGGTTAACAAATTGGCATGCTAACAGCCGTCAACAATCACAAAGTGGGTGATTTAGCTCATGGGATGCAAAATCTAATACGTTCCATGAACAACGATCAAGTCCCAGGTCCTGGACGACTTTGTCGCCGAATGGACCAAAGTTCAGACCCTGACTGATTCCCGAGTGCATGAATGTTGGACCGTGTATTTCGATGGGTCAGTCCTGAAGGAAGGCACGGGCACTGATGTAGTGCTAGTCTCACCGCAAGGAAACACACTCCGATACGCGGTCATATTACACTTCAAAGCATCAAATAATGTCGCGGAGTACAATGGGTTGGTCAACGAACTCTAGATCGCTTCCAGACTGGGCGTGCAGTGACTCTACATATTGGGAGATTCCACACTGGTCGTCGATCAGGTCATGAAATACGCCGCTTGCCAAAACCCAAAGATGGAGGCGTACTTCCAAGAGGTTAGAAAATTGGAGGACGAATTCGAGGGGCTCGAGCTCCACAACATCCTCCGAAAAGACAATCAAGCGGCTGACAACCTGGCCAAACTTGTGTCAAGTAGAGGACTCATCCCCAACGATGTTTTCGTCAACAACCTCCATGAGCCATCCATTCGACTCGAGCAGGCGGACAAAGGGACACCAGTCGACGCCCCGGAAGATAAAATGCAAGAGCCCACCATGCCCCTAGTAGGTGATGATAGCCGACCCACCGCGACTGAAGTAGTGCTCACAACAGGTGAGGTTGAGCCCGGGGAACCCAACTGGAGAATCCCTTTCCTCGACTATCTGTTACGAGACACGCTTCCCCCCCCTGATAAAACGGAAGCGAGATGCCTCTCCCAGTGATCAAAGACATTTGTAATAATCGGGAGTAAGCTTTACAAGTGAAGCTCGAGTGGAATCCGTATGCGCAGCATCCCTTGTGAACAGGGCAAGCAAATCATGTGTGACACCCACGCAGGGGTCCGCGGCACCACGTAGCCCCAAGAACACTCGTCGGCAAAGTCTTTTGATAAGGTTTCTACTGGCCGACTGTGACAGCCCTAGTAATTAAGCAACTAAATTAGTGAATCATCAAAGTGATTAAGAAACTAAATCAAAGAATCAATAAAGGAATAAGAAATAAGTGAGAGCTAACTCTAAGTTACTAAGAGTTAAGAACCCAAAAACATCTTAAATTTTTGGCTAGATGTTAAAAACTTCTCCTGTTGAGAATAACTTTTGAGGCTGATAAAAATAAATTTTATATAAGAACTTATATCTTGACCAATATACTAGTGGTATAACCTTTCAAGTTGAACACCTTCCATTCCTAGCACTTCTTCTGATTTTGAGCAGAGGATGTTCCAAAATCGAGTAGACGATCGGTCAAATTTCAAATCCAATTCCAAAATAGCTTTGACCGACGTTCCACCAAAGGTCCTACCATCCTATCTCCAACTTCATTGAGCTTTTTCTTGTTGATCTTTATAAAAGTCATAGCACATACCTTGTTCCCGAACCTTCACTTTTGGAAGTTAAACCGCGTAGTTCGAACTTGGTGTGAGAATACGTGTTAAACCCAACACCTTCGCCACGACACGCATCACGAGCATCATCATGCATATTTAAGCAGCATTAACATCTTTTTGTGCATCGTTGGCTTTTATAAACATCATTTGTGCATCCATGAGTGTTTTCGCCATTCATTGTTAAGTGCTCCGAATTTTGTTATTTATCGGTGGAAAATCAAAGTTTTGAAGGAACTGCAATTAATTCCATACAACTGTGCTCACAAATATTTTATTCAAATACTAGACACCATTTAGTGGTTTTAAAATATTTTTACCAAATTTTTTAGGGATATTTTCTTGGGTCAAAAATTCATTTAAAGTTCAATTTTAACTGTTTTGTTTTGACGATTATGTGAAAACCATAAAAGCTTTTGAGTTGATTCTTGCTGTGTTGGATTCTTGGTAATTTTATGTTTCCAAAGAGTATTTTTGGGTAATTTTTGGACACCGGTAGCTAGGTCGTTTAAGGGGTCAAAGTTTGCACATTTTTTTTCTCCGTGGGCCCACGCGTCAGTCATCTTCAACCTCTGTTCAGGCACTTGCACGCAAGCCATTGGCCATGCAGACACCAAGGATGGCCATTGGCCACCTTCGGCCATGACAGCAAGGTCCCCATCCACCCATTGGTCACCCGAGCATCTCCCACGTGACCCCTGACCCATCCTACGCCACTCCTCGCGCTCGGTTGTGCACAGCTCCGCCCGCACGGCATAGGCGCCTTACAGACAGAGCACCGCCATGAGGCTGCCATGCCTGGCGCTTGCCCTTGCTGCCAATAGCCACCCAGCGTCGCCGTGTCGTTCCTATCCGTTCCCCCTCACTCTTATAAGTAGCGCTAGCCCCTCCAGAACCACTTCCCTCTCCCAAACCACCATTGCCAGTAACCAAGCTCCAAGTTTTTCCCTTTCTCTGCCAGCGAAATCCACCACCGTCGGAAGGTCCCTGCCCGATTCCTTGCAGCTAGAGCCTCCCCACGTCGTCCTGCATCCATTTTGCTACTTCTCGGTCGTCCTCCCTCGCCGGGTGACTCTCTCCACAGGAGCTCCTCCGGCGCCCCCTTCTTGTGCCATTCCTCCCTGTGCGCAGCCCTCCTCCAAGCGCTTGACCCCCTTCTGGTGAGCCTCCTGGCCCCGTGCGCCGCCCCTCTCCCTCCCCAAGCCGCCCCTTCTCTTTCCCCCACCTTCGGCCTAAGGCCATGGCCGGTCTAGACGTGTCTGTGTCCCGTGCCTGTGATCTGTTGCGTGGGGGGCCTCATTGGAGAAGAAGAAGGAAGTGTAGGGGGTTATTGGGAAGTTTCAGGGACTTTTGCGCAATTAACCCATAGACCTGGGGGCTAGATTGAAAGTTTATCTCGGTTTTCTTTATTTCCTAGACTAAAAAGGCTGCAACTTTGGAAATTCGTAATAAATTGTAGAAACATTGTAAAATAGCAAATAAATATGTTTTGAAATCCTTGTGAGAAGAATTACACAATAGAGTTATAGTATGATATGTGTTAGTAGAAAGTTTCAGATGTTTTTATTTACCCTTGCAAAGTGCTTTCAGAATTCCTTTTAAGTTGGTCGGATGCATATCTTGAGTTCTAGAAGTCCAAAAATTATGATTCTAGTTGTGTTAGTCTTATGATGACACTCTCTAGCTAGGAAAAATATTGAACATGCTAGTTGGGTACTGTTTTTATCATGTTTTGATTTAATCTTGAGAAATAGGTAATTTTTAGCTTGTTCTGCTTGTCATTTTCATATCTAAAGTTGTGGTACTCCAATTTCTATGAAATTTTTATGGTAGACTATAAATGATTGTCTTGTGTTGTGGTAAAAATTTCATATTGCTTGGTCCATGTATGATTGAGTTATTGATTTAACTTTTTATTGCTTCATAAATGGTTTTAAATAAGTTATAACTTTTATGTAGGTGTAAAAAAGGGAAATGTGGTTTCGCTACCTTTGTATGATGTTGTTCTACCATAATAACATATTATATGGCTATATGTTTATAGAAAATGATGATATTAGATTTATCTTGCTTTTACATGCTTTCTTGCAAGAGCAATTTGTCTTTTTCATAGCAATTAAATTATAAAACTTGAGCATGTGAGATTTGTGCAGTAGACATGTTTTAATAGCATCTATCATCCATAAAACTCTCAGCTCCAAATGAGATGTTTGCCACATCACCTATAATTAATATATATGTTTACTATATAATTGGATAATGAAAGTTTGCTAGTAGATGCATATACTCAAGTCATGTGATGCTTTTAATAGTTATTTTTAAGGGGTACATATAATGCTAAGTTATGATAAGCAGTGGTTAAGCTTTGAATATAACTTATATGTATGCTCTAATGTTAACATAACAACTAATGATTATGTTGCTTACATAAGTTCTTCATCCTTGCTTTAATTCTTGCTTAAGGTGTTTAGGATGTTCCATGTTACCTAAAACTAATGCTAATTAACTATGTTCATGGTATTTGTGAGCTATGTGTTTAACTTATGCATATGTTACCTTGTTAAAGAACTAAATGAAGAACCTTGTTGTATGTGTGCTGAAATGGATGCTAGAGCAGTTATGTTGTGGCAATATTTTCGTGATGCAAATGATGTTTTCTGTAATTATGGTGAATACAAAATTTGTAGGTAACTTCATAATCTACCTTATTTTAAATTTTCATGACCATAATCCTGATGGTTTAGGAGCTATAGATTTTACAAGTTCATCGTCAGATTTTGCATGCTCTCTATATAGGTCTGAATGATTGTGTTGTTTGACTTAGCTAAGCTTCGAATCATGTATTGAAAATAGTAGAAGAAGTGTAGTGTTTTTCATGAGCTTTCCAAATTGTTAAAGATCACCCCTTTTGGTGGTCTAAATCTCCAGTTATGAGCTTGTGAAGTGGAACGACAGAATCTATCCTAATCTGGACAGAGATGTCTTCTTTGTGATGTTTGACCTGGTAACTTTGGTTTTAGCTTGTGATGTTTATAAAAAAGTTGTGCATGGTTTGTTAACCTTTTTAAAAAGTCTAGAACTACCTTGTTGTGAAAGCTAGAACTCAACTTATTGCTGTCTAAAGTTGCATTTCAGTTTTCTATCCTTGTTTGTACAGATCTGCTCATTGCTGTGTCTTCACCTTGTTATTTGTTGAATTAGCTTTTGATGTGAATAATAAAGTTTTAGATAATTTCATTAACTTTACAGAAAGTTTAGGGTCACCCTTGTCGGATGCTTATATCTCTAGTTATAACTAAAACAAATGACTACTGTGCTGCTGTCCGGATTCGAGGTATGTGCTTAATGTTATTAGCTTTAACTTGACGTTGCCTTGTGTGTTTGTTAGTTAGCTCATATCACTATTAGAGTTAAATTTATCTACTTAAGGATCTCATAAATGTGTTATATAATGTTGGTCAAGCACTTAATGAATAAATGGTAATGTATACATGTTGCTACCAAATAACCTCACTGCATAGCTTGCTAGAACCTTAGTGATATTGGTGTGTGACTTGCTTGTGCATGAGTGGTTTAAAAACAAATGTAATATACTTTGATCACCTTCAACTTGCTGGTTGTATGATGCACTTCTGTATGCCATGTTGTTAAGCACCATCACCCTAGTTCTTGTGTGATGCTATGCTTAATTAGCTCTTGATTGTTAATTGCTTGCAATAGCTTGACTTAACTTCACTTGTGTGCCTAGTGTGCTTTCTATCCCTCTATAATAGGTTGTGTGGTGTATAGTTAAATAACTCTAGGTGCCTATGTCTTGCATGATCTTATGTTTGCCTTGAGTGCTTTTGTCTGATGCATCTTATTTTACCGTTCTTCGTATTCATGCTTTTGCATCTTGCATCTCATCTAGATATGCTAGATAAGCCACGTGAAGGACGTGATGATGGAACCGAACCCGAAGATGGTGTATGTCGGACCTATCCCGAAGATGGAAGGACTAAGCAAGTGCCGAGATGGGACATGCTCACCAAGCGAGTGTCGTCTAACAAACACTAACCTAGTGTGGATTCCAGGCAAGCCCCGGCGCATGCTTCCCTGTTTTTAAATTATGCAATATGTTGATGCTTATGATTGTGCATTTACATTTATAGGAGTTGAATGACACCTTAGATGCATGAACTTAGTACCCTTCTGATTTGAACACTAGCCTGATAAGTCACGTAGATGCAATGCTAAATAGGACTTGGTAAAAGTCGAGTGATTGTCTGTCAATCGCGAGTTATAGGAGCTGTTTGTTTACTTATGCTACAACCATAAGGATGACGGACAGGACCAGGAATGGTTCTGATATGGTGGTTTGCCCCGTCTATCTAGTAATGAACTTGCTAAGGTCGAAATGTGTCAGCGTTCGTGATCAAGTGTTTGAAAGTACTAATCTCATACCTAGTATGCGATGGGGAAGCCTAGTACCTGATTGAACTAGGGCGTGGCTTATACTCCTACTGTCCCTAGAACGAGGTTCCTATGGTGCATCATGTGGGTGCAAGTGTGGTCACAGTACGGCAAGAGGCCGGGACTGTGGAGCATTGCATGCCAAGGGAAGTTTGGCCCTGACACGTGCCTGGGGATCGATGGGGACGGCTGACAAATGAAGCGACCCATCGTGGTGCGCGGATGTCGTGAGATTAGGTCCACCATGCATGGTTAATAAATTCGATTGATTTGTCTGCCTCTCACATTTTGGGACTGCTTGATCGCTATTCTGTACTGAGTAAAGATGGAACATGAGGACATAAATCTTGATGCTTGTTCTTTAATTGCTTGGAAAACTATGCTTGCTTAGTATAATTAAGTTGCTAATCTAGACTGGTTAACGAACTTAGAACTTGAGCTAAAATATTGAAAGTAAGGACCAACTATAGACGCTTTTGGCAAAACAAACCCAAAGCCAACAAGCCTTGCATGTCTAGGAGTTGGTAAAAGTAGTTATCACCTGTCAGGTCAGTCTTGCTGAGTATTAGTTGCTCAGCCTTGTTGTGGCTATGTTTTTAGGGAGTGCTGAGCATGAGGAAATGGTTGCCAGCCTGACTTGGCCTACCCAGCTCTAGGTTGGTCGGTCAAGTGGGATCCCTCCTCGGACGGCAAGGACAAGGGTCATTGATGTCATGATCGGCTTCGTCATGATATCGTGTGTCGACGTGTAGCTTTTGCTTGTTTTACTTCTTATTGTTTACAACCTTGCAAATCCTGTTTGAATTTTGAAAACTCTGATGTAATAAATTGTTGAGCTATGTAAATGTGATGGGAATGTTGTAGTCTCTGTACCCACTCACCTTCGTGTGAGCAATGCTTCTCGATCCTGAGTATGTGGTTTATCGGATGAAATCTGACGGATGACTAAGTTGACTTGTTAAGGTGCATGATCGCGTGTTAGGCGACTTAAGTGCACTTTATCCAGGATAATTTGGGCGGTTCCGCCACACCGACTGCTGTGGCAGACACCGAACACTTGGTACATACCTGCCAGGGGTGCCAGTTCTACGTGAGACAAACACACCTTCCAGTGCAAGAGTTGCAAACGATCCTTATCACGTGGCCCTTCGCGGTCTGGGGGCTCGACATGGTAGGACCTCTGAAGAAAGCACCTGGGGCTACAATCACCTCTTGGTCACAGTCGATAAGTTCACCAAGTGGATAAAAGCCAAGGCGATAACATCACTCAAGTCCGAGCAGGCAGTCGAGTTCATGTTGGACATCGTCCATCGATTCGGGTCCACAATTGTATCATCACTGAAAATGGCAGCAACTTCACCGGGAAAAAATTTCTGGAGTTCTGTGACAGTTATGGCATCCGGGTCGACTAGGTGCCTATGGCCCACCTGTGAACCAATGTCTAGGTAGAGCGGTCTAATGGTATGATCTTACATGATCTCAAGCCTCGCATCTACGACAAGCTTAAGAAATTCGTCAGATGATGGGTGGCCGAACTCCCCTCCATGCTTTGGAGCCTGAGAATGATGGCCAATAGGCTGACAAGCTTCACTCCCTTATTCATGACCTATGGCGCCGAGGTAGTGCTCCCTACTGAGCTAGACTATGGGTCGCCAAGGGTTCGCACATACAGGAAAGAGCAATTAGAGCAAGCATAGCAAGATGATAACGACATGCTAGATGAGGCCCGAGATGTCACCCTGATATGGTTGGCAAAGTACCAACAAAACCTGCGACTGTACCACAACAAACATCAAAGCGTGGTCCTTCAATGTTGGTGACCTCGTCCTTCGAATGGTGCAATCCTCTAAGGACAAGCACAAACTATCACCGCCTTGGGAAGGGACGTTCATCATCGCAGAAGTGCTACGGCCAGGCATGTATCGCCTTGAAGACGCCGCAGGCAACACCATCACCAACGCATGGAACATAGAACAACTATGTTGTTTTTACCCCTGAGATGTACTCGACTTAAAACCAATCACTTGATGTTAAAGCCGTGCGGTGTTCCCAACTAAGCCACCCGTGCCAACCCACTAGTCGGTAGCCATGGGTCGCTCGGGGGCTACCAAATATGTTACAACTAAACCCTTCGAAAGGATTGGTCTTACCCCTTCAGATCATTCGAAACTTATCACTAAGACCCGACTTGCCCTCAAGATCGATAAGATAAAACAGCAAGGTTCCTAAAAACCACAACGGGACGACCCAGGTTTTCTAGGGCCATAGCAAAAAGATTTTATCAACTCAAAAAGGGAAAAAACCGGAGTGTGACAGATAAATGAAAAATGATCAAAAGGGGTTCACCGCCATAAAGTTCATAGAACAAGAAAGAAAACACGCATAATTGTTCATACACGCCCACACACGGGCAAGGATCAAACCACAGTAGCATCACGCTAATCCCTCCTCGGCTCTTTTCCCAGCGCAAGCTCTGGTGGGATTTTCCTGGTCAAAGCTCGGTGCAAGGGGTCACCTCCAACTCAATCTACTACAGCTCCACCTTAGGAAGAGGAGCAAAACCACCCCCAGGGCAGCCAGATCCAGCTCACCATAGTGAGAAGCAGCCACGGAGAGAGTCATATGTACCCCGAAGACGTAAGTGGAACGGATCGCTGACCAAACACGATCAAGAAGGCTGGCGAGGCAGCTGAGGATGTCACTACTTCCACTCGGGGGCTGAAGTGCCTCGCACACCACCATGGCAGTGTTGCAAAATTGCTCTAACTCCCCTACTGCTGCCGCAAGGTCCTCACGCACATGATCCCTATCCGACTGTAGCGTCGCCGCCACTAGTTGAGCATCTGCAGGACGAGAAAGACACTTAGAACAAGGATCATGGAGAAGCCTACCGATGAGACGGCAAGTACAGGCCACTCACGATGATCCACCATGACCCTGTGCTCGAGATCTTGCTCCAAGCACTCCTTGGCCCTCTCCACTAACTCCTAATTGGCTCACTTGTCATCTCGCGCCTCCTCCTGCACCTTCACAAGCTGCTCCAGGCGGCCGCACCAGACCTCCACCACGTGAGTCTTCTCCTCTGCCACAGAGACCAGCCCTACCAAAAAGAAGGAGGATAGGGATAACAAAAGGAAGGCCGAGCGGTGAAATTAGTCGACCAAAGGTAAAAATAGCAACTAACCTTGAACACGCTCAGCTTCAGCACGAGCAGCATCCCTCTCCATATGAAGGCTTTGGACCTCCGACAACACCTCGTCATGAGCCGACTGCGCTTGGAGAAGAGATGTCTACCAAGCCACGACATCCTTCTTCGTGGTCTCCACCAAGTCTGACATCCTCGACTCCGAGTTGGACATGTCCTCCTGAAGCTACTGGTTCTGGATGGACAGGCGCTCGAGCTCCTCTCGCGTCGCAACAAGCTGAGACTCGACCTTCTCATGACAACGACGCTCCTCCTCCGCGGCCCCCGAAGGAAGGACCATGCGACAACGGAAGTCAATATTGTCTTGGGAGTGAGCAAATATCCGTTGAAGGCAAGAAAAGACTGAGTGGCCGGCATCGACGAGAAGCAATCAAAAAACACGAGAAAGAAGTTACCTCTCCACGTGGAAGCAGATTTCTGCATAGAAGGCGGAGGATGTTCTCCTGCTCAAGCTCCACCTGGGACGCGACGCACCTTGACTACTCCCACTCCCGCTGCTCTGCCATGTCATCCAGCTGGAACACCTCCCTGTCAGGGAACTGGCGCTCAGCCCACATGAGCGGTGTTGCAGTTGGACGAACCGATGATGAGCTATTGTTGACTGCCGCCACGATAGGGCCTGCCCACGACGCCACAAAAGACGGTGGAGTAGTCCCCGCACCATCTTTAGTCGCGACCCGACTCACCGACGGTACCTCTTGACAAGCAATGATGAGAGAAGAGGCAGCCACCGGTGGAACGGTTGCGGCTGAGGAGGAAGATATCTCGTTTGCGTCATGAAGCAACAGGGAAAGTGGGAAGCTAAACACCTCGATCACCAACGGAGGAGGAGATGGCGGCGTATCTACGGCCATCGAGCGCTCCATGGGAGGGGTAGTCGGCCCCCCTCGAGTAGTGGGATCCGATGACTCGAGGAGACATCACCAACGGTAGCAGCGTCTAGGGAGTCCTTGCACGCCACAACTTTAGGTCGGGGACCCGATGACACCACCACCTACACCTGCTGAACCATGACAGGCTCACCTCGGGGAACGAAGCCGCCAACTTCATGAGGAACTGCCCCGCCTGAAGGAGTTGTGGACGCGGACGGAGCCCTCGAGGAAGCCACATGCACAATCGGGGCAGCAGCCTCGCCCCTCTTGGATAACGGCTAGGCCGGACCCCTATCACACGAGGAGCAGGATTACATCACAACATTTACAAGCCCAACTTCCTAGCAACAGCCGGGAATGCAGGACCAGGGACGAACCTGGGCGATAACATGTACGGGACCCCAAGAGCTCTTGTCGGGGTAGGGGCAGAACCTTCAGGAGGAGCAGCAACGCCAGAGATAGTGCCCGCCGACGGGCCATCTACCCGTGCATGCTTGGAGGCGTCGTCGTTGATTGTCGATTACAATCCCCAGGCCATGCTTCAGAACAGAGGCGTCAGAGGGGAAGTGAGTGCTGTCGGCTGTGCCTCCTGGAGGTAGCAACGACTCGTCGTCGGAAGAGAAATCAGGCTCCTCCAACTCTTCCTCGCCTGCGGCCTGACACCTCCAGCGCGATGCTTCAAAATCACTCTTCTTCTTCTTCTTGGCATCCTTCTTCCATTTTGCCTTCGTGGCCTCTTTTCCTAGTCCTTTGGAAGTCACCACTCAAGTGCAAGGTTCAGTAGCCCCTACAGTAAAAGGAAGACGACATCAGTCACTAAGGAACGCCGGGGATGGAAGCGTACGGGGAAAAGAGAAATCGCGAAGGTAAAAGAATTCAGTCGGGTGACTAACCAGATTGGGAGGGTTGCCTGCATGATAGGTCCTGGGGTGGTCCCCAGGTATGGCATTAGCATCACTCGCCAGGCAGGACCGGACACACGCGCGGACCTCCAAATCGGGGAGCTCCTTAGGCCTCTCCCTAGTCGGGTCCTAGGGGCCCAAGTACCAGACCATCCTGTTGGGCCGCTGCTTCGCGGGCTGGATACGCTGACTGAAAAACTCCCGCAGCAGTCCAGCCCTGGTGATCCCCTGTGAAGCACGCTTGCGGAAGACAGGAAGAATCTAGTCTAGCTTCTTCTTGTCCGCCGTCGGCATGCCCCAAGTCCATGAGTCCTACACGATAGGGACGCTGCTAGTGAACAGAGGAAGACTCGGGGAAGGGTTGCTGATGTAAAACCATTCCCCGTGCCATCCCTTGCTGGAAGTGATGGAGGGGAGATCGAGGTAGTCCTTCCCCTTCCCGCTTCGCAGCTGGATCCCCACTCCACCGATAAGGGCGCCACCTCCGCCGCGCAGCCTAGGGCAAGACTCGATCCGCACGGTCACGAAGTACGTTCATAGCAGGAAGTTCACCTGCACGCTAAGGAAGCACTCGTACAAGGTGATGAAGGCCGCGATGTGGAAAAGCTCATTGGGGTTGAGATGCTCCAGCTCCAGCTGATAATAGTGTAGGAGCGCCTGGAGGAACGGATGCGCCGGTAGCCCGAAGTCCCGCTTGTAGAATGGGGCGAAGACCACCATCTCATCCAACCGAGGATCGGGGAAGGACTCCCCCTGCGGAAGGCGCTATCTGGATTCCTCCTGCAGAGGGAGGATCCCTTGTGTCACAAGCCTGTGAATGCGAGCGCCAGAGATCTCTGAGCGATGCCAGGACCCCATGATGTTGTGACAGTGGCCACGACGGGGACGACGAAGCGGCGTACCTGACACGAGCATGGCTACGCGAGGAGATGAGCAGATAGATGCGAAGAAAGGAAGAAGAAAGAGCAAGCCTTATCGCCCCCCAGACGATTTATAAAGAGAGGGAGAGGAACCGACAGGACGCGCGCAGGCACAACAGGGCCCACCACTACCCATGCCAGGGCGTGGGAAGCAGATTCGCCTGCAACAAGGATGGGGTGGGCCCTTGTGACATGAAGTCGCGGGGTGACCCTTCAACTTCTGACAAAATATCAATACGGGCGGCGCCAACGCGTCGCGTGATGAGGCACCACCCAGTCATTGGGTCATCAGCCCATTGGGCCAGATGAGGGAAAGAAGCCACCGGCCCACGAAACAAGCGTGCGGTTCGAAGGCTTGCCTCAAAATTGGCTCCAAGGTCGCCACCCGCCAAACGAGCGCGGGGTAGTAAGGGATAGGCCCCAAGATGGCCCAAATGAGTCAGGAACAGCCCCCAGCTGAAGAGGATCCCCGAGTGTGTTCGAAGGTTACGGTTAAGACCCTATCCGTGGGCTGACCCCACAAAGGGAGGACAGTAGAGTCCCTCGAGTTGGTTGAATGACTCGGGAGCCGAAATAGAAGGGGACCGAGGTGGCGTGAGATGCTCCAAGATGAGCTAGGCTAGGGTTCCTATCGAAGGAAAACTGGATCTCGCCCGAACAAACCTGTTCAGGTTCAAAGCGGGCGTGGCATGCGATCATCGAGGAATTTACCATTCGAGCTCGACCGGTCCCCTGGTAGGAAGTGTCAGACGAAGATGGGGAGCCATCCACGATGGTACCCGGATGAACGCCGGCATCCGCTAGGACAATGCTCATGGCTGACCAAACAACCATGGACCGACCCTGAACATCAGCACTAACAACCATCTCACTGATGAAATGGCCAATAGTAGTGATGAGATGGTGAACAGTATCATGGGCAGCATGGAAGCTATCCTAACACCGGCCGCCCCGCTACCTCCACACGCCTTCGTCACACCCCTCCGCTCGCTGACATTCTCCTAGCACCTGGGATCGAGCCGCGCGCATAACATGTGAATGAAGACTTCCTCAGGAGGCCTCCCTCCACTGGGAGGAAGGCAGG
Organism: Setaria italica; assembly: GCF_000263155.2. Lineage (NCBI taxonomy): Eukaryota > Viridiplantae > Streptophyta > Magnoliopsida > Poales > Poaceae > Setaria > Setaria italica. The sequence goes on from NC_028458.1 coordinate 42,048,045, forward strand.
GCGACATCTTCCTTGGAATGCCGCAGATGGATGAGAAAAAGGAGGATGCCGCTATTTATAAACTGACCGTGGTCACATGTGGATCAGAGGAGGATCTCCTCATAAACATGAACCTCGAGGCACCTGCGTAAAGACGGTGGACCCTTTATGTTGGAGGTATGCCCTAGAGGCAATCATAGAGATGATGATATTCCATTTGTATCCATGATTTGTATATTGTGTTCATTGAATATCCATTAAAGGCTACTTGAATTGATTTGCAATTATGTGAATTGTATGTGAAACTCTTTACTTGTATGGTTATTCTAAAGTTGTCCCTAGTCGGAGTTCATGTGAGGACACACATGAATATTAGACTAGCACATGTATTAGTTGATGACTATGTTTCACAAGTCATGGACATGGAGATGTTGAACTAATAATGTGGACACATGTGGAGACATGTGTTAGGACTGACCCAACACGAGAAGTAGTTCTCTCTTTAAACAACATATACGCTTTGTCCTTAGACCTGAGATTGTCGCATGTATTCTAGATGTGGATTGACCTACTTAGGGGCTATCAAACGCTACGCCGTAACAGGGTAGTTATAAAGGTAGCTTTCGGGTTTGTCAAGAAGCATGCTATGAGACATGGTCAATCAAGATGGGATTTGCCCCTCTCTGATTGAGAGAGATATCTCTGGGCCCCTCGAGTGATCGGATCAGAAAATGCATGGCCATGCTACGTACGGTTAAGAGTTAACCTACAAAGGGATTCCGAATCACAGGATCGAGAAAGAGCGGTCGGCTTGAAGCTAGACCAAATATCGTGAGGCAAAGGGAATAGCATGTATATTATGTTGTGATGGTTCGTCTGATATGATCTTCGTGTGCGTATAGGAGTTGGCACGTCTTGCTAGAGGCCGCTACCGACTATTGGGCCGAGTAGGAGTACTCGGGCCATGTCTATACGTATCCGAACCCATAGGGTCACACACTTAAGGGGCTGGAAGCCCAATTCGGATTTGATCCGAGTTGGATTAGGTTTAGGAGTACTAATGGGCCTAGGATCCAGAGGCCCATCAGGAACCCCTATAAATAGAGGGGTGGGGGCGCCCTAGGGTTTTACACCTTTTTGGCTGAACACTCTTGCCGCGCCTCCCACGCCCTCGCCTGTTGCAACTCGCGGATCTAGCAATCCGGCTTGCGACGCTTCCTCCCTGCACGTGTGGATACCTTGGAGGTGTTGCACCTGCAGCACTTGGACGAGCCATCGACGAGCCGCCGACGAGCCACGACGAGCCGACGACGAGCCGCGGCACCGGAGGCGATCTTGCTGTGCACGTGGACGAGCTGCTGAGGAGCTGCTGGACGTGATCGACTACGTACGACTACGTTGATCGACTACGTACGACTACGTGACCGTCTTCACTGCACCGACGCATATCTACATCTTCCGCACCAGTAGTGCGTCGAGTGGTAATCCCGTGATCCTTATACGGCAGTTCTTCCTGGTTATACGCGGTAGAAATTTTGATTTGCGCTAGCGTAGCCTACCTCGTATCCCAACACTTTAACCTTCTGGGCAGGAGCGACGGCTGGCCATGACGAAGACAGGTCGCTCTGACAAAACACGGGGTAGGAAATTTTCCCATCGCGATCCAGCATCAATAAAATAATAACATATTCTGGTCCTGGGGTGACATGTGTTGGACCGATGGCTAAGGCGATCAGAAGACTGCCGTCGGGGAATAGTCCCTTCCCGACTTCCAGCCAGGAAGGACTCGGGGGCTACTGACGGGTACCCAGATTAGGGATACCCTAAACCATATCGGTAAGCCCGAACAAAGAAAGGATCAAGAAATGAAGCTGATTGGGCCGGGCGGAAAACCACTACCATCATCGCCCGACCGGCTGACGGTGCCCGAGGTTGAGGCCCAGGAATCGAGAGGAACAAACCACTAGGCTAGCCCAAGATGTCATGCAAGGACCGAGGCATAATGATGGGCCAGGCCTATCATGCCCCTGAGACATAGCTAGACCTACTCGATGTGACAGCCGCAGCCAGGACCACACAGGTCGAAGAAAGGGAATGCGGCCAACCAGTCGGATGCACTGTTGTCAGTGCCTTGAAAGGTAGGACAACCGCCTCAGGACAAGAATTCCCAGTTGGGAACGGTGCTGTGGCACTGTTCTGGATCGTACCTAGTTAAGCATGCCTAATCCACTATCATGACGGTACCAGGTGAAGTGACCGGAGGTAGGCAACACCCCCGAATATGTGTAGGGGCCAGGTTCAACAACCAAGGCGATCGGAAGAGTGGGCTCTGGACGAAGATCTCGGCAGATATCAAGCAGTAAGAGGCTCAACTGAAGGACGGGCCCCACGATTACCAATCGGAGGAGAACGCCCAACGGAACGGGTTTCCCATGACGACCTATAGTGTAACCCTCCCCATGAGCCGTGTATATAAGGACATAGGAGGGACAAGAGAAGGGATTCAACCCCAAGTGGAACACATTCACACACATACGCACTGTTTGTAACCCCCTACTATAAACTTGAGCTTTCGAGCCTAGGAATAAAGGACCTGCACCACAAACTGGATGCAGGGCAAGTTGCTTGAACCAGTATAAATCTGTCGTGTCTCGCAAGCTAACCCATCCGAGGATTCATGCGGCAAATCTTCACTAGTTGACGCTACTAAACGTCGGCAGGTCTTACCCCTAATTCCCTTGTAGTCAGTGCCTATGCATTAGAAGGCCCTGAACAACGAGTCGCCTTCTTGCATTGCTTGTCGTCTCGATACCTTGACACTGCTCTCAGCTTCGAGTTTCCTGTCGTAGGCATGTGTAAAGCTTCTAAATATCTAAGTTGGTATAAGTATTAAGCGAGCTCACTTAAGTCACTAAGCACTCATCCCCCTACGTTTGGCATAGCTCCCAGAGCTGATTCTCTTCTGAATCCAGCAGGAGATATGCCAAACAGTTTTTCAGAAAGAAGTAATTCTCTGCTGATTTTGTAAAATGATTCTCTGAAATGAACTAAGAGGTTGGAGTTGAAAAAAGTAGCTTCTACTTATTCTTTGAAGTGATTCTCCATCCTGATTTTAAGAGTTTATGCTAAAGAATCAAGAGAATTACTTTCAGCCACGGAATGACTTCTCTCGTAGAATCAACTCTCATAGAGAATCAGAATCAAATGGAGCTCTACCAAACACACCCTTACTTTATTTTTTGGATCCGCCACTGGTTCTACCACTAGCTGCATAATGGCTATGGTTATCCGTTTCCAACACTAAACATCGCATTTGCCGTCTTGTGTGACACCTTAATCAACGTCGTCACTTTTTTACTTGTCCCTAGGAGGCTGGCTTCCTCTCTAAATTTATGAATTCCTCTCTAAATTTCTGGCTTCCACATGGAAAATCCACGTCGACACGCAGAGTTGATCTGACCACTCAAAATCGGAATGCTGAATCTTATTATAGTTATTTTTCGCTATCGCTCATTTATGTGAAAACACCGTGTCCGATTGTAAGGTTGATTCAAACTTTTCGGCTATTTCCAACACTCAAATCAATTTCTTTCTAAATTTTTTTGAATGGTTTTGCCCAATCCTCTGAATGTGGTAGCGGTCGTCGAAAAAGATATTTCCCGGATGACATAAACCCCCTGATCCTAGCCAAGGGTTCACTGGCTGGCTCAGGGCCGAGAAGTATCTCCACATTATCCCCACGAGAAACCCAACAACGCATATCCCCGTTCTCCGTTTCCTTCAGCCACCACCGGCGGCGAGAGTGAGGTGGGCTAATGACGAAGCAGGAGCAGCTAATCGATTCCGGATTTCGCAGCTGAGCTCCTCGCCCTCTCACGTTTCTTGGAAAATTTTCAGGTGTTGCTCTGCTCGCCATTTGCCGCCGTCTTGAACGCCCATGGAGCTCTGCTGCTCGGGCGTCCTCAGCGGCGCCGGCGGCGCCGCCACGCGAGCGGCGCCGCCACCGAGGAAACCAAGGCCCGGGAACATGGGGGCTCCGTCCACCGGGCTCCTGGTGGCCCCACCGAACCGGCGGCGGGGCGGCCGCGCCGGCTGCCGCCAGTCGGCCCCGCCCGCGCCGCTCAGGGACGAGCGGCGGGCCGCCGGCACGGAGAGCGTCGTCCACATGCTCCGGTCGGCGCCCGGCCCCGCCGAGGCCCTGGAGCTCTTCACGGCGGCGGCGCGGCAGCCCACGGCGGTCCACACCACGGAGTCCTGCAACTACATGCTGGAGCTGATGCGCGCCCACGGCCGCGTCGGGGACATGGCGCAGGTGTTCGACCTAATGCAGCGGCAGATCGTCAAGACCAACGTCGGCACCTTCGCCACCATCTTCAGCGGCGTCGGCGTCGAGGGCGGGCTCCGGAGCGCGCCGGCGGCCCTGCCGGTGATGAGGGAGGCGGGGATGTCCCTGAACGCCTACTCGTACAACGGCCTGATTTACTTCCTCGTCAAGTCCGGCTGCGACAGAGAGGCCATGGAGGTTTATAAGGCGATGGTGGAGGACGGCATCGTGCCAAGCGTGAGGACCTACTCGGTGCTGATGTTGGCATTCGGGAAGAAGAGGGACGCTGACACGGTTCTCTGGCTGTTGAGTGAGATGGAGACTCGCGGCATTAAGCCAAATGTGTATAGCTACACCATCTGCATTCGGGTTCTTGGGCAGGCTGCAAGGTTTGAGGAGGCATATCGGATTCTTAGGAAGATGGAGGATGCAGGGTGCAAACCGGATGTTGTTACGCATACCGTGCTAATACAGATTCTCTGTGATGCTGGTCGGCTCAGTGATGCCAAGGATGTGTTTTGGAAGATGAAAGCAAGTGATCAGAAACCTGATCGTGTCACTTACATTACTCTCTTAGACAAGTGTGGTGACTCTGGCGACCCCCAATCGGTGATAGAAATTTGGAATGCAATGGAAACTGATGGGTATAATGACAATATTGTTGCTTATACTGCAGTTGTAGATGCATTATGCCAAGTTGGGAGGGTTAATGAGGCTTTTGCTGTTTTTGAGGAGATGAAGCAAAAGGGTATATCGCCTGAACAGTATTCATATAACTCCTTAATATCTGGGTTTCTGAAAGCTGATATGTTTGATCGTGCTCTGGAGCTCTTGAACCATATGAATGTTCATGGCCCTAGTCCAAATGGCTACACACATGTGCTTTTCATTAATTACTATGGAAAATCTGGTCAATCTCTGAAAGCAATTCAAAGATACGAGCACATGAAAAGCAAAGGGATTGTTCCAGATGTTGTTGCTGGCAATGCTGTTTTGTATAGCCTTGCTAGATCTGGCAGACTTGGAATGGCAAAAAGGGTCTTCTATGAATTAAAAGCCATGGGAGTTTCTCCAGACACTATCACTTACACCATGATGATCAAATGTTGCAGCAAGGCATCAAAAGCTGATGAAGCTGTGAAGATTTTTTCTGAGATGGTAGAAAATGGATGTGTTCCTGATGTTCTCACAGTGAATTCTTTGATTGATACACTCTACAAGGGAGGCAGGGGAAATGAAGCATGGCAACTTTTCCATCAATTAAAAGAAATGAAAATTGAGCCCACTGATGTTACGTACAACACACTTTTGTCAGGATTAGGAAGAGAAGGCAAAGTTAAGGAGGTAATGCATATGTTCGAAGAAATGAGCTCTAGTATTTATCCGCCTAATTTAATTACATACAACACAGTTCTAGATTGTCTCTGCAAAAATGGGGAGGTGAACTATGCAATAGATATGTTGTACAGTATGACTGCGAAAGGTTGCACACCTGACCTTTCATCTTATAACACTGTCATGTATGGCCTTGTTAATGAGGACAGATTTGAAGAGGCATTCGGAATGTTTTGTCAAATGAAGAAGGTTCTTGCTCCAGATTATGCAACATTGTGTACTCTCCTCCCAAGTTTTGTGAAAAATGGATTGATGAAGGAAGCTCTGCATACTTTTAAGGAATACATTTTTAAGGCTGATTCTAATATGGATAAGTCTTCATTCCATTCACTTATGGAAGGGATACTGAAGAAGGCTGGTGTGGAAAAGTCAATCGAGTTTGCTGAAAATATAGCATCAAGGGGAATTCTCCTGAATGATTTCTTTTTATGCCCATTGATTAGGCATCTCTGTAAGAACAAGAAAGCTCTTGAAGCACATGAACTCTCCCAAAAGTTTAAGAGTCTTGGAGTTTCACTAAAAACTAGCTCATACAATTCTCTTATTCGTGGCCTTGTGGATGAAAACCTGATTGATGTCGCTGAAGGCTTGTTTGCTGAAATGAAAAGACTAGGATGTGGCCCAGATGAGTTCACTTACAATTTGATTCTTGATGCCATGGGAAAGTCGGCACGGATTGAGGAGATGTTAAAAATCCAAGAGGAGATGCATCGTAAGGGATTTGAATCAACTTATGTTACTTATAATACAATCATTTCAGGTCTTGTAAAATCAAAGAGGTTGGACCAGGCTATAGACTTATACTACAATCTGGTGAGCGAAGGCTTCTCCCCAACACCATGTACATATGGTCCTCTTCTTGATGGGTTGTTAAAAGCTGGGAAGATAGAAGAGGCAGAAAATCTTTTCAATGAGATGCTAGAGTATGGTTGCAAACCTAATTGCACCATCTACAATATTCTACTGAATGGACATCGAATAGCTGGTAACACAGAAAATGTTTGTCAGCTCTTTGATAAGATGGTCGAGCAGGGAATAAACCCAGATATAAAATCCTATACAGTTCTTATTGACGCCCTCTGTACAGCAGGAAGATTAAATGATGGTTTGTCTTATTTTAGACAATTAGTGGAATTAGGACTTGAGCCTGATCTTATCACCTATAATTTGCTAATTGATGGCCTTGGCAAATCTGGAAGAATAGAGGAAGCAATTTCTCTCTTCAATGAGATGAAGACAAAAGGAATTGCTGCGAACTTGTATACATACAATTCACTGATTCTCCACTTAGGGAAAGCAGGGAAGGCTGCTGAAGCTGGTCAGATGTATGAAGAACTACTGATGAAAGGATGGAAACCTAGCGTTTTCACATATAATGCCCTTATCAGGGGTTACAGTGTTTCTGGTAATACTGAGAATGCATATGCTGCCTATGGTCGGATGATTGTTGGAGGGTGCCTACCCAATTCAAGCACTTACATGCAACTTCCAAATCAATTGTGACTGAGAAGTTAGTCATAGTCTGTATGTGGTTCTGTATAGTTTTGTCCATAGTGGGAAATGATCAACTGTATATAGTAGCTGATACTTTATTTAAAGTATTTGAGGGTACATTTAGATCTTACTCTGCATTATTGTTCCATTCGTACTGGCCTAATTGTATGTAATATACAGTTAATGGAACCATGTCCTCCATTTTACTGACACATTGAAAGAAGCAACGCTCATCATATATTTATATTCATCTATGTTCACCATAAAATATATTGATCTGAAGTGCAGTCATTAATGTGCCATTGCAAGTAATTCCATCGATAAAAATATCCGTGACTCCACTAACTGGATTATAGTGATCAGAATCGCCTTTGAAACATTTTTCCCTGTTGTATGCAATGCTGTTTATGGGCTTGTTCTATCAAGTATTCATTCAATTGATTGATCCATTTTCTGGTGTTCTTTAGCAATTTCAGGATAATCATGGCATATCCAATGATCTTCCTTGAAGTTAACCTTTAAGATATCCTTCAGCTTGTCCTTCGAGCTGGACATGTATTCATCTTTTACTTTTTAGCTATAAATTTTACTTCATGCTGCACCGACTGAATGTACTGTTGCATCTCCACTGCTGATTTGTTCTACATAAATGAATCTCGTAATATTTTCAAGTCTAACTCCTTGTTTGCCCTTATTGTTTTCACTTTGCATCATTGCCCTTCTTTTTTCAAAATGAACCTGCCTTTGAAATTGTTACCAGATTAAATTAAATAAAAAAGATAGAATTGCTTGAGCTTGTGCTGAAAGTTACATATACCCCAACCTACATAAGATTTGCAATGATCTAGAGCAGGGGCGGAGCTTCATATAGATGCATTTCTCTACATTCAGAGATAGCGTGGGGTGTCCCAGATATACATGAGTATCCAGAAGTTTGAGGATAATTTCCTGGATGCAGCTGGTTGCATATTGAATAAGTGGAGGTTATTTGTGACATGTTTCCTCACACAAAATTGATCCACGCGATACCACGATAACTATTGTATTTTCACAACGACGAGCGACTAGTTTCCACGCAAATTAGCAAAGAGATTCCTCACTTTCATGGAGGAGGGCTGGATGTTTTTCAGCGCAAACGGCAAAGATCAACGCTGCTAAGGCTCGGCAAGAAACAAAAACATGGTATAGGAAAAACAAGAAAGTAAACGAAAAAGATAAGCTCAATCTTGCTCTAGGTGGACCCAGCTAAGCTCTGGTGAAGAGATCACGTATACGTTCCTTATCCTCTGTATTTTGGTTGATCCTGCATGAAAAGATATAATGTTCCCATACCTCAATTTTCCCCGTATCCTGAGTCCTCCCGTATGCTAATCGGTCAAATAAACTAGTTAGCCATTAAACCGATTGACCGATCCAGTCAATTTACTAATTAACTCAACTACCTCTACTAACCGTTACAGCCTAACATTACTAACTTTGGCATTGGAGGAAGCAACTCGGAAGAAGCGAGGAATGGGTTCATTTTCCTTTTGTTGTGTAGGGGTGTCCAGTGGTTTATCTTGGTCTGTAGTAGGAGAGGGAGTGAAAGATTATAAACTCTGTTGGGAGATGCTAGTTCAAGTTGGAGTGAAAGTTCAAACTTTGTTTGGGAGCTGCTAGTTCAAGTTTTGATGCTTTGATTTGTAGTCGCCGGAGAGCCCTTAGCTTGGAGTCTCACATCTCTCATTCACATCTCTCATGCAAGCTGAAATGCAAACTAGGACCAAAAATTGGCTTCCGATAAAAAGCTAGACCACGAGGTCCTCTGGTCCAAAACTAAAAGGTGTATCTCTTATTAATAAATCTGCGCAGGATCGTCACTTGTTTACTTCAAGACTCTTGACACTCGGCGTTGGTCTTCTTCAATTCATCGGTCTCTACGAATAATCCAACAACTGAATGTTATTAGTTCATGCACGCGTTTTATATACGCGCACACGTACAGTGTCTCGTTAACTGTCTCTTCCAACACTCGTAACGTTGCTTTGGTTTTTAGAAGGAAAAAAAAACACTTATATAAGACGCAGCTACCTTGGAGAGAAGCACCCATCGACAGCGTGCGTGCATCCGTAGACGAGCGAGCGAGCGAGAATGGCTGGGGGAGAGAGAGAAAGCCATATATAACGCGTGATTGACGAGGAACGGCACGCGGTGGACTACCGGCCCAGCGTCTCGGGAGATTACTTCATCAAGAACCCTACGCTGCCCCATCCCCATGAGGTATGTCGACGTACCAAAATCCAAATCCTGCTTGCTGTGGATATCAAGAACGGCACGCAATAAGAATATACATCCAGCCAGAGAATTATGGGATCAAGCTAAGAATATCTTAATTCGTTGATCTGTGTCTGGATTTGCATAGTTAAACATCTAGCAGAGGGCCGGGCCGTCTTGAACACGCCGTTGATCCGACGATGAGACGATCCCACGATTTCGATTCGCTGCCACTGCTGGCGACAACTTCTGCGATCTTGATTCGCCACCAGCGATGACGACTTAATTAGATCCGAAGCATATCATGCAGCCTGTCGTCTCTAAACCAAACAAACCACCAGCTGATCCGCCATGATAGTATGATACGGGTTGGCTTTGGAAAACCACCTAATTAAACCGTACTAAACCGGCGTTGAACAGGCCTACTGCTCACACCACACACACTGCACTCTCATTAATTTGCTTGTACGCTACACCTACACACTATACACAAATCATGCGGGTTTCTAAGGGGATGGATACATTCAGCAGAGCTCCACAGGTGAGACTTTGAGAGGGACAGTACCAATGTAACAGATTCAGTTTGGGAAATAACCCCAGTAACAGATTAGTATGTCAAAGCACTACAACACGTCATAATAACTGACCTTAATTAATATTAATAGGATTACAAACTTCGAGCACTACAAGACAGCATGGCATCTAGGAAGACAAGTTTTGCAGCAGAAGATGTGGATTCGATTGTTAGTTTATCATTTTACGAACCGTCTAGAATGCTTTGACAAATATTTGATATCTCAATGTGTATTACACCATCATATCTTCTGCTACGTTTCATATCTTACCAAATGATTAGTTTGATACACACACACACACATCAATATGAGATAAATATGAAGAACTGATTAGGTAACAACCAATGTTTTCAGATGTATTCCAAAGCTTCAAAGGCAACCAAGGAAACTTAAGGGATACCTTGCATGCTGATGTACGGGCATTGCTTGCACTTTATGAGGCAGCTCATCTTGGCACTCCAAAGGAACAATTTCTCATAAAAGCTCAAAAGCAAACTATAAGTCTTCTAACATCAGTGGTTGACCATCTCGAAAGGCCACTTGCAAAAAAAGTACGACATGCTCTTCAGACACCATCTTTCCGCAGAATGAAGAGATTGTAGGCTCGACTATATATCCCTCTATATGAAGAAGATAAAGAGGAGTGCAATGAATTGGTACTTGAGCTTGCAAAAATATATTTTTATTTTGTCCAGCGTATTCACCGAGAAGAAGTAAGAGAAATATCAAATATGTGAGTAAGTGCACCATGAAGTAGAATGTCCTTGACTTTTATGTTTTAACATTGATCAGGATATTGAATGATTTTTTTCTTTAATATGTAGCTGCACATATCTGATTTGCTAAGTTGAATTAAGACAAGAAATAACAAAAATTTTACTTGTCATGAAGGTGGTACCACGGGTTGGAGTCGCCACGCAAATTATTCTATGCAAGGCATAGGCCCACAGAAGCATATGTTTGGGCATTGGGAGTGTACTATGAGCCACAATATGTCAAGGCTAGAAAGTTGCTAGCGAAATTTATAGCAACAATTACACCGTATGATGATACTTTTGACAATTATGGAATATGGGAAGAATTAGAACCATTTGCTAACGTGATGCAAAGGTTTGTTATTTTTTACTTCTTCCAATACCCAAAGTAGATTAATGTCTGAGACTGAGTTCTTATTGCCAATGTTTGGAAGTACTTATGGAGTAGATAACTTAGGGCCAGCTCAGCAGGGCTTGAATGGGCTTCAGCTTCACCTGGCAGTGTAGTAGTAGTGAGCTGTTTCTCAAAACTGGCTCCTAGCAGCCTAGAATGAACTTGGCTTCACCGGCTCCTACTAGGATGAACCATGCCAAATGCCCAAATGGTTTACTGTTCTGAAAAGAATCATAGAGTGTGTTTATGTGAAAAAGAAAAAATATATTGAATAAATTTTGTGTAATCTATGAAGCATAACACAGTATCATAAATTATTTGAATAAGGACGTGTTTGGATCCTCAGATTAAAGTTTAACTTTTATCACATCGAATGTTCGAATGCTAATTGGAAGGACAAAATATGAGCTAATTATAAAACTAATTGCAGAAGCCCTGGGCTAATTCGCGAGACGAATCTATTAAGCCTAATTAATCCATCATTAGCAAATGGTTACTGTAGCACCACGTTATCAAATTATGGACTAATTAGGCTTAATAGATTCTTCTCGCGAATTAGCCTCCATCTGTGCAATTAGTTTTATAATTAACTTATATTTAATACTCTTATTTAGTATTTAAACATCCGATGTGATAGGAGAAAGTTTAGCCCCTAGTATCCAAAGAGTGCCTAAGTGCAGGTGGAATATGAAGGATGATGTAGAGCAACTCAGGGAATGCTACAGGGACTATGCCCACTTTATGTTCAGTACAATGATTGAAATCGAGAACGCACTTCCAGAAGACGTAGCAAGGAGAAATGTTGATACCATCAGAGATATTGTAGCATTCAACTCTCCCTTAGTCAATTTGCATTTTTCATAAATTTCCTTGCATGCATTTGTTTAATTTGGTGTTCGACTAAATCTATCTGTGTTTCTTTGTGTGGTTGAGGAAGTTAGGAACTATAATAGTAACTGAAATAATTACCAATTGTGATTGTACTCAGTTAATTTAAGGATTTCTACCATATACCTTTGCTAGTTCATTGTCTAAGCGGTGATCAGATAAATGCCATAGCAATGCGAGACACTTTTGCAGAATATTAAACTGCTAAAAATCTTGCAATGCATAACCAAATACAATTGATTGATATGGCTTAAATTTTATAAAAATCCAAAAATAGATTTGAAAAATGTAATTAAAGTAAGCCCACTGCTTTCTCATAACAGACTTAGTTATGCCATATTCATCATCTGGCAAATAAATAAATTGTTTCAAAGAGAACATTGACTCTAGAACAAAACTTTAGAAATAAAAGTGTTTACTTTTTGTCATACAACTCTTAAAAAGAAATTTCATTGCATTTTTCTTACCATGCTTTAATCTGTTTTTAATAGATCAATGAAGTCTGCAAGGGCTATGTTGTTGAAATTGGTTGGAGAGATAACAATTACATTCCTTCTTTAGAGGAGCATCTAAATGTCACACTCATTACATGCTTCTACTGGGGATAAATTGCACAGCTTTTGTTGTCTTTGAAGAGAATATTACAGAAGAAATTTTAAAATGGATGTCAAATTTTCCTCAAATTGTGAAGGGTTCATGTATTGTATCTCGGTTGATGGATGACATTGTTGCTCACGCGGTAATTTTCTACCTGGAACTGATCAATACTTCCCCTGCAGTATAGGAATATATTCAAACTATATCTATTGTAAAATACACTACAAGAAATGTGTTGATCTATGATGAAAATTTTATGACACATTTGTTCTCGTTATAGATCTATGATGTTTCTAGCTGAAAATATCGTAAAGTTTCACATCCGAGCAAATTTAGTGACAAAGTTACGGAACGTCATAAAAGTTGCCACTGTAGCCAAAAAGAAATCATCACTCGTTACATGGTGGTTTTCTGACGATATAAGCTTCATGCAAATGCCATAAACCAATGACGATCCCACATGTAAGTTTAAACTGATAAATAGGATGGTGAAATAAAATGGAAAACATGCTCCTCCCATGGGTCGAACCTATTACCGATCGAATGGGAAGTCTTTACCATGATCGGGTCCCACATGTAAGGTAAGTTTCAGGTGAGTGTGGTATTTGGTGACAGAAAAGCTCGCGCTGCAGCCAAAAAATAGTTTACCCGCTGCCGCGCTCCCGCGATAGGAGAGAAGGTGGCCAGGATGGAGCACTCTGGCGGAGATCTGCACCTTCCCGCGACGGCTCAGTCCTACGACAACACAAATCTGGTGCTTCCTACTGCGGCGTGTCAATCTGGTCAGTAATTTTGAGTTGAATTCGCCAAAATTTCATTTCGCATTAATGTCTTTCAATCTGTTTAGTAATTTTGAGTTGAATTCACCAAAATTTCCTAGATGGATAGACGTTGGATACACGATTGTCAACTATTTACCCCCAAGCATGAGAAAGGGGTCAATGATTTCAAGGAATTTGTTAAGAGTAGATACTCTGACGAGAAACAAATACTATGCATGTATCGTGGATGCCTGAGTCAGTTTAGATGTACTATAGATGTGGTGAGCCTTCACTTACTTTTGACTAGGATGGCAAGCACCTACACTAGATGGATCCATCATGGAGAAACATTTGAGGATAGGGTTCAAGAAAATGCAAATCTGCAGGATAATGGGGTTCAGAAAAATGCAATTCTGCAGGATGATGGGATTGAGGAAATTGCAATTCTACTGGATGAGGGGTTGTGGATAATGCAGTTCTACAGGAAGATGGTGATCAGGAAATGGTTCAGGAAACGAACACATATCGAGTATGGAGGAGGATGAAGCCACTGAAGATGGACTTCCTAAAATGATAGCCAACATGTACCACGCTAAAGAGCTTCCTGAAATGATAGTCGACATGTACCACGCTAAAGAGTTTGGAAGGAAAATGTTAGAATGTATAAAGGAACATATAAACCGTAAGGTGTCTCCAGGATCTAAATATACACAATTTACATTTGTTATGAAGTTACTTCATATCAAGTCTTTCTATCGGATCAGCAATGTCGCATTCAATGGGATTCTGAAGGTGGTATCCCTTGCTTTCCCAGGAGCATGTGTTGCGACATCTTACGATGACGCAATGAAGTACATACGTGCCATGTGACTCGGCTATGAATCTATCCATGTTTGAAAGAATAATTGTGTATTGTGATAAGGACACGCTTAAATGCCCGGATTATTTTTCCTAATCTTTCACGGTACTAGTAGTAACAATATGAGACTTCTCTGAATTTTACATTCAACCAATGCAATGCAACAGGATATGTAAATATGCTTGCAAATCAATCCAATTGCCGGCAGATGAGTAGTACTAGTAATAAGATTAGCAAAATAGTTTTGACCTGGATGTAAACCTCGACGTGAACACAATTAGCAAATATGTGTCTCTGAACTAAACCACGATGCCAGAATATCAGGCAAGCCACACGCATGAGAGCTAGCAGCAGGCCAATAGTTAATTGATTCTCACAAGCAGTAGCCAATCCAAGGATAATAGCACAAAGTAATTACGGGATACAAACCAAATCCGTTTTCAATCTCAACAGACCAAATAGATACTACATCCAGTACAATCCAAACCCTAGTTCTTCCTCCACCCATAGTCGGATGACCACGATCAGAAAAAGAGGAACTCCAATGGAATTTGTCACGAGCCCAAGCCGGAGACCTGATCTCACGATCTTCACGACCTCAGTGGATCGGGATCTTCACGACCTCAGTCGATCAGCACGATAAACGAGAGGAGAGCACTACCCTCATCTCTGGTTCCGGAGGAAAACCCTCGAGAAAACCTCACCAATAAAACCAGTCCGACGTTTACAGGGGCTGCGGCCCAACTTTAACTGCACGCAGCTAGGCACCAGGACTCAAGTCCGACTCCAACAAGACCAAAGCTAACTCGACCAGGCTAACTAACCAACTCATGGACTAATTAACTAGGACTCTCTACTCTAACAAAACCTGTGCGCACATGAATATAGTAGTAGAATAATGTGGCAGCCATGCAAAGACTACGTGCTAGCAATCTGCCTTCAAGCATTCATCCATTGACAAGAATATTACTGGAACAAACCTTTATTTCCTTTAGCTTCTCTCCTGGCTTCTTCGTAGTACGGCATGCTGGACCCTGAACTTTGCAGCCTTGCGTTCTTGAAAGTGTAGCACCAGTAAAAATTGCCATCGGCAGGACAACAGCAGAAAATAATTCTTCCTTCCTACTAATAGCGCCAAACTGAAGGCATGACCTGCTTTGAGAAACACCATCTGTCACACTGACACTAGTAACAGCACAAGTCTTCCTAGCAATATTATGAGTCATTGGCTAAAAAGAAATGGAAGGTGTTCTGTGATTTTATAAGTTAGGTGGATTTTGCCTGCTTCCCTTCGAGGTTTAATGAATAAAGAGATATACTTAGCTGTTTCGGAATTAGGAAATGTTTTTCGGCAACTATGTACTTAGCTGTTTCGGAATTAGGAAATTTTTTTCGGCAACTATGTTGCAAAACTCTGAAGTTGGATGTTTTGAAGAAACTGAAAACATATATCCCAATAATTTTGTGCAAGCTCGAGAAATTTTTCCCTCCTGCCTTCTTTGATGTTATGGTGCACTTAGCTGTCCATTTGCCTGATGAAGCAATCCTAAGAGGCCCAGTACAATGTTATGGTGCACTTGGCTATCCATTTGCCTGATGAAGCAATCCTAAGAGGCCCAGTACAATGTTATGGTGCACTTGGCTATCCATTTGCCTGATGAAGCAATCCTAAGAGGCCCATTACAATATGGATAGATGTATCCCGTCGAAAGAAGGCTATGCACATTGAAGCGTTCCGTGAGAAACATGGCTAGGCCTGAAGGATCCATTTCAGAAGCATATGTTGCTAATGAGGCCTTGACATTTTGCTCAAGGTACTTTGCGGATGATAATGTTGACACACAATTCAATCAGGAGGGCAGGAACAGAGAAAATGGTGATTTGTTATGAGAAGGCGATTTATCTTGTTTCCAGCACAATGTTGATGTACTTGGAGCAGCAAAGACTTCATTCCTCGATTTGGATTACAACAAGTTGGTTTGGTATGTGCTAAACAATTGCGAAGAGGGTTGAGCCATATATCGGGTATGTAATCCATCATGCAATTATTGTACTGCAATTATTTCGGTCTAATTTTTAGATGGATGTGCTTTTGCATGATATACAGGGATCAGTTAAAAGTGGAAGGTGTGTCAGATCAGGTTATTGATCGTAGAAATCAGAAAGAATTTTCCCTATGGTTTAAATTGCTGTTGACGCCGGTTTTTTACCAGAGTCCACCGCTGTGGATAAGGTTTTGATAGCCAATAGAAAAAAAAAAAGAAAGAGCCTGAAGTTGGTGCCGCATTGACCAAGACCAGCCACTATTGACCATGATTCCAGAAGCCAATGGAAGACCATGCGGGACCAATCCAAAGCGAAATCGACTCCACCAAATAAGGGAAAGCGTGGAGATTTATCTTTAGTAGTTTTAGAAATAGTTGTAATACTTCATGTCGTATCTGACTAGGATTTTAGCTTGCTCCAGGGTATAAATATAAACCCATGAGCCTTGTAAATCAATTAATCAATCAATACAACCTTTTGGCACTACGCCACCAAAACCCTAGGAGTAGGAGTAGAGTAGATTGGACGAGTTCCTTCTAGCACATAAGGCTGCATCAGTTTCGATCTTGGGCGAGCTTGTAAGTATCGTCACTCGGTCATTATGACCTCTATCAGAACTTTCTAAGTTAAGTCTTGCATTCTGATATTGTCGTGTGGCTAGTTATCGAGTTATCTTACATTGCAAGTAGAACTTTCTAGGTTTTGTCCAATATTCTGTTTGTTTTTGATGTTGCTCAAGTTATCAGACGGTTTAGATCTGGTTAGGTTATCTTCATTGACTCACTTGCCTTGTTTAAACATTCACAGTTATCAGATCGTATCAGCTGATAGATCTTGCATGCTTAAACTGTTTACACATGCTAGGTCCGATAGATTTTTACCACTGCCCCTTGTATTGCTAACCGTATGGCCTCTGATGTCAGCGTGCTACTGTTGAGAGCCGATGCCTCAGTCGGGTCTTATCCGTATCTCGCAGAAGTATGATGACATCATTAAGCCGATAGGGGCGCATAAGAGGCCTTGCTGCCGCGAGCTTATCTATTAAGACTAATGGGTCGAAGTTAATGCCCTCTCACCGTGTTACCTTGTCTAAGTTCAATACACAGTCATGACATTGATTAGATTGTGTTACCTTAATCAGCTTGTAAGCGATAGGTAAGAGGCCTTTGGCGATTATGCTCTAGTCTTTTATGTTAATAGATTGGAGTTAATGCCCTCTCATTCATGTTACCTTGTCTAAGTTCAATACACTTATCAAGATATTAATTAAGATATGTTAATATATATGGCTTGTGTATGGTCAGCATCGGTTGGTCCTTGTTGTTACGTTCTAATCTTTTAAGTTAGTAGATTGATGCCAATGCCCTCTCATTCGTGTTACCTTGTCTGAGTTCAATACACTTATCAAGACATTGGCTAGATCTATTAGCTTATCTGCTAAGTACGTAGTTAATAAGGGCTCCCTTTTTTAGCTGTTGTGTTACAATGCTTTATCTTAGCCTATCGGCTGACATAGCCGATGGTACATGCCATTAATATTTTATTTACACCACATGCTTATATTAAATATCTATCTTTCATGGTGTTTATTCCATGAACACCTAACCATGAGTTTGAAAGGGTTACCGCCAATCGGCTTAGAAATTTAATGTTTACCTTGTCAATTTTCAGGTCAAATTGACTAGCACGCATTGCACCACTCGTGAGCCGATTTGGAACTTGCACTAGAGTTAAGCAGATCTCCCAGGTCCTCTGTGTTGTTCAACGCAGAAGCCTAAGATCTAGATTTTGCGTCAACACGCTCTTGGCACACCCAATGGGACCAACAATCAACAAACATCATTAGTGTTTGTCATTGCCTCAACTTCAACCAAATGGCCGGTGAACTTGGTGATGGTAAAGCCAACCCCAAGGCCCCCAAGGAGTTCACTCCCATTGAGATTACCCTGGACAAGCTTGATGAGAAACAAAGGAAGGAAGTTGAAGATGCCATGGATTGATATGTGGCAGCATGCGTGCAATCATTCAGTCTGAACCGCAACAAAGCTTACTAGAAGCATCCTCTCCCAGTGCCAATGCCGCCCTCTAGAGATTAGAATGTGGCGATTGAAGAAGATGACGATGAGCTACAATCTAAAGTCACTACAATTGATAGGGTCGGAGTGCCCGATCTTTCGGTGAGTGGAGATAAATTCGACTTGGTGGAAGTAGACCCTCACGATCCGACTACGACGAGCGAACCCGAAGCGCCAATGCAATCGCTGAACCAGCTTCCGATGGTTACCAACCTCGCCGGTGCGAGATCAGCCTGATCACGAAGATCGATTCCTGTCCGCAATCAAAGAACGAACAAGAAAAAGAGGCGAGCAATCTAAATATCACTCGAAGGTGGAGTTCTGAATCACACAAGGACAGCGCGTATTTGCGCGTGTTCGAGAGTAGCTAAAGCTAGATGTAAAACAAAACTCAAGTCGTAAACAAAAGGGACTCCGACTAAATAAAGGGGGCGCAGCCCCTGGAGTCCGGAGGAGGCGCGACGGCAGGAGGGGGGCGCGCGCGACCAGGGGAAGGGCCGCGGCTCCCAACCCTAGGCGCCCCACCTGGGCTGCCCTGTTGGGCCATCTTCTTATTCCGCTGGGCCTTCGTTCCTTAACAGCATGATGAAGTTTAATTCTCTCGCACGGGCCCGAGTGATTGGCCCAACTGGATGATCAACTGTAGTCGCCTGAGGTGGAGGAGCAACTGGAGGCGCCTGAGGTGCTGCTGGTGTAGATGTACTCGTGGTGTCCTCATCATCCTCCCCTTCTTGAACTGAAGTCGTCCTCGACGGCAACTCCTCATCTTCGCCCGCATACAGTTTCAAATCTGCAACATTAAAACTCGTGAAAACACCAAACTCTGCAGGCAGGTCAAGGATATAAGCATTATCATTAATCTTGGTTAGCACTTTAAAAGGACCAGCAGCACGTGGCATCAATTTAGAACGACGTAAAGTAGGAAAACGATCCTTTCTCAAATGCAACCAAACCAGATCAGCCGGTTCAAAAGTAACATGTTTTCTCCCTTTGCTACCCGCA
The DNA here is from genome assembly GCF_000263155.2 of Setaria italica. NCBI lineage: Eukaryota > Viridiplantae > Streptophyta > Magnoliopsida > Poales > Poaceae > Setaria > Setaria italica. Next base: position 42,067,442 of record NC_028458.1, read on the forward strand.
ACCTGATATTTAGCATTAGCAGCAGCAATGTTTTGTTGAGTTTGCTCATGCAAGCTAACCATTTGATGAACATGTGCAGCGGCATCTATGTGTGGGGCGTCCTCGGCATCAAGTGCAAATAAATCAATGGGCGCCCGAGGAATATAACCATAAACAACCTGAAAGGGACATATCTTTGTAGAAGAATGCGTTGCATGATTATAAGCAAACTCAACATGAGGCAAGCAATCTTCCCAATGTTTCAAGTGTTTATCTAAAACAGCCCTAAGCATGGTGGACAATGTTCGATTAACCACCTCAGTTTGTCCATCAGTCTGAGGGTGACAAGTGGTGCTAAACAGCAATTTAGTTCCCATTTTATTCCACAGTGATCTCCAAAAATGACTGAGAAACTTAGCATCACGATCAGAGACTATTGTATTTGGAATACCATGCAAACGAATAATCTCGCGAAAGAACAATTCAGCAACATTGCTAGCATCATCAGTCTTATGACAAGGTATAAAATGAGCCATTTTGGAGAAACGATCAACAACCATAAAAATATTGTCCCTCCCCTTCTTAGTTCTAGGCAATCCCAAAACAAAGTCCATAGAAATATCAAGCCAAGGGGCAGTAGGAACAGGCAAAGGCATATACAAACCACGGTTGTTCAATCGTGACTTAGCTTTCTGGCAAGTAGTGCAGCGTGCAACAAGGCGCTCAACATCAGCGCGCATCCGGGGCCAAAAGAAGTGGGCAGCTAGCACTTCATGCGTCTTGTAGACGCCAAAGTGCCCTATGAGACCGCCTCCATGTGCTTCCTGTAACAACAAACGACGAACCGAGCTAGCTGGAACACACAGCTTGTTAGCACGAAACAGGAACCTGTCTTGTATGTGAAATTTGCCCTATGGTTTGCCATGAATACAATGGGCGAAAGCATCTTTAAAATCAGCATCGTCCACATATTGATCCTTCACAGTTTGCAAGCCAAAGATTTTAAAATCTAACTGTGACAGCATGGTATAGCGACGAGACAAAGCATCAGCAATGATATTTTCCTTCCCGCTCTTGTGTTTAATAATGTAAGGGAAAGACTCAATGAATTCTACCCATTTAGCATGACGACGGTTCAGGTTTGTTTGGGTACGAATATGTTTTAAAGCCTCATGATCAGAATGAATTATAAACTCGCGATGCTAAAGGTAGTGCTGCCAAGTATGCAAAGTACGCACTAAAGCATAAAGCTCCTTATCATAAGTAGAATAATTCAAGCTAGCACCACTTAATTTCTCGCTAAAGTAAGCAACCGGTTTTCCTTCTTGTAACAAAACAGCACCTAGCCCAATACCGCTAGCATCGCATTCAAGCTCAAACACTTTAGTAAAATCAGGCAACTGCAAGAGAGGAGCATTGGTTAACTTATCTTTCAAGGTGCTGAACGCAACCTCTTGTGAATCACTCCAAGCAAAGGGAACATCCTTCTTTGTAAGCTCATGTAGAGGCGCTGCAATGGAGCTAAAATCACGAACAAACCGGCGGTAGAAACCTGCAAGGCCAAGAAAGCTTCGAATTTGTGTGACCGTCGTCGGTGTAGGCCACTCCCGAATGGCATCGATCTTGCTGCTATCCACCTCAATGCCCTGTGGAGTAACAACATAGCCAAGAAACAAGACACGTTGTGTGCAAAACATGCATTTTTCGAGGTTAGCAAATAAATGGGCCGCACGCAACGCATCAAAAACAGCACGCAAATGTTCTAAATGCTCTTCCATAGACTTGCTGTAAATGAGGATATCATTAAAATAGACAACTACAAACAATCCTATGAAGGGCCTCAGAACTTCATTCATCAAACGCATAAATGTGCTGGGAGCATTTGTCAAACCAAACGGCATAACCAACCATTCATATAACCCAAATTTTGTTTTAAAAGCCGTTTTCCATTCATCACCTGATTTCATGCGAATCTGATGGTAGCCACTATGCAAATCAATCTTAGTGAAAATAATGGCACCACTAAGCTCATCTAGCATATCATCAAGGCGTGGTATAGGGTATCGGTAGCGAATGGTAATGTTATTAATAGCATGACAGTCTACACACATACGCCATGAGCCATCTTTCTTTGGAACAAGTAACACGGGAATGGAGCAAGGGCTAAGAGACTCACGAATATAACCCTTGTCAAGCAACGCCTGTACCTGGCGCTGGATTTCCTTCGTTTCATCCGGATTTGTACGGTACGGTGCGCGGTTCGGAAGCTGTGCGCCGGGAATGAGGTCGATCTGGTGCTCAATGCCACGAAGTGGTGGGAGTCCCGGTGGCAAATCTTTTGGAAAGACATCAGCGTACTCCTGCAAAATGTTAGCAACCGCAGGGGGAATATCCAAAGATGATGCATCATCAAGTGAAACGAGCATACTAAAGCATATAAGGGCATAGCATGGCAAAGGAGCATCACGTAACTCATCAAAATCAGCACGTGTGGCAAGCAAAACAGGAGCATTCAACTTGATTTCAGAATTAACAGATGGCGATGCGTCAAGTTGTTTAGCAGTTTTAGCAGCTCTAGCAAGATCATCTTTAAGAATTTGTTCAGGTGTCATTGGATGTATAATTATTTTCTGACCCTTAAACATGAAAGAATAGTGATTTGAACGACCATGATGCAAGCTATCAGTATCATATTGCCAAGGTCGCCCAAGTAACAGAGAGCATGCTTCCATGGGAATAACATCACAATCGACAAAATCAGAATAAGCACCCATGGAGAAAGGAACACGGACTGATCGAGTAATTCTAATTTTCCCACTATCATTAAGCCATTGAATGTGATATGGATGTGGATGCTTACGAGTGGGTAAAGACAACTTTTCAACCAGCGTGGTACTCGCCAAATTGTTGCAGCTGCCGCTGTCGATGATGATGCGAATCGACCGCTCCTGCACAACGCCCTTGGTATGCAAAAGAGTGTGTCGCTGATTCTTCTCGGACGGGGCGACCTATGTACTAAGAACACGCTGCACAACAAGACTTTCATACCTATCGGCGTCGCCCGGGTTGACATGTACCTCCATAGCTGCATGGTCAGTGGCAAGCATCGCATGTCGAGTATCTTCAGAATCACTAGCGGAAGAGTACTCACCATCGTCACGAAGAAGCAAAGTGCGCTTGTTCGGACAGTCCCGAATCACGTGGCCAAATCCTTTGCAACGATGACACTGAATATCCAGTGTACGGCCTGAGGGAGGGGCGGCGCCTGTGGAAGGGGCAGCGCTTGCAGGTTTGGCCGTTCGCTCGCGCGGTGTAGTGGTGGGCGTGGGTGGCGCAGGGAGAGCGGGTGCGGAGTTGGATGTCGAGCTTCTTCCTGCAAAAGAGTTAGAATATGTCTTCGAGCGGCATCCCTGCACTTCATGTTCAGCTTTGCAAGCATATTCAAATAATGTTGTCATATCTGTGTAGTCCTTATAATCAAGTATATCCTGAATTTCGCGGTTCAAACCACCACGAAAACGTGCCATAGCAGCGTCATTTTCCTCCAATAACCCACAATGAATCATGCCTATTTGTAATTCCTGGAAATATTCCTCAACAGATTTGGAACCTTGCTGAAAACATTGCATTTTATTAAGCAAATCTTGGGCATAATAAGAAGGCACAAATCTGTGGCGCATAGCAGTTTTTAATTGCTCCCAAGTGGTTGGAATGGTATTGGGATGTTTGTGTTTATATTCACGCCACCAAATTAAAGCAAAATCAGTAAATTCACTAATAGCAACTTTAACTTGAGAATTAGCAAGAATATCATGGCATGAAAATTTCTGTTCAACTTCTAATTGCCAATCAAGATATGCAGCAGGATCATATTTGCCATTAAAAGGTGGAATTTTAAATTTAATCTTGGAAAAGGAATCATTACCTGGACGGCGTGGCACGCGGCGGGCACGACCTCGGCGGTCGCCATCGTCCTGGTCCGAGTCACCACCATAACCCTGCTGCAACTCTGCGACTGTTGTGTGCAATGCATCGAGTCTTGCCACAACTAAGTCGAGTGTGGCCTTAGCGGCCGTCTGTGCAAGGTCGAGCTGATCACACCGCTCGGTCGTCGAGGAGATCGTCGAGTCCAGCCGTTCATGAATCGTCTGAATGTCGGTGACAAGCCCTTCAACTTGTGTCGTATGCCCTGCAGCTAGTTAGCCCCCGCGTCGACATCATCTGCCATGGTTAGCGCAAATACAAGAACAAAAGCGACGACAAAACAGGGGTGTAACGGCTCACAAGGCGCTCACACTAGTGTTGTTATCAAATTCTTATCCGTTCTTACCACGCACACAGGGGTGAACTGCAACCAACCGGTGGAACTCGCGAAAGATTGGAGGAGCGATTGCCTGGAGAAACAAAATATGCTCGTTGTAGAACTATGTGGAGTTCTGGGAAGGCTACACTCAAATGAAGGATTAGCACAATCAAACAATAATGCAAAGTTGAATTATAGTGCCAAACACGTAACAAGAGTTGTTGGTAACAAGGGAAACCGAAAGAACAGAGGCAAAGGCGGAGAGGGCGCACCTCTTTTGTTTTTTTTTCTATTTTTTTTTTGCAGGGTGCCCCAAAACTGATAATATGAACATAGAGGATCTCAAACAGCAAATTGCGGCACACACTTTTTCCGAAAGTACAGGGGTATTGCGGCACACTCTCTCTCTCTCTCTAGAGTAAACCGGATCACCTTCCTTCTCCCTGTTTGATGTCTTTTTTTTTGCTTCTTTCCTTTTTTTTTGCACTTTCCTTTTTTTTGATTTCTTTCTACCCCTTTTTTTTTGACAGGGGAGGGGGCGATCGGAGGGGTGGGATGGCGCGGCGCGGTTGTCGCGAGGGGGGGCGGTGGGCGCGGCGTGGTAGGGTTGGCGAGCAGCGGAATGGCGGCGGCGGCGAAAACTAGGGTTAGAGGGAAAACGAGAAACAAGAGATTAAACACAAGTAACCAGCAACAATTGAATGAGTAGGCACACAAATTCAACAAAGACACTTATTGAAAGAATGTGCGAGGCTAAACGGTTGCTGGGACAAGGATCTAACCAGAAAAAAAATTGTTTTGGTTTTTGTGGACTATAGGAAGGGAAAAACACTCGGTAAAACTCACCGATCAACCTGGAAAGCTGATACCACTTGATAGGGTCGGAGTGCCCGATCTTTCGGTGAGTGGAGATAAATTCGACTTGGTGGAAGTAGACCCTCACGATCCGACTACGACGAGCGAACCCGAAGCGCCAATGCAATCGCTGAACCAGCTTTCGATGGTTACCAACCTCGCCGGTGCGAGATCAGCCTGATCACGAAGATCGATTCATGTCCGCAATCGAAGAACGAACAAGAAAAAGAGGCGAGCAATCTAAATATCACTCGAAGGTGGAGTTCTGAATCACACAAGGACAGCGCGTATTTGCGCGTGTTCGAGAGTAGCTAAAGCTAGATGTAAAACAAAACTCAAGTCGTAAACAAAAGGGACTCCGACTAAATAAAGGGGGCGCAGCCCCTGGAGTCCGGAGGAGGCGCGACGGCAGGAGGGGGGCGCGCGCGACCAGGGGAAGGGCCGCGGCTCCCAACCCTAGGCGCCCCACCTGGGCTGCCCTGTTGGGCCATCTTCTTATTCCGCTGGGCCTTCATTCCTTAACAGCATGATGAAGTTTAATTCTCTCGCACGGGCCCGAGTGATTGGCCCAACTGGATGATCAACTGTAGTCGCCTGAGGTGGAGGAGCAACTGGAGGCGCCTGAGGTGCTGCTGGTGTAGATGTACTCGTGGTGTCCTCATCAACAATGGTCGACAACACTCTCATCAGTCCAACTAGGGTATTAGCTAATGAGATTCAGACGATGATCCAGCAAGTTGCGGATCATTATGCCAGCAAGTATTCATACAGACGATATACGGCTAACACGTCTGGCTACGGTGGTGGTGAACCAGGTTCATCTTCCAGGCAGTCGACGCAATAGCCTGTGGTCGGTCCAACTATGGGCCAGCCGATTAATCAGCAGACGTCAGGGTCAATTCCTATAGGAACTGCCCACCCTCAACCGATGCCGCTAAGAAAGCCAGATTTCACATCTAATGGTTATAGAGTCTTTGATACTCTTCAGCCTCAAGCAGTGTTATCCTAAACGCTAAATGGTAAACAGTCGGTCACCCTTTATTTAGCGTTTAGGCCATTTAAACGGTGTTTAAAAGGGATTAAACGACCTAAATGGTTTTGTAATATCACTAAAATATACATATTTATATATATAAAAGACAAATATGCTAGAAAGTCTACATATTTACAAATGTAAAATGTAAGTATTCTACCAAATAAGCTTTTTGGAAGAAATCTAAATCCCACAACACTTCATATACTTACGATGCTAATTAGTTTAGTGTTGATTGTGGTACTTGTAAGCCTCCTATTGACTAAATTATGAATTAAATGGTCATTTAGCTCATCTAATCATGTTTAACTCAATTCTGTTTGACGGTTTGGATGGCTTTTAACGTTTTAAATGGGTTTAAACGGTCCAACTATTTAATTCACCGTTTCGGGCAACAACACGGGAGGCCTCTGTTTAGCATTTAAATGTTGTTTAAAGAGACTAAGCAGCCGTTTAGGTGAACAGTGGCCTCAAGTTGTAGATGGATCCATGCTTCCAGCTTCCCCACACTTGCAGCAAGGGAATGGACAGAGTAATGAAGATTGGGCCGCAAAGATTTCTAAAGTGATGAAGAATCAGTTTGGCATGAAACCAAGGGAACAAGCATACATGTACCAACACCCATATCTTGGATGGTTTGATCACGTGGTGATGCCACATCAGTACTGTGTTCCTGACTTCGCCAAATTCTCTGGGGAGGACAACATGTCTACAAGGGAACACGTCAGCCGATTCTTAGTTCAGTATGGGGAAGCAGCTTCCATAGATGCACTTAAAGTACGAATGTTCCCGTTATCATTGATATGTCCCGCCTTCACATGGTTTTCAACATTGGCACCCAATTCCATTAATAGTTGGGAAGATTTGGAGATGATGTTCCATAAGCATTACTATGTGGAGGCATTACTATGTGGAGGCTCAGGAGATGAAGTTGACGGATCTCATAATAATGAAGCCAAGAAACGGAGAGCCAGTGGCTGCGTTTGTCCAAAGGTTCAGAGAAGTGCGCAACAAGTGCTATTACATGTACTTAATCGATGGACAGTTAGTGGAATTGGCTTATCAAGGGCTACTAGACTCAACTAAGGAAAAATTTGCTCCTCGGGATTTTAACAGTCTAGAACATCTGGTGCATAAGGTTTCAGTTCATGAGAGCCAATTCCAGAGTTCACGCATGAATAAGTATGGGGTCTCCAAATTCAATGCATATGATTCATTTGATGAAGATTCCGATGCAGATAGGGAAGTTAGTGTTGTAGAGTGGATAAAGAGCAAGAAACCGATTCCGTGCCCATGGATCAAAACTAATACATAAACATATGACTTCGACATCACCAAAGCTGACAAAATCTTTAACTTGCTATTACAAGAAGGACAGATCAAGTTGCTTCCGGGTCACAAGATACCGTTGGCTGAAGAGCTCAAAAAGAGAAAATATTGCAAGTTTCATAACTCTGTCACATATCATACCAATGATTGCATGACTTTCTATCAACAGATTCAAACAGCTATTGAGCAAGGAAGACTTAAAATTGATGACTCAAAGAAACCGATGAAGGTCGACAAGCATCCGTTTCCAGTCGTCAATACGGTGGAACCTGCGTCAGTTGATAAGAAAGATGAATCAAGACTCCAGTCAATTTTGCTTACATCAAAGAGGGCAAAGGAATCTGGCGTAGTAGATCCAAGGGTGCAAGTATCAGCCGAGGAGTTCAAAAAGAGAGTGAGTTGGGCTTAGGAAGTTGAGGAAGCTGAAGCCAGCCGATCTACCAGGAAACCCAAGGTGACCTCCAAGATACTGATCAACAAATACCAGCGTAGACGGGAGGCTTATGAACACAGGGAGGACAACATAAGCAAGTTTGAGTTACATTAGAACTGTCCTTTCTTCTAGTATTGTTGGAATGAGAAGTTTAGGTTTCCATCAGCTGTTGATTGTCCAGAGTGCAGTTAACAATATCAAGGCTATCGTGAGTCCAAAAGATAGTGTTGATCAGTGCATGAACATTTGGAGTATCAAACAACCAGACACTGTCAGGCAGTTGAGGAATTTGATGAGAAAAGGAGGTTCAATCTATGCATGATAGGTTGAGTTACCCTCCAAGGCGCAGATCTGTGGTCACTGACGAATCCAAGGAAGAGTACAATAAGCAACAAGAGAAGCTGATTCTTGGAGAACGTTGGTGTCCAGAAGGCTTGGCCAAGACTCAGAGAAGAAGGGTTCAACGCTTCCACTACAAGGAGCAGCACCAGGAGTGGCACGTCAAGCAATTAGACAAAGGCAAAGAGGTATCGATTGAAATTAATATGGTTTTTATATGCCTGCTGAGTTTGGAATCTGTCATAGCGATAAAGAAGAGATTGCGGAGTTGGTCCTGCCACCCCAGCAAGCTATATTTGAGAAACTAGAGGTGGAAAAGCATCAACATTTGAAGCCTTTATATATGAAAGGACATGTTGATGACCGGCTGATGTCCATGACGCTGGTTGATGGTGGTGCTACTATCAACATTATGCCATACGCTACTTACCGCAAACTTGGAAAGACTCCAAAAGATTTGATTAAGACTAACATGGTCCTAATAGACTTTGAGGAGAAGAGGTCAAAAGCCAAAGGGGTCCTTAATTACGAACTGACAATTGGTAGCAAAAATTTTCTTACTACCTTTTTTATCATCGATGGTAAAGGTTCGTACAATCTTCTCTTGGGTCACGACTGGATTCATGCAAATTCTTGTATTCTGTCCATGATGCATCAGCTGCTAATTTAGTGGGATGGAGATATGGTGGAAATCGTGCCAGCTGATGAAATTGTTATCATCGCTGCAGTCGATGTTCCTTTCTAGGAGTCTGACAAAGTGCGCTGCTTGTTTGGAAAAATCTAGGAGGAAGATGAATTCATGGATGCTACAAGTTTCTTGTTCCAGACGGGTCAAGCAGATGATAAGGAAGCATAGGTAAAAACATGTCTATCGGCTGACTTATTAAATTGTTATATTCATAGGCAATAAGTCAGAGTCGACAATACATAAAAGCCGATGAGCAGCTCATCACCTTAGACAGCCGATATCTGTTGATATCACCTTTAGCGCAAAAAATTATAAACAAATGTGTTTTCATTTGGAATAAAAAATATTACCGATGCAAGTTGCATCATAATCTTTGTCGTGCGAACTTTTTTATATTGATGGATTACAGAAGCTGATGATTGTGTTCATCATCTCAAGACAGCTGATATCTTGGGATATTGCCTTTAGAATAAAAATACAAAAAAATAGAAGAGGAAGCACAAGTTTGATGAGGGGTGATCTCCTTCTGTCCCAGCATCTTCGAGAAGCTCGCTGGAGATGATGATGGAGGTACATCACGAGGATTCTTCTCGCATCGTGACCTCCTGGCTTCACAAAAGAGGTTGTGGAGAAAAGGTGTAGGGATACAAGGTAGGCTACACTAGCGCAAAATAAAATTTTCTACCACGTAAACCGAGAAAACTGCCATATATGGATCACGGGATTACCACTAGATGCGGGGAGGAAGTGTCGCAAGCCTAGATCCGCGAGTGCAACAAGGTGAGGGCGTGGGAGGCGCGGCTGCTGCTCGTGCGAAAAGGGATGAAACCCTAAGCCGCCCCCACCCATCAATATATATAGGGGTCCCTAACGGGCCTCTGGGTCTGACGCCCATTAGTACTTCTAAACCTGGTCCAATTCGAATCCAATCCTCTACGACAGAAGCCGAGTACATCGCGGCTTCGGAAGCCGCGAAGGAGGGTGTTTGGATAAGGAATTTCCTCATTGAGCTTGGTGTGTTCCCGAATGCGTCTAGCCCATTGAATCTCTACTGTGATAACAAATGGGCAATTGCGCAAGCAAAGGAGCCAAGGAACCACCAGAAGAACAAACACGTAATGCGGCGATTTCATCTCATTCGAGACTTCGTTAACCAGGGTGAGATCAGGATATGCAAAATACACACGGATCTGAACATTTCTGATCCGTTGACAAAACCACTCCCGCAGGCTAAGCATGATGCGCATGTAAGAGCTATGGGTATTAGGCACCTTCTAGATTGACTCTAGTGCAAGTGGGAGACTGTTGGAGGTATGCCCTAGAGGAAATCGTAGAGATGATGATATTCCATTTGTATCCATGATTTGTATATTGTGTTCATTGAATATCCATTAAAGGCTACTTGAATTGATTTGCAATTATGTAAATTGTATGTGAAACTCTTTACTTGTATGGTTATTCTAAAGTTGTCCCTAGTCGGAGTTCATGTGAGGACACACATGAATATTAGACTAGCACATGTATTAGTTGATGACTATGTTTCACAAGTCATGGACATGGAGATGTTGAACTAATAATGTGGACACATGTGGAGATATGTGCTAGGACTGACCCAACACGAGAAGTAGTTCTCTCTTTAAACAACATATACGCTTTGTCCTTAGACCTGAGATTGTCGCATGTATTCTAGATGTGGATCGACCTACTTAGGGGCTATCAAACGCTGCGCCGTAACAGGGTAGTTATAAAGATAGCTTTCGGGTTTGTCAAGAAGCATGCTATGAGACATGGTCAATCAAGATGGGATTTGCCCCTCTCTGATTGAGAGTGATATCTCTGGGCCCCTCGAGTGATCGGATCCGAAAATGCATGGCCATGCTACGTACGGTTAAGAGTTAACCTACAAAGGGATTCCGAATCACAGGATCGAGAAAGAGCGGTCGGCTTGAAGCTAGACCAAATATCGTGAGGCAAAGGGAATAGCATGTATATTATGTTGTGATGGTTCGTCTGATATGATCTTCGTGTGTGTATAGGAGCTGGCACGTCTTGCTAGAGGCCGCTACCGACTATTGGGCCGAGTAGGAGTACTCGGGCCATGTCTATACGTATCCGAACCCATAGGGTCACACACTTAAGGGGCTAGAAGCCCAATTCGGATCTGATCCGAGTTAGATTAGGTTTAGAAGTACTAATGGGCCTCGGACCCAAAGGCCCGTCAGGAACCTCTATAAATAGAGGGGTGGGGGCGCCCTAGGGTTTACACCTTTTGGCGAAACACATCTGCCATGCCTCCCACGCCCTCGCCTGTTGCAACTCGCGGATCTAGCAGTCCGGCTTGCGACGCTTCCTCCCTGCACGTGTGGATACCTTGGAGGTGTTGCGCCTGCAGCACTTGGACGAGCCGCCGACGAGCCACAACGAGCCGCCGACGAGCCACGATGAGCCGACGACAAGCCGCGGCATCGAGGGCGATCTTGCTGCACGTGGACGAGCTGCTGGACGTTGATGTGATCGACTACGTACGACTACGTTGATCGACTACGTACGACTACGTGAGGGCTCATACACACGGAAGCGGCACATACACACAGAACATCACACGAATATCACATGAGGGAATATCATAGGAACATCACGCAGAGCAACTAGTGATCCTAAGTTAACGGTTTAACTTTTCTCTTCTAGTAACGACATGTATTTTGCTGATGACATCGACCAACAAGCAAAATCTATCACAAGTTATCTGTCACTAAACTTCGCTCTTTAACTTCATCGTTGATGCAATACAAGTTTCTTTTAGTAAACAAAGCCAAGGACCTTCCTCCAACCATTCTCCTTGTGCCTCTTGGTTCTCTTCAACACTCACAAATTTTGGCAAATAAACACTGGAGTTAGAAAGCTGCAACACTGGAGTTAGAAAGTTGCAGCGCAAAAAAAAAGTAAAATCAATGACACCAGCAGGGGACAAAATTTTATGTTTTATTTATGCAAATAGAGGATTCAACTGACACTTGAGCAAGGGTACAAAACTGAGAAAGGGAACATACCCGAGCAATCTTTTTCTTCAACCAAATTAGCCGGACACTTGGGGTTTTTTGTGCCCACCAATATTTTTCTGTTTGTTTCACTTCAGAAAACTTCATTTGCATCAGCTTTTTTTCATCCGATAGCCCTTCCATGGCATCCATAATGTCAATACATTTCTCGATTGAGTAGTTTTCTTCACGTCTCATTTTCTCTTCTAATTTTTCTAGAGTTTTCTCAATCTGATCCTTTCTAAAGTTAATGTAATCCCAAGTTTTGCAGCCATCTGACTTTGTTTGCATTTCCTTCCACCGGTAACATCTTGGTCCTCTGAATTACGACTAGCTGGAGCAGATTGAACTTCTGTGCTTTCTACTCTACACCACTAAGACCAAAACTGAGTAGATTTCTATCAATAGTGTTGGGATACGAGGTAGGCTACGCTAGCGCAAATCAAAAATTTCTACCGCGTAAACTAGGAAAAACTATCGTATATGGATCATGGGATTACCACTCGACGCACTGGTGCGGAAGATGTAGATTCGCGTCGATGCAGCAAAGTCGATCAGCGTAGTCGAACACATAGTCGATCACGTCAATGTCCAGCGGCTCCTCAGCAGCTCATCCACGTCTAGCGAGATCGTCCTCGTGCCGCGACTCGTCGTCGGCTCGTCATGGCTCGTCGGCGGCTTGTCCAAGTGCTATTCCCTTTGCCTCATGATATTTGGTCTAGCTTCAAGCCCACCGCGCTTTCTTGATCCTATGATTCGGAATCCCTTCGTAGGTTAACTCTTAACCGTACGTAGCATGGCCATGCATTTTCAGATCCGATTACTCAAGGGACCCAGAGATATCACTCTCAATCAGAGAGAGGCAATCCCATCTTGATTGATCATGTCTCATAGCATGCTTCTTGAAAAACCCGAAAGCTACCTTTTTAACTACCCTGTCACGGTGTAGCGTTTGATAGCCCCTAAGTAAGTCGATCCCCATCTTGAGTACATGCGACAATCTCAGGTCTAAGGACAAAGCATACATGTTGTGTAAAGAGAGAACTACTTCTCGTGTTGGGTCAGTCCTAGCACATGTCTCCACATGTGCCCACATTATTAGTTTAACATCTCCATGTCCATGACTTGTGAAACATAGTCATCAACTAATACATGTGCTAGTCTAATATTCATGTGTGTCCTCACATGAACCCCGATTAGGGACAACTTAGAAAAACCATACAAGTAAAGAGTTTCACATACAATTTACATAATTGCAAATCAATTCAAGTAGCCTTTAATGGATATTCAATGAACACAATATACAAATCATGGATACAAATGGAATATCATCATCTCTATGATTGCCTCTAGGGCATACCTCCAATAGTCTCCCACTTGCACTAGAGTCAATCTAGAAGGTATGTAATACCCATAGCTCTTACATGCGCATCATGCTTAGCCTGCGGGAGTGGTTTTGTCAACGGATCAGAAATGTTCAGATCCGTGTGTATTTTTCATATCTTGATCTCATTCCGGTTAACGAAGTCTCGAATGAAATGAAATCACCGCATTACGTGTTTGTTCTTCTGGTGGTTCCTTGGCTCCTTTGCTTGCGCAATTGCCCCATTGTTATCACAGTAGAGATTCAATGGGATGGACGCATTCGGGAACGCACCAAGCTCAATGAGGAAATTCCTTATCCAAACACCTTCCTTCGCGGCTTCCGAAGCCATGATGTACTCGGCTTCTGTCGTAGAATCGGCCACCGTCTCCTATTTGGAACTCTTCCAACTAACAGCATCACCGTTTAGCGTGAACACAAATCCTGATTGTGACTTTGAATCATCTCTGTCGGTTTGGAAACTAGCATCGGTGTAACCTGTTACAACGAGCTCCTCCTCACCTCCATAGACGAGGAACATATCTTTAGTCCTTCTCAAGTACTTAAGAATGTTTTTCACCGCTGTCCAGTGACTCTCACCTGGATCAGATTGGTGTCTGCTTGTTATACTTAGCGCATATGAAACATCTGGACGAGTACTTATTATTGCATACATGATAGATCCAATCGCCGAGGCATATGGCACTCTACTCATGCGATCCCGCTCATCAGCAGTCGAAGGACACTGAGTCTTGCTGAGATGTATGCCATGTGACATAGGCAAGAACCCTTTATTTGCCTCTTCCATGCTGAACCGCTTCAACACTTTGTCAATGTAAGTATCTTGGCTTAAACCTATAAGCCTTCTCGATCTATCTCTATAGATCTTAATGCCCAGAATATATGCCGCTTCCCCTAAGTCCTTCATCGAAAAACTATTTTTCAGTGAAGTCTTTACGGACTCAAGCATAGGAATGTTATTTCCAATCAGTAATATGTCATCCACATATAAGATTAGAAATACTACAGAGCTCCCACTAACCTTCTTGTAAACACAAGACTCTTCTTCGTTCTTGGTGAAGTCAAACCCTTTGACCACTTCATCAAAATGAATGTTCCAACTCCTAGATGCTTGCTTCAATCCATAAATGGATCTCTGAAGCTTGCATACCTTTCCAGCATTTTTCGGATCGACAAAACCCTCGGGTTGTATCATATACACATCCTCAGCTAGGTTTCCATTCAGGAAAGCTGTCTTGACATCCATCTGCCATATCTCATAATCGAAATATGCAACTATAGCTAGAATAATCCGAATGGACTTAAGCATCACTACGGGCGAGAAGGTCTCGTCGTAGTCAACTCCTTGAACTTGTCGAAAACCTTTTGCGACAAGTCGTGCTTTATAGATGTGAACATTTCCATCCATGTCCTTTTTTCTTCTTATAGATCCACTTGCACTCTATGGCTTTAACACCATCAGGCGGGTCAACCAAGTTCCAAACTTGATTGTCTCTCATGGACTCTATTTCGGATTGCATGGCACTCTGCCATTTTTCGAAGTCTGGGTCCATCATTGCTTCCGCATATGTCGCAGGCTCATCATTGTCCAACAATAATATTTCCCGTATTTCGCGGAGCCTTGCCGACCTTCGTGGTTGTGGCGGTGCTTCTCTTGCCATGGGTATCTCAACTTGTTCTGCTACGTTAGCATCACTCATTGATTCTTGCCCGATCGGCTCATCTTGAACTTCTTCAAGATGCACTGTCTTTCCACTCTTTTCTCCTTTTAGAAACTCTTTCTCTAGGAAAACCCCGTTCCGAGCGACAAACACTTTGCCTTCTGATCGGTTGTAGAAATAATATCCCAAAGTTTTCTTTGGATATCCCACGAAAATGCACTTATCCGACTTGGGTGTGATCTTGTCCGACTGAAGTCGTTTGACAAACACTTCACATCCCCAAATCTTTAGAAAAGACAAACTAGGAACCTTTCCAGTCCATATCTCATATGGTGTCTTAACTACGGATTTAGATGGTACCCTATTAAGTGTGAAAGCTGCTGTTTATAGAGCGTATCCCCAAAATGACAACGGTAGGTCCGACTGGCTCATCATTGATCGAACCATGTCTAACAAAGTTCGATTACGTCACTCGGACACACCGTTTCTCTGAGGTGTTCCACGCGGCGTAAGTTGTGGAGTAGTTCCGCAACTCTTTAGATGATTGCTAAACTCGTGGCTCAAATACTTGCCTCCACGATCAGATCGTAGGGCCTTAATTTTCTTGCCACGCTGATTTTCAACTTCATTCTGAAATTCCTTAAACTTTTCAAAGGTTTCAGACTTGTGCCTCATTAAGTAGATATAGCCATATCTACTAAAAGCATCAGTGAAAGTTATGAAGTATTGGAATCCTCCTCTAGCCGTCGTGCTCATTGGTCCGCATACATCACTATGTACGAGTTCCAACAAGTCTATTGCTCTCTCAGGAAATCCTGTGAAAGGCGTCTTGGTCATCTTGCCTAGTAAGCAAGCCTCACATGTCTCGTATGATTCAAAATCAAACGAAGTTAGAAGTCCATCAGAATGGAGCTTCTTCATGCGCTTTTCACTTATATGACCCAAATAACAATGCCACAAGTAGGTAGGACTCAAATCATTAGGCCGAGGCCTTTTAGCACTTACGTTGCAGACGGGTGAACCATCAAGATTTAAAACAAATAATCCATTCACAATGAGTGCAAAAGCCATAAACATATCATTCTTAGAGATCACACAACCATTATTTTCACTCGCAAATGAATAACCATCCTTCATCAAGCATGAAGGAGACAAAATGTTTCGACTTAAACTAGGAATGAAATAACAATTATTCAACTCCATAATAAATCCTGATGGAAGGTGGAGTTGCATCGTCCCGACGGTCAACGCAGCAACTCTTGCATTATTGCCCACGCGGAAATCAACTTCTCCTCTTTCCACGCTTCTACTTCTTATCATTCCCTGAGGTAGAAGTACTCTTACTTCCACCATTCTTCAACGAAGCTAGGTACTGCTTGCAGTTTCTCTTCCAGTGACCAAGTTCATGACAGTAAATGCAATCTTTGTCTGGAGCAGGTCCAGGTCCAGCTTTAACCTTGGGCGTTGGGTTTGGCTTGGACGTTCCAGCCTTGCCCTTCTTCTTCCAAGAATTGCCCTTCTTCTTAAAGCTAGGCTTGTTCTGTATAGCCATCACATGGGTGGTACTAGCGCTTTTCTTAATGTCTACCTCTGCTGTCTTGAGCATACCACACAGTTCATTCAGACCCTTCTCCGTCCCATGCATATGGTAGTTCGAGATGAAGTTCCCATAGCTAGGCGGAAGAGATGAAAGAATGAAGTCAGTGGCCAACTCTTTGCCCATTGGGAAGCCCAGCTTCTCCAATCGCTGAGTGTAACCAACCATCTTGATTACATGTGGTCCTACTGCTGCGCCTTCTGCTAGCTTGCACTCCAGAAAGGGTTTGGACACATTGAACCTTTCAGTCCTAGCATGTGTCCGGAACATGTCTTTGAGCGCCACGATCATATCGTGTGCCTCATGATTTGTTTCGAACTGCATCTGCAGCTCGGGTTCCATGCAAGCAAGCATAAGGCAGCTTACCTCAAGATTAGCATCAAATGCCTTCTTGTAAGCAGCCTTAACGGCAGCAGATGCATCATCAGCAGGTACTGGTGGTAGTGGGGTGTCTAGAACATCTTCCTTTTTATCGGTCCTGAGAACAATTCTCAGGTTACGGATCCAATCCGAGTAGTTTGTTCCGTTGAACTTGTCCTTCTCAAGGACCGAACGCAAAGCAAACTATGTGGTGGTGTTGCTAGGTGTCATTTAATCTACAATAAAAGTAATGCAAAATACACTAAGACAAACGTATCCATGATAGAACAAATCACATTAAACTATTTTAACAGAATCTACTCCCACTAAAATCAATATCCCTCTATTGAAACCTAGTGATTCAGGATCCACAACTAACAAGTCTACTAGTGAGTTTTAGCATCACCGCTAGCAAACAAGGTAGATCGGTAAGCAACTTTTGCTATTATATCACATATGACTCCTGTTGTTGGGTGACATCTCCATGTCTCGGCGCCCAACCTTTATGCCCCAAGGTCCTTAACCGTTAAGATAACCTTGTTAAGCAAACCAACCCTTATGCGTGTAAGTGTCCGACACAAACCCGTCTAGTCAAGGAAAACTAGTGGCACCCTAATTTCATAGACCCACCACTAATTGTACAAGACATGGGATGGTGCAAGTTTTAGTTGGGAGGGCATACTAACTTAAACTTTGTGAGGGATCGTTCTACTTCTAACATCACAACATGCAGAAAGTAAAACATAAACAGAATAGCATTCACATAGTTGTGACACAGTATGGCCCGTTTTCATATGGTGATCTCCATCTCCATAGAACATGTTCACCATGGTGATCTCCATCTCCATGTTCCATGTGCGCCATCCTCCTGGTGATGAGTCCTCCAAGAACTAGAACATGCTATTACGCCTAACAGCTACCAAAAAAGCTAGTAATGAAGATTACATAGTTGCTTGGATCATGACAGATTGGTACGCAGACCATTAAATACAATAAAGTGACAACACATATAGCTCCTGCCGTGTTGCTGTACGCGCGACACGCAGGTCACGAATGAGTTACACACATGCATCATATACACAAAGGGCCATACTGATCACAAGATACATACATCCTGCAAAACAGAGTTAAGTGTCCTAACGTTCCAAACTTCGGATGCCCGAAACTCTATCTTCCAAGCTGAATTTGGGAAATCTAATTTCGCCGAATATGGCGAAGCAGTTGAATTTCAAGTGTAACTTTTTCTGTAGATCAATTTTCATATAAAATTCGCCCCGATCCGAGATCGTACCGAAAAGTTACGGCTGATTTACCGAAGCATACGCATACGGCAAAAATCCCGACCCCGGCAGTAGATCTCATCTACTATTGCACATCTAATGCGCCTGGCGTATAACCCTGGATTTCGATTCGACCAATCATATTGATCTTCGCTCACTGCAACTGGATTTACGTGTATCACTTAACTCCGATGGCGGAAACCGACCGGTAGGAGTATGTCGTTACACTACCATTGCAGCAAGAGCACGAAACCAGAACATAGATCAAACTGAAAACTCGCATATCTCCATATGCACACATCCCGAATCCAAAACTCAACAGCTACGGCTCATGATACCATTGTAGGGATACGAGGTAGGCTACACTAGCGCAAATCAAAATTTCTACCGCGTAAAACCAGGAAGAACTGCCGTATAAGGATCACGGGATTACCACTCGACGCACTACTGGTGCGGAAGATGTAGATTTGCATCGATGCAGTGAAGACGATCAACGTAGTCGTACGTAGTAGATCAACGTAGTCGTACGTAGTCGATCACGTCAACGTCCAGCAGCTCCTCAGCAGCTCGTCCACGTGCAGCAAGATCGCCCTCGTGCCGCGGCTCATCGTTGGCTCGTCGTGGCTCGTCGTGGCTCGTCGGCGGCTTGTCCAAGTGCTGCAGGAGCAACACCTCCAAGGTATCCACACGTGCAGCGAGGAAGCGTCGCAAGCCGGACTGCTAGATCTGCGAGTTGCAATAGGCGAGGGCATGGGAGGCGCGGCAGATGTGTTTCGCCAAAAGGTGTAAACCCTAGGGCGCCCCCACCCTTCTATTTATAGAGGTTCCTAACAGGCCTCTGGGTCCGAGGCCCATTAGTACTTCTAAACCTAATCCAACTCGGATCACATCCAAATTGGGCTTCCAGCCCCTTAAGTGTGTGACCCTATGGGTTCGGATACGTATAGACATGGCCCGAGTACTCCTACTCGGCCCAATAGCCGGTAGCGGCCTCTAGCAAGACGTGCCAACTCCTATACGCACACGAAGATCATATCAGACAAAGCATCACAACATAATATACATGCTATTCCCTTTGCCTCACGATATTCGGTCTAGCTTCAAGCCGACCGCTCTTTCTCGATCCTGTGATTCGGAATCCCTTTGTAGGTTAACTCTTAACCGTACGTAGCATGGCCATGCATTTTCGGATCCGATCACTTGAGAGGCCCAGAGATATATCACTCCCAATCAGAGAGGGGCAAATTCCATCTTGATTGACCATGTCTCATAGCATGCTTCTTGACAAACCCGAAAGCTACCTTTATAACTACCCTATCACGGCGTAGCGTTTGATAGCCCCTAAGTATGTCGATCGACATCTTGAATACATGCGACAATCTCAGGTCTAAGGACAAAGCGTATATGTTGTTTAAAGAGAGAACTACTTCTCGTGTTGGGTCAGTCCTAGCACATGTCTCCACATGTGTCCACATTATTAGTTCAACATCTCCATGTCCATGACTTGTGAAACATAGTCATCAACTAATATATGTGCTAGTCTAATATTCATGTGTGTCCTCACATGAACTCCGACTAGGGACAACTTTAGAATAACCATACAAGTAAAGAGTTTCACATAAAATTCACATAATTGCAAATCAATTCAAGTAGCCTTCAATGGATATTCAATGAACACAATATACAAATCATGGATACAAATGGAATATCATCATCTCTATGATTGCCTTTAGGGCATACCTCCAACAACAATCAAGACAAAGGATAGGCGTACCCCACTCGGACTAGTCAAGTATGTGTATGGAAAACTACTCGAGCCATACCGAGTAGAACTCTGTAATAGTACTCGACTAGGATTTGGACTTGTAACCCTGTCCTCTCGTGCATATAAGGGCGGGCAGGGACCCCCCCTAAAATAGAACAACTCCAGTTCATCCAAGATCAATACAAACAAACACACAGGACGTAGGGTATTACGCGATCTAGCGGCCCGAACCTGTCTAAATCGTGTTCCTTGTGTCACCATTGATTCCTTGATTCTCGGCGACCCTTATAGCACAAAAGACCACCTAGGGTACCCCCTAGGCGGGTTGCCGGTCTAAAACACTGACAGGATATGAGCCCGAAACGTGCCTAGGGTGGTACCAACTACGACTGACTCGAACGACCTGTGCTGGCCGTCCAAGGCAGGGTCGAGCAACTCAGAGGTCTGGTACCCCTGTGGACCTGGGTGCGCCGCCATACCTACAACACAAGTATTGAAAGAAATAAGGAACTGAACACGTAAAGGAAATATAACATTGCATTACGTTACATTGCAAATAAACAGTATAACTTTACGGTACATACGAGTCATTACAAATAGAAGGGTCCACGATAAATATTACAATACGTTATGTCCTTGTCCACAACAACAAATAAACATTACATTACATTACCTAAGGACGACAACTCAAGTTACAATAACACAACTCAAGATAAACAGTACATTACATTATTAGTTATTAGATGCAGCTTGGGTGCTCGCACTTCCATACGTCGTTGCTAGGCAGTTCTTATAGGTGTGATCGGCTTCGTGGCACTTGGAGCATAGACGGACATCAGGACCTGCTTCAGATTAATCCATGTCATTACGGATACGCCTGTTCCCGCGTCGCCCCACTCCTTGGCACATTTCTGGATCAGGATCAGGAATGTAGCGAGCGACATTTCCTGGATTATTGATAAAGTCTTCCAGTATACGATATCCATAAACCTCGTTCCTCCAAGTTTGCCATATGGTTTCTTTGAGAAAATAGTCCGGCATGAAACGACAGGGTTAGAGGCCTCCCGCCTCGAAGCATGCAGCAATGACATGGATGCAAGGCTTGTGAAGCAACCTTGGCTTGTGGCAAGAGCAAACACACCCTTCATTCCTGAGGATGCATTCATGTGTGTGTCTCTCGCGCCTCCCGCCCATTCGAACTTTATCCCTGCAAACAACTTTGAATTGGCGTTCCACGGCTCCCACTTCTTTCACACGATGCAAATGAGCTTTCTTAATTGCTTCCTCCATATACTCTGTCATCTTGCCAAATATTACGTGGTTGTCGCGCATTGAGTTATCAGCCAATTGGTACCTTTCCCTGAAATACTTCATGGTGCGGTAAAGGTAAAATTCCACAATACCAACAAGGGGCAGGCCACGAACACCGCGCAAGACCCAGTTGTAAACCTCAGCTAGGTTTGTCATCATTATACCCCACCGTGCACCTCCGTCATCAAAGAGTAATGCCCACTTTTCCTTCGGTTCATTCTCAATCCACTGTGAGAAGGTCTTGATGGATCTTCCCCGTCTTCGCCTGACATTTGGACCGTTGAGCCCGACGTCCTCCAGAGATACAGGTTGGTCGGCCTCACTATTGACCACCCTCTTCGCTAGTTCTTCGCATTGCTTCTTTGTGAGGTCCTCAAGTTTCTTTGTGTAGCCTACCTCGTATCCCAACATCGACGTCCAACACAATAATGTTCTTCACCCTCTCGAGGAACCAGTACTAGCTATCTCTAGACTCCTCCATAAAAGTGATCGCAAGCGGCAACACCTGAAGAACTGGATATGCTTTCAAGTCGTAGAAACTCAGGATTTCTCTGGCAAATGGTGTGCAACAAGGCAGGAAGGTTGTCGTAGGATGCTTCGAATGTACCCCACTTTATCTCAAGCGCCTTCTGCTCAGCACGGTAAGCTTTATTGTAGCTGATCTTGTACTTGAATTTCTTCCCCCTCATCAGCCTCTCCATTTGGTTCCCGAGATGCTACATCATGTTCTGCATCTCCACCTTCTTGTTCTTCGTAATCAAGTTCTTCGTTTTCACCCGCATTACTATGCACATCTTCTTCCGCTTCAACTTCATCACCTCCGACTTGTTCTTCAATATGAGTGCTAGGTCCACCGTTCATGAAAAATTGGATATACCATGTGATTGGTAAACCTCTTCTTGTGAAACCATCTATGTAAGCCCGATACCTCTGAGTTTCTTCAAGCGGAACCAACTCCACAAAGTTTATGTCCGGTCATCTTTTCACTACAACCCTCACAGACACATCCGCTTGATCTCTGTCAACACCTAAGTCCCTACAAAGCCTCTTGCATATGCCCCCCAAGTTCTCTCTCTTGCTCTTGGAACACACTTGGTGAAACAGGGGAATCCACTCAAATCTACCCCTTCTAGACCATATTTAACCTCCCCCGACTCATAGTACACTTGAATATTTACACTATCCGACATGCCTGGCAACATACATGAAACGGGCAGTCCAAGTTAATCTCAGCACTATACATAAGTTAAATACAATAACAACCTCAATTGAATAAACAAACAACTATGTAACACTAAACCAAGCTTACTAACTAACTTTATCATAGGCATGCACCACAACAAATAAATCTAATAATGTTACCGAAAAACTATATTTTAATACCTACCCAAAAAATCATAATTTACTAACTATATTTATCACAGTGATTTACCAGCACAAACAAATCTAATATTGTTACCGAAAAACTATATTCGAATACCTAATCAAAAAATCATAATTTACTAACTAGGTTTATCATAGTCATTTACCAGAGCAAACAAATCTAATATTGTTACCTAAATCTACAATGCAATACCTAACCAAAATATCAGAATTTACTCACTATATTTATCATAAGCATTTACCATAACAAATAAATCTAATAATGCTGACTCTATTTTACTGTATAAGCTAAATCAGTTATACTAACCAAGCTACATTTTTCTATATCTAAATACAGCTAAAAGTTTCTCAGTCTAGATCTAGATCCACTACTATTTCTAAATCTCAGATCCACTAATATTTCTAAATCTAGATCTAAACTAAACTAAACTAAACTATAGTTAACTAAACTACGAGATTAAAAAGATTTTTTACCTGAGAAAGAGGGAAGAAATTCCTTCCCTCTTCTCTCCTCCTCCTCCTCTCTTCCCTCTTCCTCCTCCTGCTTTCCTTCTTTCTTTTTCTTCCCTCCTCCTCCTCTCCCCTCTTTCTTTTTTCTTCCCTCCTTTCCTCTTTCTCTGGCTCGCTGCCTGGCGCACTGGTGCGGGGGAGGGGAGGGGCGCGGGCGGCTTTGAAGGGGCGAAATCGTAAAAGAATATAAAAATAAAAAAATGGCTCGCCACACGAGCCATTAACAGTAGAAGCAGAGCTCCATCTACGTACATTCGGCCCAAGCCCACCGAGAACCTTCATTATCCACTAAACACCCCCCCCGCCCCGGGCAGCGCCTCGCTCCCGGAATCGATCCCCTCGGCAGCGCTGCTTCCCCCGAGGCCCCGACGTGCGACTGTGCGACGCCGCGACGGCCGCCAGGCGCCACCGCGCCAGCGCCTCGCGCCCTCGCCGCGGTGCCGCCTCCTCCTTCCACTTGGACCCTCGTCCTTCCCTTCCTAGCGCAGGACGCCGGCTCTGAGGCCCAGGGGCTAGGGCAAGGACGCCGGCTCCCGCAGTCGCCCGGCTCCCCCGGCCCCCGACCCGCGTAGTCCGCTGTCCGCCACGCAGGAGCGCAGCGCGTACCGCCGACGAGGGCTATTCCGACCTTGTCAGCTCGCCTCCTTCCAACGCCGGTACTCCACCACTCCCCTTAAATTCCTACCTTTCTTGAATGCTTGATTTGTAGTTCGTGGTATTAAATCTTCTGTCCATGCATTATAATCATCTGTACCTAATGATTAGTGTCGAATCGTTGGCTATTGATGTTCAAGTATTTGTTTGCAACTATTAAAATGAATTATTCTCTGTTATATTTTCTGTTTTCTTGGAACATTTGTTTTCTGAAGCTAGAATAATTTCCTCCTTAACTTATATTTTTATTGTTTCATAAAAGTTTCGTTCTAAGTGAAAAGGTGGAATTGATACTGATGGCTTAGTATTTGGATTTTGTCCTTTTGCTTCAGGGTTGAAAATATGTCAAAGCGAGGAGGTGATTACTCATCTAGCTCAAATGAGAAGCAGAAAGCTAACAAAAGTCATGGTATGATAAGTGTGTTGTTGTTTCACCCTTTTATTTCATGTATTTACACAACTCTGTTATATCACAACGGCCTCTCCTTTACTAGGAAATTTTGATCTGGATGATTCATCTCACAAGGAATTTGACAGCCTTGATGCCAAGGTAGAACTGCATACAGAAGTTGTGCAAAAATTATCTGAAAGTGTTGTCTCACTGTCATTCATTGGTAATAATACAAACTGGCTTCCTATATTTGCATTTGATCATCAGTTTTAGCTTTCTATAATAATGATCATTTCCAAAACTGAAATTAAAATCTTGTGCAGGAAAAAATGAACATTATCAATACACAGGCCTTGTTATCAAAAGTAACGAATACTCTAGTCGTTTTTTGACTTCAGCAACTGCGATTAGATGTAAGCAAGGTGGCAGAAAGCGTAATATGGATGTGTTGGTTGGTGCTCCCAATTTTTCTGTACTGCATTGCTAGCCTGTTTAAGGTATTGGTGATAATTCTGTAACCTGTTGTCTTGGTTTATCATTGCAGGTTCATGTGAACCTTCCAGATGGGCAAATGATGAGGGGGTACTTAATGTCACTTGATTTTGACTACAATACTGCTGTTATCGGCTTTGGCCCTTTCCATGTTTTTAAAGAAGCAAGTCTGGATCAGCCCGGGGAAGTTGGATATATTAACACTGTAACAGCTATATGTTGCGACAGTACAGGAAAAATAAGGTCCTCAACTGGGGTAGTGACTAAGAAATCAAGTGAACTTTATGGTCAAAAGCTTATTATGTCCACATGTATTATTCCTGAGGTGCACTGCTGATTTCTCTCCTTATGCTCTTGAAATTGTGGAAATAAATAATTGTGTTGTGATATGATTGGCTATGAAAAAATCATTTTCTTGTGGGCTTTATTTTGTGCTATAGGTTTAGCATCACCCTTTTTTTCCCTTTTGACAGTTTGGTATTGGAGGGCCCCTTGTCGACTCTGAGGGAAACTTTGTTGGCATGAACATGTCTCAAGTGGATAATGAAGGGACTCTATTCCTACCAAAGGAAACAATTCTTCAGTCGATTGTACCATTATTTTTACCTAGGTATGTTTGCTATAATTTCATTCTTACTTGTTCAAACAGAGGAGGGACTAGGATTTAGGCGGGGCACAGAAAACCTAAGTTCGAAGCCCAACCAGTAACCAATAGTCTCAGGTCTACTCTGAAACGCATAAGTCAAGAGTCAAGACGGATGCTGTTGCACTGTCTATGAGTATTGCTGCAAGCTGGGCTGTTTGAGGGACTGAACATGGTTCTGGCACCTGTTTTCTCCCCTTAGTAATTCTTCTTACATGCAGTATTCGGAGCATTGTTTTCGCTGAAACCTGTTGGGTGGTGAGTCGGGCCCATAATCCCCTAAACAGTTTAGCATTCAAGTTTGATTAGACTGTCGTGTTGGATTCTAGTGAAAATGGTACCAGTGTTTACTGGCTTTATCGGTAATCTCGTGAGAAAGAAAATATGTAGAACTGTATCATTTTTTTTAGAATTAGAACTGTATCATTTTGCCTAGCTTAGATATGTTCCATGATCTATTTTCCTTTGGAAACAGTACCTTTGTGGTGGGGCAAGCATCCTGCTGCAGGGCTAGTATCAAGCAAGGAAGTGATAACCAAATTGAAAGAAGCACGAGTGAGATATGTAAATCTTCAACTCTTGTTGTTCTTAATTCAGAAGGTGAGAATAGTAGTTACTCGTGAAGACTGCTAATGTGTACTGTTGTGAAATTCACTTTTATTAAGTTTAATTTAATGAACGTTTGTAGATTCTTCACCAGTGGCGCAAGGTGCGTTTCGTGGTGCCCTCTGTCCATAAACTTATTCTGTATTTTAACTTATACATAGACCAAGAAGACATTCAAATGATTAAACCACCCTCAGTTATTATCTCTTTATGCAATATGTATACATGTGAACAAAAGTAAAAAGGTGGATAAGTATTAGTGATTAAGAGTTTAAGAAATAATGTTTTGCAGTATGGAATACCAAAACTATTAAAAAATACCAGTACTTATATTGCTATAGTAACAAATATCGTATGTGCCAACTGCCCACTATGTTGACAAGCTGTATGAGAATGTACTTATTAAGCTTATGCCTCCCCTCACCATCAAAAAGAAAAAGGTAGAGGAAGTGACAAGAGCCCAGAAACGAATCAGAAGTCTTCTGTATCCTCTACAAGTGATTCAGAAAGCGAATCATCACAAGGTGAATCAAAGCTGGGTCACTTCTGATGCTGTTAGATTATCATTGCTGATATCGTGTTATACTGTTATTGAGTATTACTAATACATGGTCATTACTGATTGACCTTGTTGCACCAGACACCAGTGAATTATCGAATTCACCCTTGCCGGATAATGGTGAGTAATTTGCCTTCAGTTTTGCAAGCCATTAGTTAACCATAGTCATTAATCACTTCACCTTGTTGCACCAGAATTCATGAAGGCTTTTACTGACGATCTACTATCCCGTGGTTATCCCCTGCCAAAAATGCTTGAAGGTGAGTTACTGCTTTTGCTTCTGCTGACCGTTCTTCTGTTGCACATTTTTAGTCTTTTCTAGCACACTCAATTGTTGTTCTATGATTCTTCAACCAGGAGGCATGGAGTTGCGTAAAAATTTTGAGGAGGAATTTGCGGGAGACATATGGAACAAGCTCACAAAAAAAGTTGCTTTAGACACATCTTTAAGTGTTGTCTCACTTGCTTCATTCCGTGGTGATTTTGCTGTTATAAGATCATATTACTTTCCCATATTTACTTCTTTTATTTTAATTTCAATACCATGATTGCAACAATGATCTTTGTAGGAGAAACTAGGTTTTTTGCTTGCACTGGTGTACTTATAGGCCGCCACAAATCCATCACAAGAATCCTGACATCAGCGAGTTTGGTTAGATTTGCTAATAAAAACGAGATTGATGGCAGCTTGAAGGTTTGTACTGCAAATCATTCTATACCCCTGCTTGTTTATTTCATATTTTAATTCTAACTTTGTCATTCATTGCAGATTCGTGTGTTACTTCCAAATAAGAAACATGCCACAGGGAAACTGCAACATCATAATTTACATTATAATATTGCTGTTGTCAGCATCAGGAATTTCCATTGTCGTCGAATAGCAAAACTCCACATTGAGAAGCCAGTTTATCCTCTCAATGATAATCAGGTAGTAGCTATAGGGCGTACCTTTGATACAGGAAAACTCATGGCAACACGTGGGGTGCTGACTGACAATTCAAGCAATCTTGTCAGCGAAGAACATGGAATCTGTACTTGTAAGATCACCAAGGTACACTGCATTGGTTTCTCTTGTGGTGGAATTAGTTGTTGCATCTAGAATTTGAGTAATTTAATACATTACATCTTTATTGCACTAAAAATGTCATCCTCACGTGTGTTAATTTCTATTCTTTTTGTTTAAGGCTGGGATTGGAGGCCCCCTTATTGATTTATGTGGGAATTTCATTGGCATGAACTTCTATGATGCGAAAAGAACTCCTTATCTACCAAGACATATAATTCTGGAGCAATTGAAGGACTTCGATAGAAAAGGGTATGCCTTTCATTTATGTAGTTTTTCTTGTGGTATATTCATGTACATAATATTATGGTTTAAGGGAACTGCGCTAGTGCACTATACTTATCGACGACTTGTGACCGTTCCCATATTTTCTACTTGAATTTTTGGCATTAGTACCATGAACTGGAAATCGTTTTCTAGGTCAGTTTGGCTGTTCTATCTTGGTTGTTAGTACTTAGTTTGATGCTCATGTGCAATGTCAAGCATTTTCTTCAATATACCACTCAGTGCTGTTTGAACATAAAGCATTTGATTTGAACTGATGTTGCATGATTTCGATCCTCTTCATAAAGGGGGTTTGTTGATATACATAGTCTTGCTGTAAATTCTCCCAAGCCTATGATGTTGGCTTAATAACTGAGCATCATCAGCCACATTAGCCATATCCTTCTAGTTAAGTTGAAATGCTAAGCTGCTTCATTGAGTGACCAAATCTATATGTTTTGGTTAAGCAAGTATCTGAATTATTTGATGGCAACTATTTTTTGTTTATTCGTAGGTCTGCTGCTGCTAAGATTAACGAAGACGGTGATCCAAATAGGTAGGTATTATTTGACAAGTCAATACCATTTTCTTGGTTTGTTTCGCACAAATAATTCAGTGATTTTCATTAATACATTTTATTCGACATCAGATTTTCTGTGCCTGGGCCATATTGGTGGTATCCTTCCCTTGCCCCGCGCTTTATTTATGAACGCAGGAGAAAGCATTGAATTATCATCGATGCCCAAGTCCTGATCCTCCTTGAGCTGGTTGTCAGGGTCCTAGCGTGGAGTATTGAATTGCTTGTTAAACTTCAACTCCCTTGTGAAAGATGTAACATGGTTCGACCTCTACCATATTTCAACTGGCCTGCGTGAATTGCATGTGACATACATCCTGAGTCAGCACATACTTTCTGGGAAAGGGATGCGACCTGAATGTTTTTTTCCTGTGGTTATCAGATGAGGACTTCAATCGCCTTATTTGTGGTTCTATTATTAGTTCGTTTGTCTGTAAATATAAATCTGAGAATGGCATGAGAACCCACTACTGGTGGTAGTCCTAATTGATTGATTCTGAGAACTCTGAAAAAGATTATTTATGCCTTGTGTTTGTGACTATATGCACAATATTCGCTGATCATTTTTTTAATGATGCCGTGAAATAGATTGGTCGTACAGGACCACCTTTGTTTCCACGTGCAATTTTTCTCTCACCATTTCCGGGCTAATCGCGCTATCAGACCCTCACATCCTCAGCCCGCCCCTCTCGCTCGGTAGTCCCAGCATGGGATGGACGTTGGGGAGGCTGCCGGGGACGGCATGGTGCAAAATTAGCACTCTCTAGGCCTCCTTGGGAAGTATAGGGGCGAGCAGGCCCGACACAATTGATTTTCCTCCCGTCCGCTTCCCTCCCCAGGCAGGGGGAGAAAAACATTCCTCTAGCTTCGGCTGTTTGGGACTCCCGATCCCATCCTCACGTTGTGCTCTACTTCCGGTCACTCTGCTCTGATGTTTCTGCTCCCGGTCGCTCTGCTCTGTTGCTGCTGTGGCTGGCTGCTGCTGCTGTAAATATCATCATACAGATATGTTGGAGGTATACCCTAGAGGCAATCATAGAGATGATGATATTCCATTTGTATCCATGATTTGTATATTGTGTTCATTGAATATCCATTGAAGGCTACTTGAATTGATTTGCAATTATGTGAATTGTATGTAAAACTCTTTACTTGTATGGTTATTCTAAAGTTGTCCCTAGTCGGAGTTCATGTGAGGACACACATGAATATTATACTAGCATATGTATTAGTTGATGACTATGTTTCACAAGTCATGGACATGGAGATATTGAACTAATAATGTGGACACATGTGGAGACATGTGCTAGGACTGACCCAACACGAGAAGTAGTTCTCTCTTTAAACAACATATACGCTTTGTCCATAGACCTGAGATTGTCGCATATATTCTAGATGTGGATCGACCTACTTAGGGGCTATCAAACGCTGCGCCGTAACAGGGTAGTTATAAAGGTAGCTTTCGGGTTTGTCAAGAAGCATGCTATGAGACATGGTCAATCAAGATGGGATTTGCCCCTCTCTGATTGAGAGTGATATCTCTGGGCCCTCGAGTGATCGGATCCGAAAATGCATGGCCATGCTACGTACGGTTAAGAGTTAACCTACAAAGGGATTCCGTATCATAGGATCGAGAAAGAGCGGTCGGCTTGAAGCTAGACCAAATATCGTGAGGCAAAGGGAATAGCATGTATATTATGTTGTGATGGTTCGTCTGATATGATCTTCGTGTGCGTATAGGAGCTGGCACGTCTTGCTAGAGGCCGCTACCGACTATTGGGCCGAGTAGGAGTACTCGGGCCATGTCTATACGTATCTGAACCTATAGGGTCACACACTTAAGGGGCTGGAAGCCCAATTCGGATCTGATCCGAGTTAGATTAGGTTTAGAAGTACTAATGGGCCTCGGACCCAGAGGCCCGTCAGGAACCTCTATAAATATAGGGGTGGGCGCGCCCTAGGGTTTACACCTTTTGGCGAAACACATCTGCCGCGCCTCCCACGCCCTCGCCTGTTGCAACTCGCGGATCTAGCAGTCCGGCTTGCGATGCTTCCTCCCTGCACATGTGGATACCTTGGAGGTGTTGCGCCTGCAGCACTCGAACGAGCCGCCGACGAGCCACGACGAGCCGACGACAAGCCGCGGCATCGGGGGCGATCTTGCTGCACGTGGACGAGCTGCTGAGGAGCTGCTGGACGTTGACGTGATCGACTACGTACGACTACGTTGATCGACTACGTACGACTACGTGATTGTCTTCACTGCATCGACGCATATCTACATCTTCCGCACCAGTAGTGCGTCAAGTGGTAATCCCGTGATCCTTATACGGCAGTTCTTCCTGGTTTTACGCGGTAGAAATTTTGATTTGCGCTAGTGTAGCCTACCTCGTATCCCAACAGTGGTATCAGAGCCGTAGCTTTTTAGTTTTGGATTCGGGATGTGTGCATATGGAGATATGCGAGTTTTCCGTTTGATCTATGTCCTGGTTTCGTGCCCTTGCTGCAATAGTAGTGTAACGACATACTCCTACCGGTCGGTTTCCGCCATCGAAGTTAAGTGATACACGTAAATCTAGTTGCAGTGAGCGAAGATCAATATAATTGGTCGAATCGAAATCCAGGGTCATACGCCAGACGCATTAGATGTGCAATAGTAGATGAGATCTACTGCCGGGGTCGGGATTTTTGCCGTATGCGTATGCTTCGGTAAATCAGCCGTAACTTTTCGGTACGATCTCGGATCAGGGCGAATTTTATATGAAAATTGATCTACAGAAAAAGTTACACATGAAATTCAACGGCTTTGACGTTTTGAACGAAATTAGATTTCCCAAATTCGGCTTGGAAGATGGAGTTTCGGGCATCCGAAGTTTGGAATGTTAGGATGCCTAACTCTGTTTTGCAATTTGTATGTATGTACCTTGTGATCAGTATGGCCCCCTTGTGTATGTGATGCATGTGTGTAACTCATTCGTGACCTGCGTGTCGCGCGTACGGCAACACGGCAGGAGCCATATGTGTTGTCACTTTATTGTATTTAATGGTCTGCGTACCAATCTGTCATGATCCAAGCAACTATGTAATCTTCATTACTAGCTTCTTTACTAGCTATTAGGCGTAATAGCATGTTCTAGTTCTTGGAGGACTCATCACCAGGAGGATGGCGCACATGGAACATGGAGATGGAGATCACCATGGTGAACAGGTTCTATGGAGATGGAGATCAACATATAAAAACGGGCCATACTGTGTCACAACTGTGTGAATGCTATTCTGTTTATGTTTTACTTTCTGCATACTGTGATGTTAGAAGTAGAACGATCCCTCACAAAGTTTAAGTTAGTATGCCCTCCCAACTGAGGGGTACAATGTGTCTAAGGCCTTTGTTGAGAGCAAGCTAGCAGAAGGCGCAGCAGTAGGACCACACGTAATCAATATGGTTGGTTACACTCAACGGTTGGAGAAGCTGGGCTTCCCACTGGGCCAAGAGTTGGCCACTGATTTCATTCTTTCATCTCTTCCGCCTAGCTATGGGAACTTCATCTCGAACTACCATATGCATGGGACGGAAAAGGGTTTGAATGAGCTGTGTGGCATGCTTAAAACAGTAGAGGCTGACATCAAGAAAAGCGCTAGTACCAGCCATGTGATGGCTATACAGAACAAACCTAGCTTTAAGAAGAAGGGCAATTCTTGGAAGAAGAAGGGCAAGGCTGGAACGTTCAAGCCAAACCCAGCGCCCAAGGTTAAAACTGGACCTGGACCTACTCCAGACAAAGAGTGCTTTTACTGTCATGAACTTGGTCACTGGAAGAGAAACTGCAAGCAGTACCTAGCTTCCTTGAAGAATGGCAGAAGTAAGAGTACTTCTACCTCAGGTACGCTTGTTGTTAATGTTATAGACAATATTTTTCTCGCTGATACAATTATTAATTCTTGGGTATTTGATACCGGATCGGTTGCTCATATTTGCAATTCGATGCAGGGAATGATAAGAAGTAGAAGCGTGGAAAGAGGAGAAGTTGATTTCCGCGTGGGCAATAATGCAAGAGTTGCTGCATTGACCGTCGGGACGATGCAACTCCACCTCCCGTCAGGTTTTATTATGGAGTTGAATAATTGTTATTTCATTCCTAGTTTAAGTCGAAACATTTTGTCTCCTTCATGCTTGATGAAGGATGGTTATTCATTTGCGAGTGAAAATAATGGTTGTGTGATCTCTAAGAATGATATGTTTATGGCTTTTGCACCCATTGTGAATGGATTATTTGTTTTAAATCTTGATGGTTCACCTGTCTGTAACGTAAGTGCTAAAAGGCCTCGGCCTAATGATTTGAGTCCTACCTACTTGTGGTATTGTCGTTTGGGTCATATAAGTGAAAAGCGCATAAAGAAGCTCCATTCTGATGGACTTTTAACTTCGTTTGATTTTGAATCATACGAGACATGTGAGGCTTGCTTGCTAGGCAAGATGACCAAGATGCCTTTCACAGGATGCGGTCTCTAGCAAGACGTGCCAACTCCTATACGCACATGAAGATCATATCAGACAAACCATCAAAACATCATGTATCTGTTATTCTCTTTGCCTCACGATATTTGGTCTAGCTCCAAGCCGACCTCTCTGTCTGAATGCTGTGATTTGGAATCCCTTTCTAGGTTAACTCTTAACTTCACGTAGAATGGCCATGCATTTCCGGATCTGATCACTCGAGGGGCCTAGAGATATTTCTCTCAAATAGAGAGGGGCAAATTCCATCTTGACTGACCATGCCTCACAGCATGCTTCTTGACAAACCCGAAATCTACATTTATAACTACCCAGTTACGGTGTAGCGTTTGATAGCCCCTAAGTAAGTCGATCCACATCTTGAGTACATGCGACAATGTCAGGTCTAAGGACAAAGCGTACACGTTGTGTAAAGAGAGAACTATGTAACTCGCGTTGGGTCAGTCCTAGCACATGTCTCTACACGTGCCCATATTATTAGTTCGACATCTTCATGTCCATGACTTGTGAAACATAGTCATCAACTAATACATGTGCTAGTCTAATATTCATGTGTGTCCTCACATGAACTCCGACTAGGGACAACTTTTAGAATAACCATACAAGTAAAGAGTTTCACACACAATTCACATAATTGCAAATTAATTCAAGTAGCCTTTAATGGATATTCAAGGAACACAATATAAAATATGGATACAAGGAATATCATCATCTCTATGATTGTCTCTAGGGCATACCTCCAACAAAATGAGCATCCTAATCTATATTTCACGAGAATTCTTCTAGCATATAGTGGTCGTGGATCTTCTATGTGCTTCAAATATTATGAGCTTCCAGCCTACAAGACTTATTCTTTGAGTCATGGTTCTTGGTGATGTAAGTGCTAACGTTGGTGGCTTATTTATTGCAAGGTTGCTGGAGTACATCCAAGGCAGTACAGAGAACTTGTGAGTTGTAATGGCGGGAATCTTTCAGCTTTCACAGATTGCCAGAGTAACAGTGTTCTCGTGGAGTTTGGCCTAGCCTAGAGTAGTAAAAGATGATTCATTGCGACAGGTCAAGAAAAGTAAAGATGGCATTGAAGGGTCGCTTTCAAGGGGTGAAATAATTGCGCACAAAGTTGAGAACAGAGATTAAAGCAAAATTAATTGTCCTTTACAAGACCTTTTCAATGGCATGTACTGCGCGTAGGCGGATCTGGTCAACATCAGCTATCAACTATAGGTCTTCTTCATCAAAGCTTGGGATATCTTTAACTTGCCTATGTTGACGACACACTTGGTTGATGGAGTCGGCCAGTTCTTTCTTTTTCTCCTGGATGGTAATGGGATAATCATTGAGCCGGCCTTGAGCTTTTGCAACTGCTTTGTTCACCCGGTCAAGTTCAAGCATCAGCTGATCTCTTTCAGTCTCCAAGGCCTTTAAACTTTGCGCATCTGAGGAGAGAGAGGCGTCAAGGCTGTCAATTTCTTGTTTCAACTCTATGGCCTCCAACTTGATAGAGTCCAATTGAGCACTGGCCTAACAATTAGCTTGCCTATCGGCTATACGCTTTCTGGCTCCTTGGACTTCATAATAGTGTGATTCAATGAAGGCTGCAGGAGTCAATAATGTGATCATTTTGTCAGTCAAATGAGTCATGATTTGCCTGAATAACCTTTGGATCGGCTCGGTGTTTTCTAGCAAGACGGATGTGTTCTGACGGAACAACTGTAGAATTGCTGATAGCTGATCCTTGATGTCTGGATGATTCTGCATTGAATGGCTTGTGCCAGTATCCTCATCATCTACGAATTCATCTATGTTGAATGAGAAGAGATCTGACGTTGAGGGATTGGCAGCCTGTGGATGAAATGGGTTAGATGGAGAATCAAATATTTCAATAGGTACAGATAATTTGCGTACCTGAATAGGGATTTCTTGTTGCTGGATGCCATGTTCAGGATCTTCCTTGTCCGCTATGATTCTTGGGGATTGTGAAGACAATGGAGATGTTTCTGGCTGGGTAGTCCTTTCTTCAATCGATGATTGGTTCATCCTGCAAATAAACATGGGTTAGAATTTGTATTGAATACACAAGCA
Source organism: Setaria italica (assembly GCF_000263155.2). Classification (NCBI taxonomy): domain Eukaryota; kingdom Viridiplantae; phylum Streptophyta; class Magnoliopsida; order Poales; family Poaceae; genus Setaria; species Setaria italica. Next base: position 42,102,534 of record NC_028458.1, read on the forward strand.
TTGGGTTGCATGGATGAAGTTATTACCAAATTGATTTCTTGGATCGGCGATTGTTGACGGCTCGGCACAGGTTGGTTTTCTGGGATTTATGTGTCTAACGGAGGAGTCGATGCCGATGCTGATGCTGATTTTCTCATTAACAGCTGATTGAAAGAATTTATTAGTACAAACCAAGGAGAAATTCATAGGCACAATAAGTATTACTATACCAATGAGACCATTCTTTTCAACTGAAGGTGTGTTTCTTCCTGAGCTGCTGATTCTTCTGGAGCTCCATCGGCTGCTGGCTCTTGGATATTAGGAAATGGTCAATTTGCTTGCTACAGCTGATCAGATTCAGTATGTTAGTAGAAACAGGAGATAAATGAGCAAGTATGAAATATTATACCTCTGAAGCCAATGGGAATCCAACTTGTGGCGGATCTACCTCGGATTAGTTTGATTAAAACATGGTTAAGCAGCCTAACATGTGACACTCATGCCTTAGTCAAATTAACACGAAGTGCCGTCGAATTTCATCCGATTTAACCACTTTAACAGGACCGAGTTAGCAAAACTCACACGAAGGTGAGCGGTTTCAGAGAATACAACAAGTCCACTGATTTAAACAATATGACCATTTAGTTCAACAACAAAACGAAATCAGAGTTTTACACGATTCAAAAGGAAACAACAGAAGGTAAAACAACAAGCGGAAGCTACTTCGTCGGGGTCGGACATCCCTGGTGAGGCCAGCCAGGACGTCAGTGATCCCTCTCCTCGCCGTCCGAGGAGGGATCCCACTCGACCGTCCAACCTGGAGGGAGTTGGGGCGGCCAAGTGCCAACAGAAGAAGACTCGGGAGCAGCAACTTCACCTGAAAAGAAAAGCCACAACAAGGCTGAGCTACTAAGCTCAACAAGACTTAACCGACAGGGAGTAAGCTACTCCACCACTTCTAGACATGCAAGGCTCTTTGGCTGAGGGGTTTGTTTGCCAAAAGCACTATGTGGATCCTTATTTTCAAAGTTTTAGCTCAGATTCTAAGTTCAATATCCGGTCTAAGTTGGCAACTTACTCTAAACAAACATAGAACCAACCAAGGGTATATATCATCATCAAGACCATGTCATCATCAGATTCCTTTCTTACTCAGTGTAGCATAGCGATCAAGTAGTCTCAAACTGTGAGAGGCAGATGAATCGATTCGAGTTCTTTAACCATGCATAGTGAACCTAACCTCACGACATCCGTGCACCACCAAGGGTCGCTTCCTGTGTCGGCCTTCCCCATCATTTCCCTAACCCGTGTCGAGCCCATTTCCTTTGGTGCAATGTTCCACAGACCCGGCCTCTGCCGTTCTGTGACCACACTTGCCACCACGTGCGGCCGCAGGGGAAACTCCGTTCCAAGGACAATGGGGCGACCGCTCACGTCGAGGTTCAATCCGGTACTCGGCTTCCTCATCCCATACTGAGTATGAGGTTAGTACTTTCAAACACTTGATCACGAACACCACCACTGTCGAGCCTTAACAAGTTTCATAAACTGTCGGGCCTTAACAAGTTCCAGCTGACAACATGGTCGGCCGGCAACATAGCATGATAGTGATCCCACCAGAGCCGGGCAGAACCACGCAGCTCTTGAGCCACAAACCGGGCCTTGTTATGGTCGGGGCACGGGGCGGTAAGAAGCTCGAACTTGGATTTGATTGTGCGAACCCAGGCATCGGCGTCGAGCGGGTCTTGCGTCTTCTGGAACAAAGGGGGTTGCGTCCCCAAGAAGTCCTCATAGCGAGCAACATGAGGCTACTGCTGAGCCCTTCCCCCATGGGGCTGCTACTGTTGTTGCCCCTGCACGAGATGCCTCAGCAGCTCGGTTTGAGCCGCTAAGATCGCCTCCAGTGGAGACGGGGGCGGGGGCGGGGGAAGATCCTGCCTCTGCTCACTGCTGCTGGGCACAGAGCCGGATCTGGTGCGATGCGCCATCTGCAAGAGCCAACGTTCCATTAATTCCATAACCTCAGAAGTATTCCAACCAAATGGGAATGCACATGTTAAATCCTCAAAGGCGACTCTTGCCGACAATGCAACACAGCACAGCTTTATAAAGGAGTTATACGCTTCCTCTTGCCATCTTAGTTAGCAACTATCTTAGCTCTGCATACGACTTCAGGCGAACCATAGCCAGATTCCAGGAGTTCCACTACATCTGACCTTAGGCCAAGGGGTCAGGCTAGGCGAAACAGCACAGGAAGGGGTCGGGTGAGCGATCCGCACGAGAAGGGGTCGGGCAGAAAAAGCATTCGGATTTGACCGAGCACAAGCTGGAAGAAAGCTAGAAATCCTTAGAACCGAAGAAGAGCTTTTCCAAGGCAAGGTTGCTTTTGGGAGGGGTGGTTTCACAGATTTTAGTTTATGTCGCATGCACGGCCTACCTCGTTTCTCAACCAAAACAACTGCCAAACTTGGTCTTACGCAGTCAGTGCCGGTGGCAAGGCAACAATTACTGTGACGACCGACCCCTAATCTTCTGAGTTAATCTTAATCGGAGCCTTGATCCTAGTCATCTGTCTGGCTTTACCGCGCCTGAGTGCTCAGCCTTCAGCCCGATCCCGACCCCTGGAACCCGACCCCTAAAACCCGACCCCTCCCCGCTTCGCTCCGATCCCGACCCCGGCGAGCTCAACCCACCGTCGGATCCTTCCAAGTCTTCCTCAAACGTCCGTTCTATCCGCCCGGTGGACCCGCGAGATCTTTTTTCCCCAGATCCTCCGCGACAGGCGCACTCGAGTTGCATGCCCACTTCAGAGTCTCCCTGCCGCGTGGCTCGTCTTCTCCGACGCTGCCGCTCAGTTTTGTCTCTGGCTAGCGACCGAGTGGTTTCTCGCGCCCCCTTCCCCAATGTCAGCGGAAGTCCCTCTGCAACCTTTCTGCAGAGCCTCGCCTCCCGCGCCCATCATCACGCCGCCAGATCCCGGCCCCAGAGCCCGATGTCGCCCGTCTTTTCCGTCACTTCGACCACAGTCGTGCTGCCTGGTCTCCGCTACACGACGATTCCTCCATCGCCAACCCCGACCACGGCAGCGACAGCTCCTTTCCCCGCCCTGTCAAAAGCCGCCCGACAATCTGTTGCTCCGCGCTCGCCCGCGCGCCCGCGGCTGCATGTCTTCTCACCTGTGCGCCCTCGATCCTAGCATCGTTAAACCGGTCGCTTCCATCAAATCTTCCGCACGGCGACACCCGCCTCCGCCAAACCTCAACCACCGGCATACCCGCCCCTGCGCCGCCCTGACAACAGAACCCAATGACCGCTGGCGTCACCCCCGGAGTCCTGCACCACCGCCCTCTTCGCTCAATCGCCACCCCGGCAGAGCACTCCATTGCTTCTCCCCGGCCTTCGCGCCGCTCCCCTTCTCTCTCTCCCGCGCCGCTTCCTTCCTCCGTTCCAGCAGCTATAAAAGGAGTGCACCAGCCACCGGAGTTCCCTCCGCCATTGTTGCCTTCAGCCATTCTCTCGCTCCCTGCTCAAGCTCTTAGCGCCACACACCGAGTTCTTGAGGAACTCTTCTCTCAGATTGTTCCCTCAGTTTTCTCCAAGTCACCCAGCCGCTTGCTCCTCCGTGCTGCGTAAAAGCTTACTTGTGATCTGCAAGAAGCATCGCCGCCGCCGGAGCATTGCCGGTCTTAGCCGTTGTTCAAAGCTTTGGTCCCTCCACCCAAGTCTGCCTCTTCCTGACCCCAAGCTTTCCTTTCAGGAAGAAGGTAAGTTGCCGACCCCCAGTCCGCTTCGCCCGACCCCTCTTATCCGCCCGACCCCGGTTCCGTCTCGCCCGACCCTATCTGTTCCGCCGACCCTTATCCGCCTCGCCCGAGGGTTCGGCTGTGATCTTTTTCTTCAACCGAGGGTGTATGTGTACAAGTTAGGAACCCTCCAGCGCTTGCGTACGAGGAACCCTAGTATACACATCCTCTAGTTCAAGGATCAGACCATAAGTTCCTTTCCGACCCTTGCCTCTTGATCACCACCAGCTCTCTTGACCCTCCCTACCCTCCTGCTCTTTGTCGCGAGTTTCTGGGCTCAGGCGAGCCAGTGTTGCTGTTGAAATAACCGTCTATGCTAACTTTTACATTGCATTCGTGTAGAGCTACACCTCGCCAACGGCTTCTACGAGCTACACCCGGCGCCAGAAGACGAAGCTGTAGCTGAGCTCCTGCCCACTGAAGCCGAAGTCGCCCCCGAAGTCGAGCAGTTTCCTTCCTCTTTGCTCGAAGGCAAGCCCCGGTTGCATGAAAACCCCGCGTGTTTTACCAAACTTGCGCATGCCTTCTGTAACATGCTTGTGCATTTACGTATAGGAGTTGTTTGAAACCCTAGATGCACGACTTAGTTGTTCCCATGATCTGAGCACTAGCTGTTGGACCGAGTAGTTGCATTGCTTAACTAGGAGACGGTAAAAGCCGAGTGATTCCCTATCACTCGCGAGTTGTAGGAGTTGGATGTCTACCCTTCCGGTTATAACTATAAGGACGATGGACGGGGCAGGGTTTTGGTAACTCTTTGGTGGTCGGATGGTTGCCCCGTCTGTCTATGAAAACTTGCTAAGGCCCGACAGTGGTGGTGTTCGTGATCAAGTGTTTGAAAGTACTAGCCTCATACTTAGTATGGGATAAGGAAGCCTAGTACCGGATTGAACCTAGACGTGAGCGGTCGCCCCATTGTTCTTGGAACGGAGTTTCCCCTGCTGGTTGTCGCACGTGGTGGCAAGCGTGGTCACAGGACGGCAGAGGCCGGGTCTGTGGAACCTTGCACCAAAGGAAATGGGCCCGACACGGGTTAGGGGATTGATGGGGAAGGCCGACACAGGAAGCGACCTCCGGGTGTGCGGATGTCGTGAGGCTAGGTTCACCATGCATGGTTAAAGAACTCGAATCGATTCATCTGCCTCTCACAGTTTGAGATTGCTTGATCGCTATGTCACCCTGAGTAAATAAGGAATCTGATGATGACATGTTTTTTTGATTTATCTACACATCTTGTTTGGCTCTATGATTTTTTAGAATAGGTTGCAAAACCTAGACCGGCTAATGAACTTAGAACCGGAGCTAAAACTGGAAAATAGGGTTTTACGTAGTGCTTTTGGCAAACAAACCCCTCAGCCAAAAAGCCCTGCATGTCTAGAAGGAGTAGTAGTTTTACTCCTATCGGTTAAGTCTTGTTGAGCTTAGTAGCTCAGCCTTGTTGTGGCTCCTGTTTTTCAGGTGAAGCTGTTGCTCCTGACCCCTCTCTTGCTGGCGCTTGGCCGCCCCAGCTCCCGCCGGGCTGGACGGTCGAGTGGGATCCCTCCTCGGACGGCGAGGAGAGGAATCAGTGATGTCCCGGTTGGCCTCACCAGGACATACGACCCCGACGATTGCTTCCGCTAGTGTTTACTTCTGTGGTTTTTCTTTTGAACCTTGTAAAACTCTGATGTTGGTTTTTATGGCCGAACTAAATGGGTAAATTTTGCATAACTCAGTGGACTCGTTGTATTCTCTGGAACCACTCACCTTCGTGTGAGGTTGCTAAATCGATCCTGTTCAAGTGGTTAATCGGATGAAATCCGACGGCACTTCGTGTTAACTTGATTTAGGCAGGAGTGTCGCATGTTAGGCGGCTTAACCCTGTTAAATCAAGCTAATCCGAAGTGGATCCGCCACAATTATGTCTCTTCCTATAATAGCTAGTCAGTTCTAGTAGCGTTTCCTAAGTGAACGCGGTGAGTGTACCTGCAGAAAAACACAACCACTTGAACCTTTCGTGCCAGCACCCACGAAAGCGTCCCCAAACATTACCGTCCACTATAGGAATGGCACCCATGCATTCAAGGCTGCATGGACAGCACACAACCGTGGAAATAGGTCCCCTTTGAATGGAACCATATAACCCTTCGCATACTCGTGATGCGGAATCAGCGCACGTATAATAGACGTGGCGAACAACCGTGATGATAGGCTCGTTGGAATCGAACCATACCACCCTTCGTATGAATTAACATACGGAACCTGCGCACGTATGATAAACGTGGGCGAAACAACCGCGATGATAGGGTCCTTTGAATAGACTCCTTATCAACCCTCGCATACTCGTGATGCGGACTCGGCACACGTATGATACACGTGGCGAAGTGCTGGAAGGTTAGCAAGATAACCAATAAGTATTAGCCACCTAAAAACAACCCCAAAATCCCCTAGGGCCTCTCGTACTAAGGTCGTCCTTAACGATTGACGAGTTTTTCAAAAAAATTTCTTTGCAACTTTTATTTAAAAGAAGTGTTTTAGGGCCTTATTGTGTTCTCTGTCTTGCTAAACCTGCTCTGGTACCAGCTGTGGTGGATCTACCTCGGATTAGTTTGATTAAAACATGGTTAAGCTGCCTAACATGCGACACTCATGCCTTAGTCAAATTAACACGAAGTGCCGTCGGATTTCATCCGATTTAACCACTTTAACAGGACCGAGTTAGCAAAACTCACATGAAGGTGAGCGGTTTCAGAGAATACCACAAGTCCACTAATTTAAACAATTTGACCATTTAGTTCAACAACAAAACGAAATCAGAGTTTTACACGATTCAAAAGGAAACAACAGAAGGTAAAACAACAAGCGGAAGCTACTTCGTCGGGGTCGGACATCCCTGGTGAGGCCAGCCAGGACGTCAGTGATCCCTCTCCTCGCCGTCCGAGGAGGGATCCCACTCGACCGTCCAACCTGGAGGGAGTTGGGGCGGCCAAGTGCCAACAGAAGAAGACTCGGGAGCAGCAACTTCACCTGAAAAGAAAAGCCACAACAAGGCTGAGCTACTAAGCTCAACAAGACTTAACCGACAGGGAGTAAGCTACTCCACCACTTCTAGACATGCAAGGCTCTTTGGCTGAGGGGTTTGTTTGCCAAAAGCACTATGTGGATCCTTATTTTCAAAGTTTTAGCTCAGATTCTAAGTTCAATATCCGGTCTAAGTTGGCAACTTACTCTAAACAAACATAGAACCAACCAAGGGTATATATCATCATCAAGACCATGTCATCATCAGATTCCTTTCTTACTCAGTGTAGCATAGCGATCAAGTAGTCTCAAACTGTGAGAGGCAGATGAATCGATTCGAGTTCTTTAACCATGCATGGTGAACCTAACCTCACGACATCCGTGCACCACCAAGGGTCGCTTCCTGTGTCGGCCTTCCCCATCATTTCCCTAACCCGTGTCGGGCCCATTTCCTTTGGTGCAATGTTCCACAGACCCGGCCTCTGCCGTTCTGTGACCACACTTGCCACCACGTGCGGCCGCAGGGGAAACTCCGTTCCAAGGACAATGGGGCGACCGCTCACGTCGAGGTTCAATCCGGTACTCGGCTTCCTCATCCCATACTGAGTATGAGGTTAGTTGATCACGAACACCACCACTGTCGGGCCTTAACAAGTTTCATAGACAGTCGAGGCGATCAGCCGACCACCCAAAAGTTAACCAGAACCCTGCCCCGTCCATCATCCTTATAGTTGTGACAGAAGGAGAAGCAACCAACTCCTCTAAACTCGCGAGTGACAGGAAATCACTCGACTTTTACCGCTTCCTATTTAAGCATAGCAACTACTCGGCCCAACAACTAGTGTTCAGATCAAGGAACTAAGTCATGCATCTACGGTTGCAAACAACTCCTATACGTAAATGCACAAACAAGATGAAGAAGGCATGCGCAAGTTTGGGAAACTGGGGTTCATGCTCCGGGGCTTGCCTTCACGCGAGGAGGAAGGGAACGGGCATCTGCTGGGGCGGCTTCGGCGTCTGGAAGCGGGAGCTCGGCTACAGCTTCATCTTCGGGCGCCGGGTACAGCTCGTAGACGCCGTCGATGAGATGCAACTCTACACGAGATGCAAATGCAAGAATTAGCACTTTAGACGGTTATTTCAACAGCAACACTTGCAAGTTTTAGCCCAAAATTTTGTAGCAAAGCTACGGAAAAAGGTGGGGAAGTGTACCTGGGTTGGTGGAGATCAAGATATAAGGGTCGGATGGGAAGGAACTTATGATCTGACCCTTAGACTAGAGGAATAGCTATGCTGGGGGTCCTCAGACTTAACGCAGAGAAGTCCCTGATCTTTACACATATACCCTCAGGTCAAGGAAAACGATACAGCTGAGCCCTCGGGCGAGGCGGAGAAAGGGTCGGCAAAACAGACAGGGTCGGACGAGGCGGAGAAAGGGGTCGGTCAGATAGAAGGCGTCGGACGAGGCGGAAAAAGGGGTCGGACGAACAGAAGGGGTCGGATGAGGCGGAAAAGGGTCGGACGAATAGAAGGGGTCGGACGAGGCGGAAAAAGGTCGGACGAACACAAGGGGTCGGACGAGGTGGAAAAAGGTCGGCAGCTTACCTTCGGTTCACAGGTGAAGCTTGGGGTCGGGAAAGAGCAGACTTGGGCGGAAGAATGGAAACACAAAGACTTGGGCAGGCGACGATGTCCGGCGGTGCTCCGGCGGCGGCGGTGCTTCTTGGGGACAACAAGCAAGTTCTTGCGCAGCGCGGAGGGGCAAGCTGCTGGGTGGATTAGGGAAAGCGGTGTTGAGCGGAGAGGAGAGTTTCTCAGGAACTTAGGCTGTAGCGCTCGAGCACGAAACAGGGACAAGGCGGGAGGGCAGCGATGGCGAAGGGGACTCCGGCGGGGCTCTGGCATTCCCTTTTATAGCTGCGCGGAAGAGAGAGAGAGCTGGAGCAGCACGAAGATCAGGAAGAGGCGATGGAGTGCGCTGCCACGGCGGCGATTGAGCAGCGGTGCGGCGGAGCAGGACTTCGGGGACGACACCGTCGGCCATTGGGCACCAGAGACACGGCGGCGTAGGCGCGATTTTGCTGGTGGTTGAGATTTGGTGGAGGCGGGCGTCGTCGTGCGACGGATCTGATGGATGTGACAGGGGGAACGGCGCTAGAAGCGAGGGCGCACAGGTGAGAAGACAGGCGGTGCTGTGGTCGCGCGGGCGAGCGCGAAGCAACAGACTGTCGGGGCGCAGCTCTGACAAGGTGGGAAAGGGACTGTCGCGGCCGGGGTCGGGATTGGCGGAGGAGGAATTGTCGCGTAGCGCAGTCCGGAGCGGCGCGACTGTGCAGGGGTGGCGGAAAAGTCGGGAGGCATCGGGCCTTGCAGCCGGGGTTCCGACGAGGTGATGATGGGCGCAAGCCACGAGGCGCTGCAGAAAGGGTTGTAGAGGGCTTCCGCTGCGATTGGGGAAGGGGGTGCAAGAATCCATCCGGTCGCGGCCGGCGACGGGGCGGAGCGGCGGGGGTCGGAGGATTTGAGCCACGCGGCGGAGAAGCTCTGAAGCGGGTATGCCACTCGAGTGCGTCTGTCTCGGGAGATCTGGGGGAACGATTTTGTGGGTCCACCGGTCAGTCTCGGTTGGTCCACTACTCAGATTGAAAAGAGACTTTGTGGGAAGACTTTAGAAGGATCCGGCGGGGTGAGTTGGGGTCGGCAGGGTCGGAACTAGGAAACGGTGGAGAGGGGTCGGGTCCTCAGGGGTCGGGATCGGACTGGAGGTTGAGCACTTAAACTCGGAAAAAGCTGAGACAGGGGGATTAGGGACTCGGATTAAGATTAACTCGAGAGATTTGGGGTTGGTCGTCACAGCCTACCCCCCTTAAAAGAATCTCGTCCCGAGATTCGGGTGAAAGAGTAACCAGTGGGGGTGTGCAGTACTTACCTCCTTGGCTGGAAAGAAAACCTTCGAAATGCTTGTCCAGATACTCTTCTGTCTCCCATGTTTCTTCATCCTCTGTGTGGTTATTCCATAAGATCTTGTACATTTTCACCACTTGGCATTGGGTGCGCCTCTCCTTATGGTCAAGAACTTTGGCCGGGTACTCAGCATAGGTCAGGTCGGGCTCGATTTGAAGTTGCCCTCACTCTAAGATCTCGGTTGGGACTTGGACACATTTCTTCAGTTGAGATACATGGAAAATATCATGTATGGCCGAGAGCTGTTCTGGGAGTCGGATCCGGTAAGCAACTGGTCCACAAATTTCCACAATCTCATATGGGCCAATGTAACGGGGAGCCAATTTCCCTTTTACTCCAAATCGTTGCACTCCTTTGGTCGGGGAGACTCGAAGATACACATGATCACCAATGTCAAACTGCAGGGGCCTTCTTCTTTTATCGGAGTAACTCTTCTGTCAAGATTGGGCGGCCTTGAGATTTGCTTGAATTACCTTCACTTACTCTTCAGCTTCTACCACTAGATCAGGACCATAGGTTTGTCTTTCTCCAGCTTGTGACCAATTCAAGGGTGTCCGACATCTCCGACCATATAAGGCTTCAAACGGTGCCATCTTCAAGCTAGCTTGGTAGCTATTGTTATAGGAGAACTCTACCAATGGCAGGCACTTGTCCCAATTTTTGTCATAATGGATGACACAAGCTCTCAACATGTCCTTAAGGATCTGATTAACTCTTTCGGTCTGACCATCGGTCTGAGGGTGATAGGTTGAGCTACGGATGAGCTTGGTGCCCATTGATGCTTGTAGCTGTTCCCAAAAGCGTGCTACAAACTGAACTCCTCGATCCGAGATGATTGTCCTAGGCACACCGTGTAGGGAAACAATGCGGTCAAGGTACATCTCCGCATACTTCTTGGCCGTGTAGGTGGTGTGGATAGGAAGGAAGTGGGAGGACTTGGTCAGTTGGTCCACAATTACCCAGATGGAGTCATGTCGCTGCGATGTAAAGGGTAGTCCAACAACAAAATCCATGCTGATGTCTTCCCATTTCCAAGAGGGAATAGGTAGGGGCTGCAGGGTACCTGCTACCTGTAGATGGCTGGCTTTGACACGTTGGCAGGTGTCACATTCTGAAACATACCGGGCAATTTCTGGTTTCATTCCACTCCACCAGAAGATCTGACGGAGATCATGATACATCTTATTGCTGTCAGGATGGATTGAGAACTTAGAGAGGTGAGCTTCATCTAGGATTTGCCTTCTCAGATTGGGGTCGGACGGTACAACAAGTCAGTTTCCATAATACACTCTCCCAATCTCGTCCTGTCGGAAATGCTTATACCCTTCATCCTTTAATGAAATCTTCATTTTGATTCGTCTCACTTCCGCATCCTTTAACTGTGCTGACCCTATTTGGTCTTCCAAAATAGACTCAAGAGATATGTGGCCGAGGGTTCCATGGGAAACAATTTCCAAACTAAGTTTCCCCATCTCATGACACAGAGTCTCGGTGAAGGTTGTTGCCAACAAACAGTTGCAAAAGGTCTTGCGGCTAAGAGCATCGGCCACCACGTTGGCCTTGCCGGGATGATAGTGCACTTCCAAATCATAGTCTTTTATCAACTCCAACCATCTTCTTTGGCACATGTTGAGGTCGGCTTGAGTGAAGATGTACTTGAGGCTCTTGTGGTCGATGTAGACGTTGCAGTGGGTGCCCATCAGATAGTGTCTCCATATCTTTAAGGCATGAATCACTGCTGCTAACTCAAGATCATGGATCGGGTAGTTCAGCTCATGAGGTCATAACGCCTGTGAGGCATAGGCAATGACTCGGTTGTCTTGCATAAGAACACACCCAAGTCCAGTGCCAGAGGCGTCACAGTATACGTCAAACGGCCTAGAAGGGTCGGGTTGAGCCAAAATCGGGGCTGAGGTCAACAAGTGCTTTAGGGTCTTGAAGGCTTCCTCACACTTGTCGTTCCATACAAATCTGACCTCTTTCTTCAGCAGCTCAGTCATCGGCTTAGCTATCTTGTAGAAGTCCGGTATGAAACGCCGATAGTAGCCTGCTAGTCCAAGGAAACTTTGGATCTGGTGCACTGAGGTGGGAGGCTTCCAGTCCATGACTTCCTGTACCTTACTGGGGTCGACGGCTATGCCATTCCAAGAGATAGTGTGTCCTAAGAACTTGACACTATCTAACCAAAATTCACACTTGGAGAACTTGGCATAAAGTTGATGATCTCTCAACCGTTGGAGAACTACATGAAGATGATCGGCATGTTCTTCTTCGTTCTTCGAGTACACTAGGATATCATCAATGAACACCACCACAAACTTGTCCAACTCGGGCATGAACACCGAATTCATGAGATACATGAAATAGGCGGGTGCATTGGTGAGTCCAAAAGACATGACTAGGTACTCGTAGAGTCCATATCTTGTGGAGAAGGCTGTTTTGGGGATGTCACAGGGTCGGATCTTGATTTGGTGATAACCGGAACGAAGATCGATCTTGGAGAACACTCTTGCTCCAGCTAACTGATCAAACAGAACATCAATGCGGGGAAGTGGGTACTTGTTCTTGACAGTAACCGCATTGAGGGGTCGGTAGTCCACACACATGCGTAGACTCCCGTCCTTCTTCTTCACAAACAGGGCTGGGCAACCTCAGGGTGATGCACTGGGTCGGATGAAGCCTTTTTCCAACAGGTCATGCAACTGGGTCTTCAACTCGGCCAGCTCAGCAGGTGGCATCCGATAGGGTCTCTTGGATATCGAAGCGGTGCCGGGGATCAACTCTATGGAAAACTCCACATCTCTATCGGGCGGCATGCCGGGCAAGTCCTCTGGAAACACATCCGGATACCCACAGACAACTGGAAGACTTTTTAGCCGGGCTTCCGATAGAGGGTACGCACAGGGAAGTGTGTACTTAGGGTGTTTCAAGGGTAGGGTAGAACTGCCATGAAAGGGTGAGTTGATGTGGAGAGTTCGGGCAGCTGCATCTAAAACCACTTGGTGTCAGGTCATCCAATCCATCCCAAGGATGATATCTATTCCTTCCAGGTCAAGGATGATGAGATTTTCCTTGAAAAGAGTTTGGCCTAGCTGGAGAGGTACAAGGGTAACGATCTGGTCTGAGGCTATCTTCCTTCCAGGAGTGGAGATCACATATGATCCTTTAGTGTGACCGACACTTAGCTCACATCTTTCTCTAGTCTTACTCCCGATGAAGCTATGGGAGGCTCCCGAATCAAACAAAACAACAACAGCTTGATTTAAGACAAGGAAAGTACCCGTCATGACCGACGCACCTTCGGGGAGTTCAATCAAGCTGGTGTAGTTGAGCCGTCCTTGGCGAACTTGCACTTTGGGTCTTGTTCCTCTGTTTGCCATGGAGTTCTGGCCAGGCTGCTGATTCCTATTCCTGGGGCAGTCCTTACCGAAATGCCCTTCATTGCCGCAGGTGAAGCAGCGGTTACCAGTTGCAGGACGTGGTGGTGGCGGTAGGGTCGGCTGGGGCGCTTGTGGTTGGAAACCAGGAAAACGGGGTGCTGCCGCTGGCGGGGGTCGGGCAACCCATCTTCCCGACTGCTGGGGTCGGCTGGGCGCCTGTGGAGGAACCATCCGGAACCTTCAAGCGGGCGGGCTCAGATATGCCACGGAGACCTTTCTCTTCTGGTCGGCTTTGAGAGCCTGCATGCAATCCTTTTGCGAGATGGCCAAGTTGACTAACTCGTTGTAGGTATCCACCTTAATAGGGTTCAACCTCTCTCTGAGCTCCAGACTTAGCCCTCGGCATAATCTGTCCCGCTTCTTCTCGTCTGTGTCCGCATGATAGCCGGCATAACGGCACAGGTCATTGAAAGCTTGGGCGTAGTGCAGGACATCTCGGTTCGCCTGGGTAAGAGCCAAGAACTCGTTGAGCTTGCGCTCCAGGAGACCTTCCGGAATGTGATGCCCTCTGAACGCGGTCTTAAACTCGTTCCAGCTGACAACATGGTCGCCCGGCAACATAGCATGATAGTGATCCCACCAGAGCCGGGCAGAACCACGCAGCTGTTGAGCCGCAAACCAGGCCTTATTATGGTCGAGGCACGGGGTGGTGAGAAGCTCGAACTTAGATTCGATTATGCGAACCCAGGCGTCGGCGTCGAGCGTGTCTTGCGTCTTCTGGAACAAAGGGGGCTGCGTCCCCAAGAAGTCCTCATAGCGAGCAACATGAGGCTGCTGCTGAGCCCTTCCCCCATGGGGCTGCTGCTGTTGTTGCCCCTGCACGAGATGCCTCAGCAGCTCGGTTTGAGCCGCTAAGATCGCCTCCAGTGGAGACGGGGGCGGGGGCGAGGGAAGATCCTGCCTCTGCTCACTGCTGCTGGGCACAGAGCCAGATCTGGTGCGATGCGCCATCTGCAAGAGCCAACGTTCCATTAATTCCATAACCTCAGAAGTATTCCAACCAAATGGGAACGCACATGTTAAATTCTCAAAGGCGACTCTTGCCGACAATGCAACACAGCACAGCTTTATAAAGGAGTTATACGCTTCCTCTTGCCATATTAGTTAGCAACTATCTTAGCTCTGCTACGACTTCGGGCGAACCATAGCCAGATTCCAGGAGTTCCACTACATCTGACCTTAGGCCAAGGGGTCGGGCTAGGCGAAACAGCACAGGAAGGGGTCGAGTGAGCGATCCGCACGAGAAGGGGTCGGGCAGAAAAAGCATTCGGATTTGACCGAGCACAAGCTGGAAGAAAGCTAGAAATCCTTAGAACCGAAGAAGAGCTTTTGCAAGGCAAGGTTGCTTTTGGGAGGGGTGGTTTCACAGATTTTAGTTTATGTCGCATGCACGGCCTACCTCGTTTCTCAACCAAAACAACTGCCAAACTTCATCTTACGTAGTCAGTGCCGGTGGCAAGGCAACAATTACGTCTCTCCCTATAATAGCTAGTCGGTTCTAGTAGCGTCTCCTAAGCGAACGCGGTTAGTGTACCTACAGAAAAACACAACCACTTGAACCTTTCGTGCCTGCACCCACGAAAGCATCCCCAAACATTACCGTCCACTATAGGAATGGCACCCATGCGTTCAAGGCTGCATGGACAGCACACAACCGTGGAAATAGGTCCCCTTTGAATGGAACCGTATAACCCTTTGCATACTCGTGATGCGGAATCAGCGCACGTATAATAGACGTGGCGAACAACCGTGATGATAGGCTCGTTGGAATCGAACCATACCACCCTTCGTATGAATTAACATACGGAACCTGCGCACGTATGATAAACGTGGGCGAAATAACCGCGATGATAGGGTCCTTTGAATAGACTCCCTATCAACCCTCGCATACTCGTGATGCGGACTCGGCACACGTATGATACACGTGGTGAAGTGCTGGAAGGTTAGCAAGATAACCAATAAGTATTAGCCACCTAAAAACAACCACAAAATCCCCTAGGGCCTCTCGTACTAAGGTCGTCCTTAACGATCGTACGAGTTTTTCAAAAAAATTTCTTTGCAACTTTTATTTAAAAGAAGTGTTTTAGGGCCTTATTGTGTTCTCTGTCTTGCTAAACCTGCTCTGGTACCAGCTGTGGTGGATCTACCTCGGATTAGTTTGATTAAAACATGGTTAAGCTGCCTAACATGCGACACTCATGCCTTAGTCAAATTAACACGAAGTGCCGTCGGATTTCATCCGATTTAACCACTTTAACAGGACCGAGTTAGCAAAACTCACATGAAGGTGAGCGGTTTCAGAGAATACCACAAGTCCACTGATTTAAACAATTTGACCATTTAGTTCAACAACAAAACGAAATCAGAGTTTTACACGATTCAAAAGGAAACAACAGAAGGTAAAACAACAAGCGGAAGCTACTTCGTCGGGGTCGGACATCCCTGGTGAGGCCAGCCAGGACGTCAGTGATCCCTCTCCTCGCCGTCCGAGGAGGGATCCCACTCGACCGTCCAACCTGGAGGGAGTTGGGGCGGCCAAGTGCCAACAGAAGAAGACTCGGGAGCAGCAACTTCACCTGAAAAGAAAAGCCACAACAAGGCTGAGCTAATAAGCTCAACAAGACTTAACCGACAGGGAGTAAGCTACTCCACCACTTCTAGACATGCAAGGCTCTTTGGCTGAGGGGTTTGTTTGCCAAAAGCACTATGTGGATCCTTATTTTCAAAGTTTTAGCTCAGATTCTAAGTTCATTATCCGGTCTAAGTTGGCAACTTACTCGAAACAAACATAGAACCAACCAAGGGTATATATCATCATCAAGACCATGTCATCATCAGATTCCTTTCTTACTCAGTGTAGCATAGCGATCAAGTAGTCTCAAACTGTGAGAGGCAGACGAATCAATTCAAGTTCTTTAACCATGCATGGTGAACCTAACCTCACGACATCCGCGCACCACCAAGGGTCGCTTCCTGTGTCGGCCTTCCCCATCATTTCCCTAACCCGTGTCGGGCCCATTTCCTTTGGTGCAATGTTCCACAGACCCGGCCTCTGCCGTTCTGTGACCACACTTGCCACCACGTGCGGCCGCAGGGGAAACTCCGTTCCAAGGACAATGGGGCGACCGCTCACATCGAGGTTCAATCCGGTACTCGGCTTCCTCATCCCATACTGAGTATGAGGTTAGTACTTTCAAACACTTGATCACGAACACCACCACTGTTTGGCCTTAACAAGTTTCATAGATAGACGGGGCGATCAGCCGACAACCCAAAAGTTAACCAGAACCCTGCCCCGTCCATCGTCCTTATAGTTGTGACAGAAGGAGAAGCAACCAACTCCTATAAACTCGCGAGTGATAGGAAATCACTCGACTTTTACCGCTTCCTATTTAAGCATAGCAACTACTCGGCCCAACAACTAGTGTTCAGATCAAGGAACTAAGTCATGCATCTACAGTTGCAAACAACTCCTATACGTAAATGCACAAACAAGATGAAGAAGGCATGCGCAAGTTTGGGAAACTGGGGTTCATGCTCCGGGGCTTGCCTTCACGCGAGGAGGAAGGGAACGGGTCTTCTGCTGGGGCGGCTTCGGCGTATGGAAGTGGGAGCTCAGCTACAGCTTCGTCTTCGGGCGCCGGGTACAGCTCGTAGACGCCGTCGGCGAGATGCAACTCTACACGAGATGCAAATGCAAGAGTTAGCACTTTAGACGGTTATTTCAACAGCAACACTTGCAAGTTTTAGCCCAAAATTTTGTAGCAAAGCTACGGAAAAAGGTGGGGAAGTGTACTTGGGTTGGTGGAGATCAAGATATAAGGGTTGGATGGGAAGGAACTTATGTTCTGACCCTTAGACTAGAGGAATAGCTGTGCTGGGGGTCCTCAGACTTAACGCAGAGAAGTCCCCGATCTTTACACACATACCCTCAGGTCAAGGAAAAGGATACAGCCGAGCCCTCGGGCGAGGCGGAGAAAGGGTCGGCGAAACAGACAGGGTCGGACGAGGCGGAGAAAGGGATCGGTCGGACAGAAGGCGTCGGACGAGGCGGAAAAAGGGGTCGGACGAACAGAAGGGGTCGGACGAGGCGGAAAAGGGTCGGACGAATAGAAGGGGTCGGACGAGGCGGAAAAAGGTCGGACGAACAGAAGGGGTCGGACGAGGCGGAAAAAGGTTGGCAGCTTACCTTCGGTTCACAGGTGAAGCTTGGGGTCAGGAAAGAGCAGACTTGGGCGGAAGAATGGAAACACGAAGACTTGGGCAGGCGACGATGTCGGGCGGTGCTTCGGCGGCGGTGGTGCTTCTTGGGGACAACAAGCAAGCTCTTGCGCAGCGCGGAGGGGCAAGCTGCTGGGTGGACTGGGGAAAGCGGTGTTGAGCGGAGAGGAGAGTTTCTCAGGAACTTAGGCTGTAGCGCTCGAGCACGAAACAGGGAGCAAGGCGGGAGGGCAGCGATGGCGAAGGGGACTCCGGCGGGGCTTTGGCATTCCCTTTTATAGCTGCGCGGAAGAGAGAGAGCTGGAGCAGCACGAAGACCGGGAAGAGGTGATGGAGTGTGCTGCCACGGCGGCAATTGAGCAGCGGTGCGGCGGAGCAGGACTTCGGGGACGACACCGTCGGTCATTGGGCACCAGAGACAGGGCGGCGCAGGCGTGGTTTTGCCGGTGGTTGAGATTTGGCGGAGGCGGGCGTCGTCGTGCGACGGATCTAATGGATGTGACAGGGGGAACGGCGCTAGAAGCGAGGGCGCACAGGTGAGAAGACAGGTGGTGCTGCGGTCGTGCGGGTGAGCGCGAAGCAACAGACTGTCGGGGCGCAGCTCTGACAAGGTGGGAAAGGGACTGTCGCGGTCGGGGTTGGGATTGGCGGAGGAGGAATCGTCGCGTAGCGCAGTCCGGGGCGGCGCGACTGTGGAGGGGCGGCGGAAAAGCCGGAAGGCATCGGGCCTTGCAGCCGGGGGTCCGGCGAGGTGATGATGGGCGCAAGCCGCGAGGCACTGCAGAAAGGGTTGCAGAGGGCTTCCACTGCGATTGGGGAAGGGGGCGCGAGAATCCATCCGGTCGCGGCTGGCGACGGGGCGGAGCGGCGGGGGTCGGAGGATTTGAGCCACACGGCGGAGAAGCTCTGAAGTGGGCATGCCACTCGAGTGCGTCTGTCTCGGAAGATCTGGGGGAACGATTTTGTGGGTCCACCGGTCAGTCTCGGTTGGTCCACTGCTCAGATTGAAAAGAGACACTGTGGGAAGACTTTAGAAGGATCCAGCGGGGTGAGTTGGGGTCGGCAGGATCGGAACTGGGAAACGGTGGAGAGGGGTCGGGTCCTCAGGGGTCGGGATCGGACTGGAGGTTGAGCACTTAAACTCGGAAAAAGCTGAGACAGGGGGATTAGGGACTCGGATTAAGATTAACTCGAGAGATTTGGGGTCGGTCGTCACACAACTGGTGATATGATGGCCTTCTTCTCCTTCCTCTTGCTCAGTAGTTTGGATGTTGGCTTGCACTTTCTTGTAGAAGGAGCCTTGGGTAGATTAGATACTCAGGGGGCATCGACTCCTAAGATTGGTTCAACAGTAGGAAGGCCATAATCAATCGGCTTGCCACTCAGGCTCACAAGGGGAGCATTAGCTTCATTTTTCTGTCGAGAGTATGAAATATTATCACAAGTTAGAGGAAAAAAAGGGAAATAAAGTAATAAATCAATAAGTTACCTCTCCATTAGATGGTTCATAATCAGGGTAGAGCCTTTTGCAATAATGAGCTACTGATTGATTCATCAAATGACTCTTCCATTCATTCCACCACTGGTCGAAGGATTCAGATGAGACTTCAATCCCAGTCCAGTGTTGCAGATAAAACGGGGGTAGCAGTTGAGTTAGAGTAGTCAGGCTTTCATATTCTGAACCAGTGAAGAGCGTGTCCCTTGCTTTCACTTTGTTAATGAAAAATAAGTATTTTATGTAGGTTGTCCTCTAGGTGATAGCATACCTGTCAGCGGGGGAAGAGGGTTGTCCAAGAGAATTCGATCACCTGATGCCTCTAACAATATGCCTTTTAGAGTGACAAGGACCAAGGTAAAGGCATTGGCTTTAGCTCATGCAGGAGTTTCGGATGGGACAACTCCTGATTCACAAGAATTGCCAACCGAAGGCCAAGCAACAGTCACCCACACTGAAGACATCATCGACATGACGATTGGCGATGGCAAATCATTTGATCTCTTTTTCCCAAAGCCAAAAATTGGAACGTCTTCATTAGCAACTAAATCATTATTAACACACACCACTTGTATGATCGTAAAAAAATTGTTAGGTGATGCACACCCTTCCAGAAGAGCACAAGTGCCATGGGATTCAAGAAGGTTGGGCAGAGATCTAGATAGGATAAGCAGAGGGTTACACACCAAGCTTTCGATCCATGTTCGAGAAGGGTTCAAACAGCTAGAGATACCAATGCAAGCTGCAAAGTTTGCATCAGAGGGTGGGATTATACTGCGTGGGCATATAGCGATCCTTACTCGTTGAAAGGATTACAACATCAATAATGAAAAACATCTCAAGAACTATATTGGCAAACTGGCGATGTGTATATATCGACTCATCTACTATCATAGTTTTTTGCATCATTTCTTCTCATCCATTTTTCTGACTACTCTTGTGTTGTGCTTCATATAGGGACAATTTGACATTGACACCACTAGTCAACCTGTCATAGAGACATGCACTAACATGCTCAAGTCGCAACAGAGATAGGGAAGGTACCGGCTCAAGAAAAAGTTCTTCAATGACCTTCCAGCAAATGAAGTCCCGACCAAATCTCCTGTGACCACACTAAATGACGATCAGTGGAACAATCTAGTTACAATGTGGTCTAGACCACCTCACAGGGTATGATAGAACTTCAATTTGTCACTAGCACATTTGCATGTACTGATTTGTTCCTCTTATTCATGTATCTTATACGAGTGTTCATTATTGTAAAGGAGAGGTGTACTACAAACACCAATAATCATGGGGTGGTCAAGTTTCCTCAGCACACTGGATCTAGAAGCTACGTTGCACAGGCTCATGTTGTGGTAACCAACTGAACAAGTCATGTTTTTGCTATGTACTTTATTTGATGAACATGCTCATGCTCCTTGTTCAAAGCTAACAGTTTAAGCCCGTTTTCACATCATATTAGATGGAGAAGTATGCTGAAGGAGACCCAACTCCAATAGATCTCAAGAACTTCCATTGCAGCAAAAATGGCTACACTGCTCCAATACAAGCAGCCATTGTAACTACTTGTACTTTGCATTCTTCTTTGCAACAACAACACTAGAAATATTTGTGAGTACTTTTGTGAGACCTTTCATTTTCTTTCTTTTATTAGGTTTGGATGGAACAAATTGTCGCCCAACCTAGAGATGACCAACCAAAGACTGCTACTGAAGCAGTGGCTGAAGTTGTCCAATCTAGGACATTTCGGGAGGTTGCTGGCATTCACCCACCCTCGAAGAAAAGTACTAGGGTTGGTACTACGCTGCAGGTAGAAGAAATACAAGTTGATCTTGAGTGTGAGAAACAAGGGGGGGCACAATTGTGGCAAAAGATTGCTGAACAGGAGTTTGAGATGGGTGCACTGAGATTGAGGGCTGAAATACAAGAAATAACATTGAAGTCTCAAACAGAAGAGCTTGAAGCTTTGAAGAACATCACAAAGCACTTGCATTCTCTGATTTCTAGCCATATAAACTTCAGCACCCGTCAGAGCCAGGTGAATCATCCCCTCAACTAAAGTGTGTTACTGGTGAAGTTATTGTTTGTTGCTGATGAACTTTTGTTGTATGTTGTATTGTTGATGCTTAACAACATTGAAGTTTCAGACAGAAGAGCTCGAAGCTTTGAAGAACACCACAAAGCACTTGCATTCTGTGATTTCTAGCCTGATAAGCTTCCGCACCAGTCAGAGACAGGTGAATCCTCCCCTCAACTGAAGTGTGTTACTGGTAAAGTTATTGTTTGTTGCTGATGAACTTTTGTTGTATGTTGTATTGTTGATGCTTAACTTGTTGTATGTTGCATTATTGTTGCTGGTGAACTATTCATTGATTGGGATGTGAACAATATGGAAGTTGGAAATGAGTTATTTTTATATCTCTGATTGTGATGGTGATAGCAGCCAAAATTGAATATATTATTGCGAAATGCAATAATGGGCTAGGGTCCAGAAAAAAAAGACCCAATATGGCGTGCTGCAAATATTTTTCAGCTCAAAAAGTAGCGCGGAGACCTAAAATGGGCTAAAAATAGCCCAACATAATTGGGCTCATAAAGGCTCTTACATGGATCGGGCTTCAATTTTTAACGAACCGAAATCATCATAACACCCCTGCTACGTCGGAGCCACGTTGGATTATTGTCCAACATGGTGCAACCTTTGAAACAGTTTTATGACGGCATGTGGGATGAATTTTCATCGTCATTATCTTAGTGACGCACCGAAATAAGGAACGTCACTAGTCGCGGTTTATGACGCTCAACTAACGACGAAGGGTTTTCGTCACTCCCACGTCATAAATCACGGTTTATGATGAAAAAACGCGTTTATGATACTTTTTGGTTTGTCATAGACCGGCAGATTTCTTGTAGTGATAATATGCAGTGCATTTAATTTTTGTCTTATAGCTGCATGTGTGCACTCTAAAATGTTTCACTTGAATATTGTTTGAAGAATGTTCAATTGTGAAGGAATAAACCTAGAATCAGGATTTCCCCTCTCCCAAAGATTCTAACAACGCACTGATTGTAGTTTGAAACAGAAAGAAACAATGTCGCTACTGCTGTAACTTGCTACATGGAAGAGCATAAGACAACAAAGGAAGAGGCAAGTGAGGTGCTGTGGAATGAAGTTGAGAATGCATGGAAGAGTATGAATCATGAATACCTATCCTCGATCTCAATAGCATCTACACTGTTTATTCGTGTGATTAACCTTGCACGAATGATGGAGACAATGTACAAGAACATTGATGGATACACGGATTCAAAAATACTAAAAAAATGGATACACATGCTGCTTGATGAACCAATTCTCTTCTAGCTAGCTAGGGTGTCATCTTAAGAAATTAGCTAGTTAGCCTTGAACAACAGTGAAATTTGTTATTTGGTTTAAGTTTCAATCCATAGTAAATACTCCCTCCGTTCCAAATTGTAAGTCGTTTTGATTTTTCTGGAGTAGATGGAGTACTAGCTAATGTCACTGTTGTTCAAGGCTTACAGATGTTGTTAAGGCTGATGCTATGGTTCTTGTTTGTACATTTGTGTGTTAGTTGTTACACAATGTAAAACAGTTATGTATTAATGTTGTCCCTATTATTCTCATTGTGCATCCTGACAATCATCTATGTGACAGTAAGAAAATTGAGGGTGATTATCAAATGCGCCGCTTGTCCTTCTGAACAAATACCGTTTTATCACTAAGTGTATTTTTTTAAAAAGAAATACTTGAAGATAGCTTTGATTCAAATTTGGAGGTGATGGTTTGATGGAGGCTGCTGGCGACGGCAGGGTGGTTCCATGGATCTGGCAGGATGTTGGACTCGGCGCACGTTTTTTTTTTCTCTTTCTCTTTGATAGGGTCTCAGTGCGCTTGATGATGTAAGCAAGGAGAAGCATGGCCAATCAGCCACTAGCTGCGAAAAAAGAACTCTCTGTCTCTATGGCAACAGCTGAGCTGAGCGTAGTGTTCGCTACTGCTGATTTGCCTTGCTCCAACTATCTCCACTCACCTTCATTTGACGTTTCAGATGCAAGTTTGACTTGTAGCATAAACGATGCACAGAGAATCAATGCAATGATGGAACAAGGCAAGAACACGGGCTATGGATTCCCTGTGAAGCGGCATAATCACTCATATGGGGTACATTCCAAGATTTCAACGACACCTTGGTCGTGCGCTGCCGGAGCTGGAATGTGGAGTAACCCCACGAGGTGACAGGACCTCACTAGCTCATGTGTCTAAATGTTACTAGAAATGGCATCTAATATTTGCCGTTACCCAACGATAACAGGTGGTAATGCCGCATACCGGGCAGGTCCTTGTTGAAATAATCAGACTAAAAATCAACATCGATCTATTCTAGTAGCGTTATGAAAGGCCATGCCCATACCATCTGGAGATAGTGTACAATTTTGGAGAGCGGGCTCGCTGTATAATTAGATCTGTATGGATCAACTTAGACTTGCAGTGTGCACTTACAACATTTACAAAGAATCGAGACAATGGGGGCACAAGCTGGCAAATCAACTAGATGTGGACAGATGAAATATCGTGTAAATTAATCACCCTCCTTTTCCCCACAAAAAAAAATGTCCATCCCCTGCTCCTGGCAAACTTCATTCAACCATATCAGCAGCGCCATCCGCTTCGCCAATCTCCGATTCAGCAGCTGTTCGCTTTCTCGACTGCTGGGACCGGACAAACTCTTCGATCTGCAACTTCAGCTCTGTATTTGGTATCAGCATGTCTTGAGTGAGGTGGGATCGGTTAAATGGATCCGTCTGCATAAAAATAGCATGCATGTCAGGCCAATGCCTTGCATCAACAGTTGTGGGAGACCAATGATTTCAGGAAACCAGTACTTACAGAATCACTCAGCAGATGCCTGATAATAACGGGCCGATCTATTGTGACCTTTGATGATGGCAGTATCACAGGATCTTTCATCAGAGTATACTGCATGACGAAATCACACATGTTTAGCAGAAGTAGCTAATTTCTGATGTTTCAGATGGCTCTGATGATGCCAATGCATACAAGATCTTATGGACAACAAATATCATGATGAACTTGAGCAAATTCAGAATGGCCCAGACAAAAATAGTGTGGTTAAGAGTGGGAAAAAATTTAGTGGCAGGTAACTGTCATTCTAAGTCAGGAGTTCATCAGCAATTAGTAGCAAATTAAAGAACCTTCTATTATAGTATAAAATGTAGTACCTGAATCGGATCGAGAAATTCATCTGGTATGTCCCCAAGGATGGCCTCAGCATCCATAGCCTCAGAAGCAGCAGCTTTTGCCTTACCAGCAAGTTGCATAAACTCATTTATAATTTGGGGATCACCTCCAATCCTCCACAGAATATTAGCTGCGCTAGCAAACAACTGCAATGGATAGGACAAATGTCAGACTACAAGCACAGGAACAAACTCAAACTGGATTAAAAAAAATACCTGGTCATTGTATGCTCTACCATCTTTTGAGATTGCAGCTGGGAAGACAGCTTCCTTATCCCCCCTTGAGATATGGACATAGATGGTGGCAATCTACAATAGAAAGACAGTAAGAAGATGAAAAGGAACTGTCCAACAAGCCAACAACAGATGAACAAAAAAGTGCCTCATGAAAAGATATATAGCTTCATGGGACCTGTTTCAATAGCTGCTTCGGCTTGAACTCATACTTCTCTGGATCCTTTACAGTCAAAGATTTCCTCTGGGGACCAGCAAGTTGCAAGAGGAAGTAATTAAGCATGCTCGCAACCCTTTCGACCTGAATAAGAATAAAGGGTTATCAAACTATTTAACATAAATGGATAGCCTAACATGACTCCATTTGGACATTACAAGTAATATTTTGTGCTGGTGATAAATAATAGTAATTAATACGAAAAATCCAAAGCTTAAGCAGTGCTATAACAAAGTTCAAAGTTAACACAGGGCATCATAACATACTAATGGAAACAAAGATATCCTTATTACCATTTCAGGGAGAAGGAAAGGTGCTGGAATTTGTTCTGAAGTGAACGCAAGCATCCCAACATCCTCATTGGCCAGTTTCATGTCAAAGCGAACAATCTGGAAAGTGAAAAATACATGGTAGGTCAGAAAGTCAATTAAAAAACGGTTCAAGTAGACACGTGAATTGTAAATGCTGGTAAACAAGACTAACATTCTCCCACTGATGAAAAACACGCAGCCGCTCCTCTCTTTCTTGAGCAGGCCTGCGGTCCCACTCAACGGTGTTAGCCATTTCAGCCTCTATTTCTTTCAGTTCGAGAATTTTGTTCAAGCTCTCATCAAGAAGATAGATGCTATCATTGATAAGGAAGTTCAGAAAATTTAAGTATACACCCTTCTCCTCCTCTTTAGCTATCTGTCACATAAAAATATGGGAAATGTTTTAGTACGGACTGATTGCAGTATAAATGTGTGCAGGAGAAATCACTCACTTGTCTCCATGCATTCCGATGACTGGGAACATCCCATAAGTACTCCAAAAGCTCGGCAATATTATGTCGAATGTTAAACTTGTCAAAAAACTGCAAAAATAGAAAGCAATGTAATCACATGAGTCTGACAAGATTTGAAAAGATTAGCATAAGGCATAGATTAATCAATGGAAACTGTCAAACTAGTCATGCCACTCACTTGCGTATGGGAGCCAGTGAACTCAATATCCACATAAAGCTTTAGAAGATTTCTGACAAGGTAATCAAGACATAGTTGGTGCCCCTCAAATAGCGAGGCTGTAGAACTCAAGCCACTGCACGAATGACGTTGCAGAAACTCAGTACACAACCTTACGGTCATAAATCATACTCCCTCCTGTCCCAAATTGTAGGTCATTTTGGCTTTTCTAGGTGCATAGTTTTTGCTATGCACCTAGATATAGTGTATGTCTAGATGCATAATAATATCTATGAACTTAGAAAAGTCAAAACGACCTACAATTTGAAACGGAGGGAGTAGATTATAAATTTATAATGAAGTGTGCAAAAATTATGAACCTTCTTTGTGGCATCCAGCAATTCAAAACTTCAACCATCTTTGCTCTTAGGTAAGGATTCTTAATGTAAGATGTGCTTCCCATAAACATAATGATGAAACTGAGAAAGTCATCCTGTCAAAAAAAATGAACATTGCAAGCAATATCATAAGCAGCTATATAACTAAGGTCTGGCAATCACAAAATCAGGCAAAGATTAAGGCATTGCACAATGGACAAGGAGGATACTCACCAATACAAAGCTTTCCAACGCTTTTGGAATTCTAGAGGTCAGAACAAGTAAATCCATTGCATCATCAAGAAAATGCTCTGGAATGCAAGAAAATTCCTTGGGGCATTGTGATGGCAAAGGCATCTTGAATCCGCCAACTAGGTCTACTGACCACAGTATCATCAATCTGTAGAAAGATAATGCACGTTGAAGGAATGCACCATCCTGATAAAAGATAAACCATTAGCAAATCGCACAGTTTTAAACAAAACAAATCAAAGCTAAAGAAAGATAATAAAGGCACTTCATAACAGTAAACTGTGATAACCCAAGGAAATCTACAAGACTTCTGAGAAAAAATATCTTAAGAAATATTCCACAAGAGGCGTATTGACATCTTCACGAGTAATCATGTATGCAATCAGGAATTGGCACAAAGCCTCTGCTTAGATAAGAAACATTAAGCACCACAAAAAAGAGACAAATATGATAAACAAGTAACAAAACCAAGTAAAATGTACATTTGCCGATAGTTGTGATATATAAAGAGATAGAGAACAGAATAAATTTCGTTTTTGGCACAAAGAACAGAATAAAATTTCTTGTAATGATACTGACCTTGATCAAGAGATAATTGTAAATAGTAACTAAAAAGAGTAAAGGGGTGCATATTGCATAGTTGGACAAACCCTCTTAAGTGCTCATGATATAACAGGAAAAGTACTAGAAATAAGTTATACAGTCCCAAATTTTGATCAAAGAAGATTTGCATTAATAGGCTGAGAAAACAGATCTAGGATTGTGATCATACTCGTAGTATCTGAGCTTCATAACAAAATTTGTCCTGTGTTAGAATCTCGACGATCTTCTCCAGGCGATTTATATCTTGCTCCAGCTGCGGTGAGCCCCCTCCTTGATCTCTCATTGCTCTATTTGATTCCAAGTCATCTTCAAACCTTGAGAGTTGCTGGATTTGTAACATACATGGTATGTGTTCAGTAGAGAGTTGAATACATGTAATTTGCAATGAATGTGTTGACCCTAACAGAACTAGAGATGCGTTTATTGTCGTGTACCCTCTACCCAAGAATATATATAGCACATTTTATCTAGCATATAGAGCAAGGAGACATTCAAAATGACTACATTACCCCTTATGATCATCTCTAAGGGCTATATTAAACACATGCAAGTGAGCAATACAGAGCAAAGAACTGGATGTCCAAGTAAACATTTTGCGCTGGAATATGAAATGTGTCCTGCATTTATGGACAAGGACATTCAAAATATGTGCCCTATATTTTTCTACAGACAGCATCCAGAATATGTTATTTAAAATTATCTTTCAAAAATAAAATGTGATTTAAAATTAAAGATAAAAAAAGGACAGGTGTAAATTAAGTAAGAAGAAACAGATGTGAAATGAAATAAGATATCTCCAAACCTGAGAAATATGTTTAAAGTCCGATATAGCTTTCATCAACCCCAGATTAAGTACCCTTGCAGTCATGAAGAAACATTCGCAAATAAATGAGAAATTCTCCTTCTTTGAGCACCTAACTAAAGCTGTGCTATTTTTGCCAGAGCTTGTGGCTTCCTGTGATTCCACAAAACGAGCCTCTCCACTGGAATTATTTTGATCACACTCACTGTTTATGCTCTCTATCCAAGATGAGACTTCATCTGATGAAGCATTTATAGCTGTCAAATCTCTACAATAACGATGCAATGTATCAGTTAGTAAAATAATGCAGAATATGCAATATACTCGGTACATCAAAAGTCACATTGTTCCGAAGAAACTCACTTGAAATCAATTCTATTGTTGCAGAAGAGGTAATTGACATCAATTTTGTCCTTCTTTGACTCCATGTTATCCAAAAAAGGTTCACATAGGCGGAGCATCACAGCACTAAGATTCACAAACATACCTGAACTCGCACATTTTAAAGGGTCTACCTGTTGCATGACACAGGAAGAGTTTACTATAGCATTTTACAATGTTAGGTATAGTTGATCCCCAGAACAAAGGACATTATGCTTTATAGGTTGCCATGCATTACATGATTTGCATGTATTGAAATTTTTTGAAGATTCGAAACATATAAAGGTATCATTTCCCCATGTTAGATGTAACAATGCTATACACAGAATCAATAAGGTGAAGATTGTACCATGTCAATACTCTGTTTTGCATTAAGGAGACTTGTATAGAGCACTTTATCACACAGAGCAATTTTTTATTATTTATTTCTAGTTTGTATTTAGCGGCAAATTGAAAGCATCTTTTATGGAGCTATAACAGTAAAATCATACAAGGATTAGTTAAAATTTTCCTAGCTAGATTCCACTTTGCAACACACCTGGTACATCAACCACAAACTGGTCCTTAGCGATAAACAGTTTAATCCACTACAGTGAGCCAAATTTAATCACACAAACATTTAGTGTTGAATGCTTCACAGCCTCTGATTTAAATGAAATATGGCACAGCATAAGGAAAATTATTCTAAAGGAACAACTTTGGTTGATTACCTGCATGCCAGATCTGGATGCATTTTTATTTATCACTTCTGCTATATACTCAAGAACCTTTTCTCGAGTATCCAAATTTTTTAGGAGGATTAGAAGAACATCCTTAAGGCCGTCATACAAGCCATTCATAACACTCTTGATTGTTGTGAAAGATGACAACAAATCAGCTGGCCGCCGTGAAGATGCCTCCGAGAAACACTGTTGCCTGACCAAAAGTTTAAAAGAAATGAAAAAGAAAAACATAAGGCAATATATTAGCTGCACAAAAACTAAGTAGTGGCCTAGTGGGTTTGCATCAAAAACAGCTAGTCTTTAAGTAGTAGGAGATTAGAAAACCTTGACATGGTAAATTAAAATTTAGATTATGAAAGATCCAATTTAGTGCATACCTACTTGGGACCAAACATAAAGGGAAACAATGAAATATCTTTTGCTCAAGAAATGTCTTTGCAGCAAAAAAGGACCCACACGAGCCCATGAGCAAAGGACAAATTTTGCTAATGAATCCAAATAGTACATAAAAACTTCCATTGATAGCCTTAATCTTTTAGTGATGAAGGTTGATTGATAGGGAAATTCCTTATCTAAAAGCCAATGTTTGCCATGCCCTCCGATGAACCCACATAGTCATGGCAGATAAAGAATTATTCCTTAACTGACACACGCAAATCTTTAATTGAAAGCACGCTTCATATGATATTTTCTAATTGAAGATTGTTGTTCCTAAGTCCTAAGCCAGAATAAAGGATGTCAAAACTCAAAAGATTATCAACTACACACAAGATGCCAATCTGAGCTTCCATATCAGTGCTCAATAATAAAATTCTAACTTTAATACCTAAGTAGCAAGAAGAAAGCTCAACATTCTTGGTCAACTCTCTTAGCCTCAAAGTTTTCCAAATGCCAAAGCTAGTTTGCGTCTATCAACAATGCAGTACTAGTTCACAGCTTAACTGAAGGATAGTACAAAGGTTGTCTGGAAGCGCATACTTCAAAAATTCAGAATCAAAGTCGATCTACACAAGCAATAGCCAAAATTTGAACTTTGGTATGTACAAGGGCATATCAGCAGTTGAGTTCTAGTCATGATCAGCAAAACACCAAGGTGTAGTATCCAAAATGCAAGCTTTACACATCTAAATAACATAATGACATACCCGAAATAACTGATCAAGTGAAGAGCAAGTTTTTTCTTTGATGTTCGCCAAAGAAAACAAGAGTACTCACCCGACGTCGGGCTTGCTGGCAAACTCTCGGTCACGGATGGCGCTAACGTGCAAGAAGGCCCCAAGCACGCTGGAGAGCTCCATAACCCTTCCTTCCCCGATGAGCATGATCTGATTTTTGGGTATCCACTTGGGATGGTTCACCAGAGCCTTGGCGCAGTTGGGGATCCCCACGAGGCGCCTAAGCACCCGCAGCGGGCGCTGGAAATCGCCGAGCGCCGAGACCTTTTCAACGCTCTGCCTGAGGCGCTCGTACAGCTCCCCCATGGCCGGCTCGATGGACTCGTAGTCCGCACCGCCGAAGAACTCGTCGATGAAGCCCGGGGGCGGCGGGGCGCCGGGCGCCGGGGTGGGGTCGAGCGGGTCGGCGGCCTCGGCGAGTAGGAAGACGAGGAGCTCGGCGGCGGGGTGGGGCGCGCCTGGCGGCGTGGGGAAGGTGTCGGGGTTCCCGGCGACGATGCGCGCGTAGGAGAGGATGAGGCCCCGGAGGTGCGCGATGGAGGCCGCGAGCCTCGCCCGGAGCCCGGCGTCGCGGATGGTGGAGATCTTGCGGGCCTCGTCGGCGGCGCGGCCGAAGGCGGCGGCGAGGAAGTTGAAGGGGGGCGGGGAGGCGGCGGGCAGGTCCGGCAGCGAGAGGCGGTCGATGAGAAGGCGCTCGGCGGCGTCGCGCAGGGCGAGGAGCGGGCGCGACTCGGAGAGGAGCTCGGCGGCGGTGAGCTCGAGGTAGGCGACGGCGGGGCTGGGGTTGGCCGGGGGCGTGAGGGCAACGAGCAGGATCTTGCGG
Organism: Setaria italica; assembly: GCF_000263155.2. Classification (NCBI taxonomy): domain Eukaryota; kingdom Viridiplantae; phylum Streptophyta; class Magnoliopsida; order Poales; family Poaceae; genus Setaria; species Setaria italica. The sequence continues at coordinate 42,133,246 of NC_028458.1, forward strand.
AGGATGATGTCCTCCACCTCGTCGGGCGAGCGCTGCGGCCGCGCCGAAGCCGGCGACGGAGACGCCATCAGCGGCGGCGGCTCGGGCTGCTGCTGCCGCTGCTTCGGCTTGGGGAATCGCGTGTTGCGGGGGGGTCGCGAGACTCGAGAGAGCCCTGGACTTCGGGGTTTGCGGGTTGTTGAAGTTGAAGGGGAGGGGCAGCCAGGGTATAGTAGTAGTAGTACACTATACTTGTACTACGTATACATACGGTTTCGAATACAGTTCCTATCTTATTTACACCAAGATATTTACAAGCAAAATCATTATGTCGCATAGAAGATGCTGCTGGAAAACTGCCACATCTTAAAAAAAAATGCTGGTTTTGAGTCCCGAAGCTTCCATCAAACAGCTGCAGATTAATTCCAAATCAGAAGCCACGTATCTTAAAAATAGAACCGCATCAGTACAGAGACACGAGACATGCGATGGTAAAGCGGTAGGTGAGATAAAGGTTGCAGTAGGCCATTTAAACATCCATAACGATCACAAATAGTACAGGGGATAAGGGATCAACTTGTCTAAGCCCAAGCCGATGCTGAATTTCCTTCTTTGGAATATCGTTGAGTAAACTTTTAGTGGATGAAGGGACCAATAGACCATATATTACCCTCCTCCAAATGGGTCCAAAACTCACATTGCACAACCGAGAAAGAGTCAAATGCTTTTAGATGTCCAATTTTAAAAGAATACGTGGTGCAAAAAAACTTGTAGTCTGATGCACCAACATGAACTTATCTGAATACATCTCCCTTTGATAAGAAAAATATTGATACTTCCCAACCATATCATTCAGCCGACCAGCCAAGCAATTAGCCAACACTTTGTCACCAATTTAGCAAAATATACATATTACATTAATTGGCCTGAAGTTCCTGACCTGTACTGCACCTTCCATCTTATATAGGTATTAATGTTTTTCAGCATCCATAGGTTTCTATAATTTCATCGTAGACTGCATGAATTGCTATCAATGCATTTCCTTAATGATTAACCAATAAACGATGTAGAAGCGTCCAACCAAACCTCGAGCTTTATCCGGAGGCAATTATTTTTAATAGTAAGAGCAACTCCAAGAGACTGCTAATCTTACCCCCAATACTTTTTTAGAAAAAAAGAGAGAAAAAATTGAACTCCAACAATCCACCTAAACCTTCCCTAATTTTTTAGCGACGCTAAAAAATAGCCTGCCACCGCGTATATTTTAGCGTTGACGTTCCTCCCCCAATCTTGATTCCCGCACGCCCGCGCGTCCCTTCCGATGGGTCCAATACGATGACGTGGCCTGTGTTTAAAATATTGGGGGCTATTTATTAGCGATCTGCTGTGGACTGATATATTTTTGGGGGAAATTTTTTTTAGGAGAACCCCCAATACATAGTTTTGGGGAAGAATTTTTTAGGATACTCTTGGAGTTGCTCTAACTCATACTTGATCTTTTCTAATAGAAGCATCAAGACTACAGTTTATGATGTCTTATGACTATATGGATGTTCTAAGTTTTGCCGGCTAAAACATGAAAATTGCAACGGTAGCTAATATACAAATGTATATGATACTCCCAAATAGGTTGTGTAGTTAAAAATGTACAAAATACTCCCAAATAGGCTGTGTAGTTTTCCATGAATGACAAGATTCTCATTAGTTATCTCCCAAAGGTGTAAAATAACATAATGTCTCCTCACTTAAAAGTTGCTACCAACTACTATAATTCAAAGTCAAGATTAGTATACACTCTTTAAAAAGATTGTCAGTCAAGATTAGTATGCACTCTTTAAAAAAATTGTGTAATAGACGATTAGTTTCACAAGATATATGGTTATCAATAAACGAATTGAAAGATAGTACCATGAACTAGTCGTAAAAATCTATACCCTCCTCCTTTACCCAGGCTTGAGATTGAAACACATAGGTGGAGTTACTAGCTAACCTAAAGTAGTAATGAAAACATGTAATACAGAAACAAAATAGCGATAAGTAATTAAACACACTACTATAATTCAAAGTCATGATTAGTATGCACTCTTTAAAAAGATTGTGTAATAGACTATTAGTTTCACAAGATATATGGTTATCAACAAACGAATTGAAAGATAGTACTGTGAACTAGTAGTACAAATCTATACCCTCCTCCTTTACCTAGGCTTGAGATTGAAACAACATAACATAGGTGGAGTTACTAGCTAACCTAAAGTAGTAATGAAAACATGTAATACAAAAACAAAATAGCGATAAGTAATTAAACAACATAAAATAAAAATTATAGCGATTTATACCAAACTAAGACAGTGATCTAAAAAGACTAAAATTTAAGTAAATAAACATCATAAAAACAAAAATCATTGCAATTTACTAAACTAAGACAGTAATCTAAAAGGCAAAAATCTTTAGAGCTAAAGATACAAACTTGTTGCGGCTACGAAAAGGCATTAGCGATCTCGGAATCGGAAGTGTACTAGCTAGAGGGGCGTTTAAAAATGCTGCACGGCATAGAAATCTGTCTCTGAATCCAATAAAGGTGAGAGCTTCATACCTTCCCTTTTTGCTGTTGTTGTCACCATAGGGCATCAATTTCCGCTTGCCACAACCTCTATTCACTGGCAAATTCACAGGCATAGAGCCGCGGACCTTGAACCCAAGGGTTCTCCCTGGCAAGGACGACAGTGCAAGACTGGCGTAGGCTGCTTTATCGCGGACCTAGCTTTCACTAGAGGAAGTGCGATCCGACCTCTTGGACGCGGAAGGCGCGGCGGGAGTGGACAAGGGGGTGAAGTGGGCGGCCAACGGCGTGGGGAAATCAGGTTTAGGTAGGAGGCAGTGGAGCGGCGGCACGACGTATGCGAGCGACGGGGCAAAGTGGCGGGTCGGCAGTGAGGGGGAAGCTAAAGAGGGGATGAGGCGGTGGGGTGCAGGGAGCAATGCAGGCAAATTGCTTGTGGTTGGGGTCGGGGTGAGGAGAAGCGGCGGTGCAGCCGCGACAGCAATGGTGGAGACGGCTATGGCGGCGACGTGAGCAAATGAACCAAACCCTAGATAAACGAATTGAATAAAAAAATGCGCGAAGAAGGAAATCTTCCTAACCGAATGAATTGAAAACGCGCGAAGAAGGAAATCTTACGAATAGAAATGATCTGTCAAGGACACCTCAGCAAACTCGAACTCGAAAGGGTTGCGCGCGGGAGAGTGTTTTGAGGGATCAATGTGTTTTGTGAGAGGCATGTACAGATCTAAGGCATACGACTGTTTTTACGGCCCGCCCGTACAAGTGTATCCATCCGATTCTGTAGAAACTATGCTAGAGAGAGCCGAGAGGGGGTTAGTCATCTTGCTTGACACGTACTCCCTCCATCCATGAATATAGCTACGTTTAGCTTTTTCCAAAGTCAAACCTTTCTAACTTTGATTATTAATATCTCTAAGAATAATTTATTTCAAATAGCAAAGGCTACAAAATATAATAGTTGGTTTCTAGATAAATCTACTAACATCATTTTTATGTTATTAATTTCTATGATTATTTCGCTATTTGTAGTCAAAATTTAAAAGACTTGACTTTAAAAAATATAAATGTAGCTATATTATGGGACGGAGAGAGTATCAACAAAGCAAGACATTATCTTTGCGGATGGTGTCCTGCATCGCCTACCGGTCCGTCGTGATTCGTGAACGGCTGCAGCCCGCAGCGACCCGCTCACGACAGTGGTCTTCATGAGCGTCTTGTCAGCGTTCTGGACATACAGTGGAAACTGGAGGGATTTTTTTGGATGATTTTTTATTGTGAATTTGTGATCCACATCAAATGCGAGTTGATTATGAAGTCCTTTTTCTCCTGCTTTGATCTATAAATTAAAACCAGATGCTGGTTCCTCTCAACTTTTAAAACATTTTCCCACCTTGGATAGCTTGGGTTTTGGCCTACGTGGCGCCAGGCCAACCTTGCTACGTAGGTCGTGGTACCACATCAGCCGTCCTATGGTGCCATAACAATCACAAGGATAATATGATAGTTTAGAGAGTCAAATTGACTTTATAAATTGAACTTCTTTCCAAAGAATTATTCCAATATTTTTTTCTAGAAAGTTATACAATTAGAAAACCTAGAACTAAGACACAAAATGAAGAGCATTTGTATAACTTTTTGATCACATATGAGAGAGAGCGGAAAACATTGAATAGGACCTGCACACCATCTCCTAACATCACTCCTCTCTCAAAGGGCCATGCTGGGAATTAAGGCCTCCTTTGAACAAGAAAAACCATGGGAATTTTGTTCGATTTCAACCTACATGAACATTTCCTATGTGCCCCGAAAGGATTACACTATATGAAATTTCTTTGGATTCTTATGGTGATGCATATACATATAAGAAATTTGGAAGAAAATAACATGAGGTTGGATCTTAAGGTAAATTTTCCTTCTCGTGTGTGTCACTATTATGTTCAAAAAAATCTCACTATTGAATCCCCGTGTATTTCTTATGCATCATCAAAGGCTATATTTGTTTCTTTTAGGATTTTTTTCATGCATTAGTAGCATTGTAAGTTCATACGACTCAAACCATGCTTCTTTTTTTCGTTCCCTCTACGTTTCAGAGGCTTGTGAAATAGTTATTTTAAACTTTCAACCTGATGTTATGAAGGATGTCACACATGTTACAATAGTTATTATTAAACTTTTATATTTTCGCTACAATAAAATCTCCACAAAACTTCCACCCTAAAGTTAGATTGGATGTCAAAGGAAAAACACTTAAAACAAAGAAAAACGTCCAAATTACCCCCTCAAATATAATCAAAGTGTGGCAGAACCGTCCAGTTTAAAGTGACTCAAGTACGCTGGTTAGGCTTAAGGCATCCAACACGCCGCGTAATTGTATCAGTGTAAACCTGGTAGTCTGTCGGGTGTCCTCAATTCACTAAAGATTCCACTTCCAACTGATACATCCATACATTCTAGATCGTACACGCATGAGCTCATCACAGATATTACAACTTTCAGCAAATAATTTACAGCAGCGGATTATTACAAACCATAAGAGAGTTGTTTAAAAACATACAGTACCAGCCTAAGAGTGTTTAAAACAAACCACTTCGTTTATAGTCAGGTACGGTAACATTATAACAGCTTATTTAAACCAACATGAGTAAAAGAAACACGTCCTGCTCACAACGTATTTCTTATCTTCAGGAGCTCCTTCCTTCAAAGCATAGGCCAGCTACTGACCTTCTTCAACGGCAACAAAGGTTACACAAACCGGGAGCTCCTTCCTTCAAAGCATAGGCCAACTACTGACCTTCTTCAATGGCAACAAACGTTACACAAACCCTAAGTAAAAGTACTTAGCAAGACTAACACGTCAACCGGAAAAGACTCAAGAATATGCAAGGCTTTCTTTAGGTTTCTTGCTAACTCAGGTTAAGCGAGCAAAGCTTACTATGATCGATCCTTATAACATCTTTTATTTCCCGTTAGTTGCTAGACTGGTTATATTTCAAAGTTTGGACTTCAAGCTAATACAAGCATGCTCACATCATAAAGCATTTATAAAGATCATCAGCAAGCAACTTTATGATGATGGTCAGAGATAAAGCCTAATTCATATCCAAGAAGTCCAGGGATTCGAACTGATTTACACCCTGCAGGAGATGGAGCTAATCACACGACACGTGAGCAACCCCCGACAGATCTGTTGGGGGGAAATATTAACGACCTCCTAAAGCCCATGAAAACAACAAATCATAAAGGCCCAAGCCTGCCTAAGGCAATAAAGACCGCCGTCGGCCCAACACGGGAGGAGAGAGCCACGCTCCGCCTCGCCCGACCCAGTGCCCCGGGGTCGGACGTTCCCGACCCCTTGAAGACCAACCTCCGCCTCGCCCGACCCGCGGGCCTAGGATTGGGAGCGCACGACCCCCCGCCGCAAGACTCCGCCTCGCCCGACCCAGGGCATAGGGGGTCGGACTCACCCGGGCCCACCAGACAAGTATCCACCTCGGGCGCGGGTCTCGTGGGTCCCCCTGTCGATCTCGCCATAAATGTGCCGTAGTTCTGACACGCAGAAAGGCGCTCGTGCCCCCGACGCAACCTGCCATAAGTACCCATGCGCGGCCGCACGGTACAGGCTACAGTGGTTGCGGCTTCCTCCGATTCGCTATAGGGCACTCATGGCCTGCGCCGCCCGGAGCAGGAGGAAGTCGCGCCCGTTCTCGCGCTCCGCGCATCCGACGATAGGGACGCGACGTCCGGCTTCCGCGGGCCGTTAGCAAGATGGCAGGATCAGTCGCCTTCCCCGACGGACACAGGCGCCACGACGAAACACCATCATCACGCCTGGCGGCAACAACCACCAAGGAGGCCATCGACAGGACTCGACGGCGGCCACCCTCTTCCGGCGCGCCGGCAGGAGCCAAAGGCCGGAGAGGACGCCGGCGGCCTAGGGACTTGGTCCCTCCCCTTCTGTTGTATCTTACTTGACTTAGTTTATCTCTTTTACTTCTCCTCACACCCGGTCTCACTTGTAGCCCTGATGGCCTCCTTGCACTATAAAGGGAGCACCGGGGGCCTTGAGACAAGGGATTGACTCGCTCAAGCCAACAGAACCCTCACACTCTCCTTTAGAGCATCAGTGCACATCCAAGAGATTTGGGACCAGCTCCCTCTCTCGCCCTCCTGTAACCCCTACTACAGACCCCGCGTGGGTAACACGAGCAACTCCCGATACTGGACGTAGGACTTTTCCTTGCCCGAACCAGTCTAAACCCCGTGTCTCCCACGCCACCATTCGAAGCCATACGCGCATAAAAGAAATTTACTAGTCTAAGTCTTGATCCGCTAATCCTGACAACGACACCGTCGGATCGCACGTGGCAACTTTTCCTTCTTCGACTTCCGTTGCTTGAACTGAGCTCGCATAGCCCGAGGTCGTGTCCTCATGTACATCATTGTCCGGTCAAAGGTCCCATGAGTTACTGGCCACGACCCCGCCTATCGGTCCACGTCAAGCATGACGAGTCAAAGTTCAAACTTCGGCACTTCAGAACTACATCAGTTTACCGGGTCCCACATACCGATATGTGATTAGTGCGTTCAAAGCTTGACCCAAAGGGCCACCAATCAAATGAGCCTTATATCCATTATCCGGATAGGACCAAAACTTCCAACTTTCCATCATCAACATCCAACTTCTTCTACAACATTCATCAATATCTTTTAACATGAAACCAATGTCGTGCCCAACTCTTTATTAAACAAGTTGTTTTGCACTCTAACAAATTTTAGATGTTACCCTTATGCAAGTAACGAGGAATTACTTGACTTTTACGGCACTAGCAGATTAGACTTAACCTTCTACTTTTAAACAGGTGGCAAAGATGTCCTTAAACAAGGAAGGTAGGAATGTATAAAAGGACTCCACTCCTAGACTTAATGCACAATCATGAAATAAAGGAATTTGGACTCAAATTAGCAGGGTTAAATAGGATTAATGCACCGGGGCTTGCCTTGTTGCTCCTCGGGGTCGGCGGTCTCGACAACGGCTCTGGGGCAGCTTCGAGACCTTGCTCCACCACGATCACGTCCTTGCCTTTCTGAGCTGTCTCAGACAGGATCTCCACGTACTCCACCTCCAGCGCCTTCGAGTCTACACGGAAATGATGCAAATGAATGATAAGCAACATAAAATAACCAACTTCTTAATTTTATAAATGCTAACTTAAGAAAATGAGAGCTCCTTATATTTTTCCTAGAACAAGAGTTAATTAAATAAACAAGGAATAATTAGAAATCAATTAAATAGGATTAATCCTAATTTTTAATAAAATAAAAGCATTTAAAAGCATTTTAAATCTAATAAACCACTTTTATAAATTCTAAATAGTCACTTATTTTTATTAACTACAAAATAGCTTTTAATCCTTATTTTGAATCTTCCCTAAATTTTTATCTATTTAAGGAGGTAATTAAAGAAAATATATCCTAATTTTTAAAGAGGTTTAAATAAAGGAAAAACAATACATTTTCCTATGCCATTTATGATTTTTATTACATCACACATAAGAATATGAACTCAACAAAATTGGTTTCACCAATTTTGGAGTTTTCTACAAATAGTTATGAATTATGGAAGTTTAAACCTATTGAAATGAATTTTGAAATAAAAACAGCCAAAACTTTGCACAAAACCCCCTGGCGTTCAATATATTCCTGCCCGTGGTCCCTGAGCTTCACGAAAAGGGGTTCCCGGCCGTGACCGAGACCCCGCGGGGTTGACCGGCGGCGCCCTCGCCGGCGGTGAGCCTCCCCCGCGGCAGCGAGTACCCAGACCCGCTCAACTTGGCACCGCGCATCCAATTGTGGCGTCAAAGACGCGGTACGGCGACGTATGGCGGCTAGCCGGCGCCGCGGCGGCGCGACGCGCGGCACGGCGGTGGCGCGGCAGCTCCGGCGAAACGGCGGCCAACACCTGGACAAAAACTAGCCTTAGAGCATCTACGCGAGCTCTCTCATCTCTCCAGCTTGCTCTTATCCCCGACGCAAGGCTCACGGCGGCTCAACTCCAAGGCGGCCATGGCGGCGGCGCGCTCTGGCTAGGGTTGGGCGTTCCGGCCACCCTAGCCAGTCTCGGCTCCAACACGCGCGCGCATAGCCATCTACAAGCTCCGGCGAACTCATTTCCGTAGCTAGCTCGAGCGGAGAGGGTTGGGAAGGGGGTCCTCACCGTGGGGGTGTCAACGGCGGCCGGCGGAACAGGGGAGCGGCAGCGATGGCGCTGTGGCTGTCCTCCTTGGACGAGAAGTGGCGGGGGTTGCTTGGGAGGTTGTTGCAGTGCGGTGTGCAGAAGGAAGCGACTGGCGACGAAATCGGCGGCGAGCCCTGGCGGCTGGAACTTGGGTGGGAACAGAGGGAGGAAGAGGATGACGACGGCGGCGCAGTCAAACTTCAAATTATCACCGCGATTCGCTCGGCCAGCTCCTGCTTGCTTGCTTGCTCGTGGCTGCAGAGCACGGCGGCGCGTGGCAGCACGAATTTTACCGCGGCAGCTTAGGCGGGGTGGGCAGCGGCGCTGGTGATGCAGGCGTGCTGCTTGCCATCGGTTGCTGCTCCCAGACATCAAAATGCCGCCCCCTTCTTGGACGATTCCTGTCCAAATTCAAACACAACTCTCCAAGATCCAATAACAAAAGTTGCAGCTGATTCTGAGAGCTACAAGTGATATATATAAACTTTCCTCAAAGGACTCACAGATTAAGAGATAGAGGACTTTGAACTTTCAGCCATGAACTGAACACATCAAGTCTCAGTTTCAGAGCTCCAAGGTGCACAAAATATAGGCTCTTCTTTGATGTTTCTTGAACAAAATCACACACAAACTCACTGAGATCCTTTAACCAAAGTTGTAGGTGGATCATAGAGCTCCAACTGTTACATAGAAACTTTGCCCAAAAGATCCACAGTATGAAAGATAGATGGCTCTAAAACTCGGCCAAACACCTGTCAAATATGACTTCAGTTTCAGAAATGAAGTGCAAGTCTGACAGTCCAAAACAGCACACAGTTCTCTTTTTTGGCTCCAATTTAAAATATCCAACACCATTTTCTGTGAACCACATCTAGTCCAAAGTTCTCTATACACATTCTATTTCAACTTTCAGAAGATCATTTTCCAAAGTTGTTATATGAAATACTTTTAAAACAGGGTTCAAACATGGGTACTAGACCACATTTTGCACTTTTCACAATTCAGTTCAAATCTGAAAATTTTGAGCTGGATTTGAACTAGGTCATTTTAAATTGTCACTTTGGTCCAAATCCACCTCTTTGACTTGAGTTCATCATAGTTGACTTGGTCAACCCTCTAATTTGACCTTGTTTGACCATGTCTTGATGTTCTTCCTTTCTCCTTTTCTTTATATTTCTACTCATTAGTGCTTAAGTGAGGTTTAGTTCTTTGTAAACACCATTGGTGTTACACAAAGTTTGAATAACCTCCTAAATTATTTCTTGATTCAATTTACCCCTAAACTATGCCATTTGGTTCAATTTTCCCCTTAACGCAATTTATCTTTATTGTTTTTCCATGCACAAGGGGAGTCTTAAGTTTAAATTTTGCAAGATGATAGCAGACATAATAAGACATGTTAAAAAATATACCATGAATTTTTTATCCTTATTTTGATAGCGTAGGATATTTAATCATAAAATTTATCTTTGAGATACAACATTATATAAAAACTAATGATAAAAATCCATAAAATATTTTAATATAAATTATGATGTCCACTACCACCCTGCAAAGTCTCAAATCAAAATTCAACCTGCGTATGGAGAAACAAAAATGACAAATTGTATTATGGGGTAAGTTGAACAAATAGTATAGTAAGATTTATCTTTATTGTTTCTCCATGCTTCAAAAGTAGTCAGATTTCGTGAAATTTAATTTGAAAATGGCAAAGGTACATGTGAGTTTTTAAGCAAAATGGAATCATCTTCATTTATTCTATGATAAAAAAAAGTTTCATAATTTTTGAAGGTGATTTTATTGTTGTTTTGTTTGATTTATGTGACAAAAATGACGAAAATGTCAAATAAGGAATAATAGATAGAACTCGGTGTTATATAAGGGACGGAAAAATTTTCAACGTCAAGAAAGGAATTTAGTGATCTTCTAGTGTCAAATAAAGAATTTTCTCAAAGAATTTAAAGAACCAATATTATTTAATAATTATTGAATCCTATGCTTACTTTGAGAGCGGAGACTGATCCATGCATATGGAGGTCGTGCGTGAGAGAGGATGGAATTTCTGAATTCTGCTTGAGCAAGAAAGGAGTCCTTGAGCTTTGAGTGTATTTTTCTTTTCTCCGGTGGACTGGTGGCTCTATGAAAATGAAACTGCACTACTATAAGTTAGTAGTGGTTCCACATTGAACAAGTCTGATCTCTGACTAACGTGAAAAATTATTTATAGAGCCAGTGAATGAGGCCTGGTTTGGTTTCATTTGCTATTGATGTGACACTTGCTTAAAAATAAGCAAAGGAACCAAACGCTCCTGACATGGGTAGGTCGTAAAAAAAAAATCAAAGTGGCACCCACGTCACGGACACGTGGGCCGCGACATGGAGGCCCCACACCCAGGCAGACCTGTGGACCGCATCCACATGGCGGCCGCCCAACCCTCCAAACCCAGCCCTCTTCCATTTGCCACTGACCATCCACACCCCCGGCCCCTCGCCAGCGACCGCAGATCCCCAATTCGCTTCCTCCCCCTCCGCGAGCCGAGCTGCGACGACGGCGGCCGCGGCGTCTCCCTCTCCCTCCCTCCGTCCCCCCGCCGCAGGTGAGTCCCAACGCGCGAGCTCTCCCCTCCCTGTGATTCGAGCGCTTCCCCTTACAACGTTTTTGTCCCTGCTCTCCTTTGCTTCTGACGAGCAGATTGGGTCGAACGCTTCTTCTCCGGCCAGCAGCGGCGCCGTCGCCGGTGCCAAGGTCGAGAGGCCGTCCGCGCTTCGTGGCTTGCTGAAACAGGTACGCTTCCTGCGCCCGCCCGTCTCTCGCTCCGAGTCTGTATGGAATTAGCGGTTCAGTTTAGGCGCCGCGGATGTGGGCGCTTGCTAACCTGGAAGAAACCTTGTGGTCGTCCTTTTCTGCTTTCTTCCTTACTTTCCATGCGTGCATGTGTCGTCTGATTGTTGCTGCGCCAAATGTGATTCGGCTATTCGATCTGATGCCCAGCGGTTGCGCTTCCAATATATGAAGAACGGGGATTTGGTTGTGTACTGCTGGATAGATTTTTTTCCAATTGGAGTATGCGAAGCTTTGTTTTGTAGTAGAAAGATGTATAGAAAAGAAAGATGTTGGGAAAAAAAATAGGTGTCCATGCTGCAATGGTCAGGTGTTCTTAGGCAACCTGAGTGTTGGATGTCGTTGAGAGAGTTAGAATGTGGCCACACACATAAGCACGGATGGGGATCAATAAGCATGTTCTGCATAAGTGGTGTTGGCACTGAATTCCTTCTTTATTAGTAGTTAAGAAGGAATCAGATATCACATAAGTGGGGGAGGGGATCAAATTGCTAATTTTCATGAAGAAAAAGTTGTCTGACATACATTAGCACTGTGTCCAACATGGGATGCTCTGCCAAGTAGCATCTGTAAGCTGAATTTCTTTTTGTAGCCACATGCATTAGGAACTTACTTCACATATATTTCTACTAAAGTGTAATGATTGTCATCATGTCCAACATGTTGTTTGGTTGCTTGGATTTGATCAATTTAAAACATATGGACTAGCTGTGGTCAGACTAACAACTTTTCAAATTGGGCTTGGTATGGTTTCCGCTGAATGTCAAAAGTTTTCCCATGCAACAATCAGTTACACTGTATCCAGGAAATATGCATTAGGGAGTTAGATACCTTCATCCAGATGCTAACAGTTTAATCAAGTGTCCTGAAGCATAACAGTTTAGCCAAGTAACTAAGCTTACCTTGGTGTCTGTATCTGGGCGCCGTTGCATATAGTGTCCAGGTCTGAACATGTTCTCCAACTGCATCCTTAAAGAATCTATAAAGAATTAAAGATTGGTTCTCTACGTAGTTATGTGGCTTTATATTTCTTATTTATTACTAATAAACGAATATAGGTTATGGCATGACAACTAAACTGTTTTGTTGTTTTTTGCTTGCTAATACTAGGTTGCTTCAAAGAAAGAAATTCTAGGGGAGGATGTGGCTGGCATTTGCGCACCACGCTTTTCTTGCTTCTTTTTTTTTTTGAAACTGTACAGCGGGGGAGGTTCCCACTGTGAAATGATATATTAAAAAAATAGACGAAACTGTACAGGACAACAGCAAAAAGGAGTATCAGAGTACCCTAAAAGGGAAAAAACATCATAAAAAGAGCTAAACAAGCTAGGCTAAATTAAATCGACCCAGTTGAGGAAAGATTGTCTGTTGCTTTCTTTAATTCTGTGGGCTTGGAGTCTGGCCTCATCCACAAAGTGTGAGACCCAGGAATTTAGGGATGGACGTTTTCCTTCAAAAATTAGAGCATTCCTTTGCTTCCAGATGTGCCAAGCAGCTATAATAAAGATCTCCATGAAGAAAGGGTTATGGGACATGTCTTTTGCAGTCTTCAACATCCTGTAGAATGGAAGGTTGAGGTGCCATTGAAGGCCAATTTTGTTCCAGCAGGCTGAACCGAAGCTGCAGGTGAAGAATAGGTGATAGATAGTTTCCTCCACATTGTTGCTGCACAGTACGCAGTTATAGCTGCCACTGTCAACAAAGGAACCTGCTTTGCATGCAAGCGTGATCTTATTTTGTTGACAGTCAAAATTACTGCACGGTCCATAAGGTTAGAGCTCTTGCATAAAGCGTTTCAGGAAGAATTCCAGAGAACCGCAGCCATTGTTACTTTTCTCTACTAATCAGATAAAACGTCTGCACTCTAATTTTTGTTTAAAGTATTTTACTTTCAAGTGTGTTACAACTCACAACATATTTTGTTCCGTAACATGAATTATGCCTTCATTTTAGGAAAAAAAACATAAAACATCGCACTCCTGATTTAAAAAAAAAGGGCTCTGTTTTGCATATGGCTTCATAAGTTCTCGTGTTTGTTAAGGTCTGCTGCTTATCAGCCCCTGCTAATTGTCAAGCAAGACATATGCTATAGTAATAGTGGATTTCTGAATTGCGTATCATAGGCTTGGTAGAATAAGTTCCTAAAGTTGGTCTTGATATTTAAGAACTTTTAGTTGGATAGAAATCTTTTCGTTCGCAAAATGGAGGTAGTTATGTTACATATGTCAATTTTATTGACCTTTTAGAAATGTTGTTCTGTAATTATGCTACTCGATTTCAAATTATCAGAAATGAAGCAGAGTGCCAATATTCCCTGATAAATAAAGATGCTGTTTGCGTGCACCATTTCACTACAGATCATCCTGGGTCCCTGTTTATTTTAGGTTGCCTGTGGATGATTTTGGTATAGCTATACAATCATTCCGTATGCTGTGCACTAGTTGAAGTTGTAACCTGAGTTTCAAGTAGCTGCACAATCTTCATCTTACACAAAAATCTTGTAACAAGGATACATGTATAAGTGATATGAAACGGAGCATAACTGCCATCCATGTCTAACTCATATTAGCTTTCAAGCTAAACAAGAATCAGGTGTTTAAACCGTTTCCCTATCGTATGTGGCTATGTGGTTTGAATGCTTTCCACTTGCTTCTTTGGTTTTCTTTAATATGACATGAGGAAAAAAAAAGTGATCCCATATATTAACCTACTGTCTTATAAAGTTCCGGTTTTACAATCACGTTGTTCATTAAGTTCATGTATCTATGATGGGCAGAAGGTTTCTTCAATACTAGTATGTATGGTCGATATTATCCTGTGCAGTCATGCTTTTGTTTTAGTAAAACTGCTTACTGATGAGCAGGCGAACTTGGTCATGCCATTCCTTTGCGAGCAGCTGCTCATCTTGTGTTGTCTGGCAATGTGTTGGTTAGATACAAAAACCACAAAGTTTTCCAAGTACTTGTTTTAGTATCTATTTTGTGACTTCAAAGCAAAAGAAACAAACTAGTGCTGCTAGCATGCTTCCATCAGCATCTGCTCATGCGGGCTACTTTTTCCCTACGTAGTAACACAAGGCAAGCATTGACCCCCTGTGTCTCTGACTTTATGCTGATCCCTGTGACCCTGACTAGTTAGATGTTTGTTATCTCCTGAAAATGTGCTTCTGCTATGCATTTGAGTTTTCCTATGACCGTGTATGTTTGTATCTCTGAATAGTGATTTGTTGCTCTACTCTCTTTGAATGATGAGGGGGTGAGGTGTTAGGGTAAATGGGCTAGTTAGCTATTTGGCATCAGTTTCCTTGTTGATAATGATATACTCCCTCCATCCCAAATTATAGGTCGTTTTGGCTTTTCTAGATTCATAAATTTAACTATGTATATAGATATACACTATGTCTAGATATATAGCAAAAGCTATGAATCTTAAAAAGTCAAAACGAACTATAATTTGGGATGGAGGGAGTACATGGCAATCTGCTTCAATCTTCCATTTACTTGCATTTTCCTGAGTTCTGACAGCTTTCCATCTCCCCACTTAGTAAAATGCTAACGTCAGCTATATATATTGTTTTTTTCTTTTGGTATTTGGTTCTATTTTCAATTACAATTGTTCTCATACATGATTCACTTGATCTACAGGTCAACCCCCAAGTGAAATTCTTATGCAAGTGAAATCAGGTCTTTAAGGTAGCTTACTGAAATGTGGGGTTTTGCATCAAATGCTTGGACGTCTGGGCTGGGGAAGAGGAGTCCTCCAAATTGTGCCTCTTCCAGTGCTGCTTGTTCTGATGACGAGGCATCCTCGTGCACAAGCAGGGAAGAAGGCCTGGAATGCCCAATATGTTGGGAGTCTTTCAACATAGTGGAGAACGTGCCTTATGTGCTTTGGTGTGGCCACACCATGTGCAAGAACTGCATCCTAGGCCTTCAATGGGCTGTCATCAAAGTTCCCACGGTGCCAATCCAGCTACCGTTCTTCATCTGCTGTCCCTGGTGCAACCTCCTGTCACTCCGCATATTTTACAAAGGGAACCTCATATTCCCGCGCAAGAACTACTTTCTCCTTTGGATGGTTGAGGGCATGAATGGTGAGCGTGCACGATCACGCTCTGGTATTTATACTGAGCAACATACTCCATTGCTCCCAAGCAGCAGCAGAGCAAATGGAAATGCAGGTTACTCAAACCCCACTAGACGGTCCCTCCCACCACAGGCTGACACATCCAATGCAAATCATGCTAACCATGGGATACCTCTTCTGAACTCTGAGAGGGTCCAAGCTTCGCTGCGCAAGTCGCTTTCATTCCTGGTTCACCTGACTGCCAAGTTTCCCCTGGTGTTCATGTTCCTCCTCATAGTGCTGTATGCGATCCCTGCCAGCGCAGCGGTCTTGTTATTGTACATCCTTATCACTGTGTTGTTTGCGCTTCCCTCGTTTTTGATACTGTATTTTGCCTATCCAAGCCTAGACTGGCTTGTTAGAGAAATATTTGCTTGAGATTTCCTTTAGGTGAAATCTCAATGCTGTTGTTGGAGCTGTGTAACTGAACTGCGTAGTATGTGTTGTAAGTGTGAATGTTATCGCCAAGTTTTGGCTGACTACATGTCATGCGTTTGCCTCAAGTTTGCATGGAAAGGCCCCTCTGTTGCATTGCAAACCATCAGTGTGCTCTAATTCTGTTGACATCTGTTTCGTTGCGCAATTATAGTGCTCCGAAGCTGATGGTTCAAAATCATATTGGGAATCAGTAGTAGCGTGGGGGTATCTGAAAATGCTTCAGGAATCGAGGCTTTCCTATATTTATTTTTTGGCAAGCTGCCGAATCAATCGGTCTCACTACTAGGTTTTTGGCAGTAAATGGTGAACAGAATTGCATTCTGAAAAAGACAGGAAATTGAAGAAAAGAAAATGTGAACTACAGTACCTAGGCAGTGTGCTTCATCCCTGCAAACGTGAACATCAGTCATAGGACGAGAGGGTGCAAGGAGCAGAGTGCCAGGCTGCCAGCACTGCAAGTGTCCATGAAAACAATCCAAGGATTTTTCTCTGCGACATTATTAGATTAGAGGCGTAGGAGCAACTTGGCAAGCGGTGAGCCAAGTGGTTGGTGGCTTGGCTGCCTAAGCGAGAAGATGATATCAGCAACCAGCAAGTGAGCAAGCCAACTTGGCCGGCATGGGTATCTCCCCAAATATACTCTCATCATCTGCAACCCAATCCACAAGCGTGCCATCGACTTTGGCATCTCGCTGGTCATCCTCGGCTCGCAACTTGGTGATCTTGACGTCCATGAATGGACTATAGGACGACGCAAGGCTGAAAGCAAAAGGAACCATGGAGCGACATGGGCGACATTCAGAGGAAAATCGTGAGCGTTGGTTTTGGATCCAACAGCTCCCATTGTATACCCCGTGCGAGCACGTCCACGTCGCTAACGCCGTCGCCGAGGGCCACTCAAAACGTTGTACACTCATTGCTAGCCCTTGACAGTTACACCATCTAGATATAAAGTAACAACTTGGCACGTGCTAGTGCGCTACTCTCTACGCTGAGCTTTAGTTAGTTTCAAGGGTTCTGGTTCTTGTCCTCTCTACTCCCAATAGAGGTTGAAATTCTCCCTTGACAAGGTAGAGTATACTTCCATCCTAGTTGGACATTTCCACACTAGTCATGGCCATATAGCAAGTGGTATTGGTTCACTCCATCATCTGCTTTGTCAAGTTGCAAGCCTTTAAATCTGTATTTTCTTTCTTTTGCTTTTATTGAGAACTTTATAAAAGAAATACAATCGGATCCATTCAAGGCAACATTTTTTGGGAAAAAAAACTCCATATAATGTAATGCTAGAGAAAGAACACCTTTGTATAGGTAAGTTCTTTGTTCATCGATCTATTGGTGATCCACTTTTCTCGTAGTCTCCAACTTCACGTACTTAATTGGGTTCTTAGTCCATCCGATTTTAATTCTCTATGAGAACTGATTCTCTGAGAGATGTGATTTTGTGGCCGGAAGTGATTCTCTTTTATTCTCTAGTAACTCTTGAAATTAGAATGGAGAATCACTCCACAGAATCAGGAGAAGCTATTTTTTCCAGCTCCAGCCTCTTAGTTCATTTCAGGGAATCACTTCACAGAATTAGTTCTCTCTGAAAAATTGTTTGGCAGAGCTCCGGTTGGATTCAGCGGAGAATTAGCTCTAGGAGTTCTACCAAACGGAACCTTAATTTGAACCTTTTATTAAACAAACATAATGGTGCATTTATATTTTGATTAAGAACATAATGAGAGATTTCAAACGAACACATATGTAAAAAAGGTTAATATGCGACGACAGATGATAAGAGTTGAACCTCTTCTATATGTGATTAATAGCTGACATCATATCCGTTTCTATGATAAATACAGAGTTTGCTCTCATAGTTTCTTTTCTTTTTTAAGATATCTCTCTAGAAAATCACTTCCAAGTTCAAACAATAAATTGCACGAATAGACGAAAACAAGTCGAGACATAGCCTTACTCTATATAAAACCCAAAAAAGGAAAAAAAAAATCTCCGCGTGCTTTCCACTCTCCCCTCTCAGCCTCTCTTCCTTCCGCGGAGGGGAGACCTCTGAGAACTGAGAGCCAGGAAGAAGGCGAGTGGCGTCATCGTCAATCAAGCGAGCCATCAACCAACTGCCCCTCTTCCTACCCAAACTGCCCTCCTCCTCCACTTCAGCCGGCGCAGACCGCAGGGGGCCCAGCACCCGGAGGTGCTTATCTAATTTCTCGCGTCCGGCTTCGGCAGCACCGGCGGGAGGTTTGGGGGCGGCGGCGGGGAGGTAGGAAACAGCGATCTTGGCGTCGTCCGAGCTGTCAGGTAGCTTTCTTGGCTCGATTCAGGCTGGAAATGTGCATCTTTCGATGCGTTTCTGGTGTTTCCTCTGGTATTTGGGGGGTCCTTCCTGTCTGCATTTAGGGGGAGGTGGGGATTTTCTTTGTTGGCTGCGTTGAGGATCAGCATGGACTAGTCTGTCTTCTGCCGTTCTGATATTACTTCTTTTTTGTTTTGCCTCGTTTACTGATGGTATTAATGAGTGGATGCTTGAGGCAGGAATTTTACTCGTATATTGCTGAATTTCTTTATGTTTCGAAAAATTCGCCTCGTAATGTAGGCAGCACAGTGAACAACACCGAAACCAATATTTTGGCACTCTAGTTGACTTATACTAGTTTAATTATCTGGGTGATGGTTAATTTCAACGTTTTGTTAATCC
This sequence comes from Setaria italica, assembly GCF_000263155.2. NCBI lineage: Eukaryota > Viridiplantae > Streptophyta > Magnoliopsida > Poales > Poaceae > Setaria > Setaria italica. The sequence continues at coordinate 42,152,126 of NC_028458.1, forward strand.
ATGATGAATAGTATCAAATTGTGGCACTGAAATGCTGCAGGAGCAGGATTGAAGGGCTACATAGAGTTGGGCACAAGTGACCTGATCGCCTGAAATGGAGTTGGTGGTTAAGCGGTACCGCTGTACACACTCTGCGACCTGTGTTTGCCTCAAGGGCCACATCAGTGAGGATGCAATGTATCTCGTGTTTGAACACATGAAATGGAACCCGAAGATGATTGCTATCTTCTCCAGCGTATGTAAATGGTTTGATGAATTTGCGAAGAGGGTGCTCTGGAAGGAATTCTGCCATGCCAGGGCACCAAAGATGATGACGGATTTGCACTCTGATGGAAGCCATATTGTTGATGGCAACTGGAAGGCCCTAGGGAAGCTTCTTATCTATTGCTCTGCGTGCCCTAGGGGAGACCTGTTCAGTAACATCCATGTCCCAATCCCAGGGCACTTTGTCTACAGGACCCGTTTTTCTAGGACGTTGGGGAAGAGCTTAGTGCCGCCACAGTGCAAGTCAGATGTTTTGTATGTCTCGGATTCTTGTGAACATCTTGACCAGGGCGAGGAAGGTGACTTGGGCCTCTTCCGGGGTATCTTCAAGTCGTTTGCTGGGTCGAATATGAAGAAGATGTTGATTGAGAGGCAGGCAACATTCCATCCGAATGAGGTGTGTCCTTATTGTAAAACAAAGCTATGGCACCTGATGCAACCAAATATGATACCAAGCAGTGCTTCCGTGAGGTTGGATGCGGATGATGATTCTGTTGAGTACTATGTGTGCCTTAATGGGCACATCATTGGTTCATGCACTCTGATGCCCTACTCAGATTCTGAGGATACAAAGGAAGAGTGATCAAGACTTGGATCAGGTATTTGCATTCTTATACTTTCTTTTCTTTAGGACACATGTTCATGTTTCTTTTTTCAGTTGTAGTCTGTAGTCAACCGATATAAGGGCTGTGGCTGAAACGGCTCCGGCTGTGGCTCCTCTGGTGGAGCAGCTTCTCTGATGGAGCTAAAGCAAAACGTCTTCTCCTATATTTTTATGAATGAATGTAAGAGGTCAAATGTCCTATATACCCTTGGCTATGTGCCCTCAATTATAATGTGATTTGTCATATGAAAAGAAAAAAAATTAATGAATAGAAATTAGATTATTGTTTGACCAATAAGAATTATAGGTTAACCACACGCATTACTTTTTTTCTTTTTTCCCCGCATCATTCGTTTCCATTGCTTTTTTTACCGTAGTATTTTTTTTCTTCGTTATTACCGGGTTCAGTTATCTTTCTTTACAACGTCTCTTTCCTTCACGTTCATTCCTTATCCACACCGGCTTCCTGTCTCTTTCCTTTGGGCGCATGTCACCTGATCCGGCCACACCACACTGCTTTGCGCCGGCCCTGCGCACCACCACTCTGACCATGTGCACCGCTCTGACCTCGCGTGCTGTCCCGCTCCGGTGCCGCGCGCTGCTTTGCGCCCGCCGCGCCGCATCTCCACCGGGCCGTCGCGGTATACGACTGCGGCTATCGTGGGGAATGAAAGCGGGCGGCGCAATGCACCAGCTGAGGGCGGGGGCGCCGATCTAGACGCTGGCGGCCACGGCCGAGCGACGCTGGGTGGTGCACTCACGCCGGTGCCGGTGGAGTCGAGTGGCAATTTCAGGTGTAGTTTCCGCTAACTTGAGGGGTAATTTTGTACGAGCACATACATAGGTAGGGAGGGAGCCGCGGGGAGCTGGTTTTTCGGGCTCCGGCTCCGTCTCCAGATTTGTGAACGGATTTTGCGGGGGCTTCTTCCGGCTTCCCCACAGAAGCCATTTCTCTTTGAACCGTTTGGTAGGGCTTCACCAGAAGCTCATGGAGAAGCTGTCGGTGAAGCCTTGCCAAAGGGGGCCTAATTCTCTCCCAAGTTTTGTTCTGCCCGGTATGGAGCCAACGTCGTTTTATGAACACGCCCAATGCCACAGTTGACTTGGTGTCAGTATTACTCCCTCTGTTCCAAATTATGGTCGTTTTGACTTTTCTAGATTCATAAAATTGCTATGCATCTAGACATGCGTATATCTAAGTGCACAACAAAATCCATGAATCTAAAAAAGCCAAAACGACCTATAATTCGGGACGGAGGGAGTAGTTAATATGGATAGTAGTGCCTAAAATGCCTTTATGTATACTTAAGTAGTTTCTGAGGATTTGTGCATGTTTTATTATTTCAGTTGTTGTCTACATATGTAATTCTCTCCAGGTTGGTGTCAGTTTTGGTTAATCTGGATAGTAGAGCCTAAAAATGCCTTTAGTGTATAGATAAGTAATTTGAGCGGATATTAATTTCAATCAAACATTTCATGTTGTCAAAGTCAGTTCACCTTCAAGCAAACCAATATATAAAACTTGCAGATACTTATAGGTTATAATATTGTCCTTACATATTCATGGTTTAATAGATTAAACTAATGAGTCAAATATTGTCCTGAGTATATTCATTAAAGCATCTGAGGCACACTGAAATTATTGCTATGCATGACAGACAGATAGAGTGCTTTCTTTTCAGGTGTCTGTGATTGTAATATTCATGCACTATCCTTTCTATTCACAATTTGTACTTGAAACTTTTGATTCTGAAGTTTCTATTAGGAGATTAGTGACACTCAAGCTTTCCTTCAGTGACCAGCCATTTGTGCTTTGAACTGTTCAGTCCCTGTTAAACTAGCCAGTAATCATCTAAAAAAGATAGATTAGCAGTAGGTGTTGTGTCAGGACTTGATCCCTTGTTGTTAATTTCTGGTGTTACATTGACAATCTTTAGTTCCTTGTGTTATACTCTGCCCTTACTTTCACCATGCTGAATATAATGGCCAAATCTACCAGTTACTGTTGTACAGTAAAAGGTATATCAAATGCTCACATTTTGATACTTTCTGTTGTAAATATAATGTGTTGCATCGCACTGGCATCACAGTGGTTGCACTCATATATGTTTTGGGTTCTTATCATATAAATTTGGGTTTGGTTATAGTAATTAAGTGAAATGCTTAGGAATGTCAAGTAGTGTCATGTGCGTAAACATGGCTGGCTTTTTGCTAGTTTAATGTTATTGTATCTTTCGCACATCCTAGATGTTTCAAATTTTAATATTCCTTAGAACTTCTTGGTAGGTTTGATTTATCGTTGGATTAAACAGATTTGATAAAAATGGGATTGTGTGACTCTCCCTAATGCCTTCTTTTGAACTCAGGTTAGTATAGAGAAGATTCCGGTTTTAGTTGAAACTAATCACTGCTAAGAGAAAGGAAAGAGAAATATCTGACAGGTGTCACAAACCATAAACAAATTAAATGAGTTATTCTTTACCAGTGTACTCAACATTTATGGGAATTTTATCTGATGGTGGATCACATTGAGCGTCTTCAATTCTGCTTTAGAATCTCAGGTTGAATGGGTTAACACACTAGTTACTACCGAAGGGTTTGTCAGTTAGTCGTAGCCTCTTAGGTTCTTATGGAATATGATGATTTGAGATGGTTTATTGCAATACCTCATTGTGGTTGTTCATGCATTGGAGAACTGTGTTTATGCTTTGCACAATATTTAATTAGATGATCAGTGCCGTGGGTCAAGTGGACTGCTGAGAGAAAATAACCTGTAGAATCAAGAGAAGTAGCTGTAATTTCACTTCAGACCAAAATAATCCTTATTGGCAATGATTAATATAACTTGGCAAAGTGCCCACTGGAACAGACATATGTTTTTTTTAATATATATGAGTATTTATCTAGAATGAGATTTTTCCATGATACTGAACTATGTTAAATTGTGGTTCTTTTTTCTGACAAGGTTTGCTGTGCCGAATCCCATGCTTTTGGCTAGGGCGTAATGAGTAGCGACAAAGGACATGGCCCATTGTCGCCATGGTATTTAACTGCAGTGCCACTGGTGTTCTCCTAGTTGCTTTGTAGTAGTAGAAAAGGAAGAGGTAGCTGTGTGGTGTTTGCTTTATTTATGAATGAATACCCCATTACAGGTAGCTTTGCAATGCACCTACATGTTGTTACCGGTATTTGTTCAGGCATATGGCTAGAAATGTACAGTTTTCTGCTTGTGTTCAATACAGCCTGTGTTGCTCTGAACATGTGATTGTGCTCAAATTGACATCACATACAGAGGCCTGTTGTAGTAGACCATTGTGTTGCAACGTGCGCCCAGCTTGAGGTCGCAGCACCAGCATGGAACAGAGATAGCTGCTGCTTGAAAGTATGGCCGTGCGCCCGTGCCTGTGTGTAGCTTGCAAGTGACCTTCAGGTTTCAGCTGTACATGTTTTGCTTGTATCCGACCGATACAGCCTGTTGTACCCTGGCCAGTACAGGCCGAATTAGTCCAGCGTAATGAGACCAAATATGAATATATTTTATTGTTATTTTAAAAATTAACATTAACTAGTTCAACATTTTGACCGAACTAGTTCAACATCTTCATATCAAATGTTGAACCAGTTTATCTAGAATGTTGAATTAGCGTTCATGGATTGTTGAATCAAAATTTTAAAATGTTGGAAGCTAACAAACGTACATGGGCCGCATGTTGGGTTTAAAGATGCACACGCTAGCTACCTTTCTAGACAGCTGGTTGGCCCTGCTTCTCCACGCTTACATCATCAAGTGCGCCAAGTCCATGGAACCACCCCGCCGTCATCAGCAGCCTCCATCAAAACATTCATCTCTAAATTTGAATCAAAGCGATCTTCAACCATTTCTTTTTAAAAGTACTCTTAGTGATAAAATAGTATTTGTTGAGAAGGACAAGCAGCACATTTGACAATCACCCTCAATTGTCTTACTGTCAAATAGAGAATAGAGATGATTGTTAGGATGTACATTAATACATAACTGTTTTACATATTGTAACAACTAGCACACAAATCTAAGAACAAGAACCATAGCCATAGCATCAAGCCTTAACAACAGCCGTAAGACTTGAAGAATAGTGAAATTAGCTAGTACTATTTACTAAGGGTTGACACTTGAACCAGATAACAAATTTCACTGTTGTTCAAGGCTAGCTGACTAATTTCTTAAGATTGCACCCTAGCTAGTTAGAAGAGAATTGGTTCATGGAGCAGCATGTGTATCCATTTTTTTAATTATTTTGAATCCGTGTATCCATCAATGTTCTTGTACGTTGTCTCCATCGTTTGTGCAAGGTTAATCACACGAATAAGCAGTGTAGATGGTATTGAGGTCAAATAGTATTTAGACGCTCCTCTAAAGAAGGAATGCATTTGTTATCTCTCACACGTATTTCAATAACAAACCCTTGCATACTTCATTGATCTGCTAAAAACAGATTAAAGCATGGTAAGAAAAAATGCAATGTAATTTCTTTTTAAGTGTTTTGTCACAATAAGTAAACACTTTTCTTTCTAAGGTTTTGTTCTAGAGTCAACGTAATGAAATTTGCTAGATGAGGAATACGGCATAACTAAATCTGTTATGAGAAAGCAGTGGACTTACTTGATTTACATTTTTCAACTCTGTCTTTGGATTTTTTTAATAAAATTTGAAGCCATATCAATCAATTATATTTGGTTATGCATGCAAGATTTTTTAGCACCTATAATCTGCAAAACTGCCCCACATTACTATGGCAGTTTATCTGATCACAATTTAGATAATGAACTAGCAAACATATATGGTAGAAAACCTTTAATATTGGCAATTATTTCAGTTAATATTATAGTTCTTAACTTCATCACACAAATAAGCTAGTTGAGTAAGATAGAACCACAAATAGATTTATTTGAACACAAAATTAAACAAATGCATGCAAGGAAATAAAATTTATGAAAAATGCAAAGTGACTAAGGAGAGTTGAACGCTACAATATCTCTGATGGTATCAACATTTCTCCTTTGCTGTGTCTTCTGGAACTGCATTCTCGATTTCAACCATTGTACTGGAGATAAAGTGGGCATAGTCCTCTGACTAATCATTTGGTAAGATATGAAACGTAGCAGAAGATATGATGGTGTAATACACATTGAGATATCAAATATTAGTCAAAGCATTCTAGACGGCTCGTAAAATGATACACTATCACATGTTGCTTTCACAAAGTCTTTCTGCTAGTAAGTTAAACTTTAAGAGTTTTGGCAAGTTTAATATTATCGCCACTTCACTGATGGACGCTGGACAATATAAAATCACAGACATTTGTCACGTGCAATTTTTAGCCCACGCAGATAATTCATTATGCGCGCTGGCTCGAAATTGCACCGGCTCGTGCAAGCTCAAGTTTGACTAAAGTTTGAGCCAGCAAGGATAATCCGTTATTCTAACTTGTGAATAAACGTGGCCCTCTAGTCTAATTTTTTTTATTTTCATTTACAAATTCCTATTCTAACTATCCTTGCCGACAGATTAGCACCGATTCGAATAATGCATTATCCTTGTCGGTGTCATTTCCCACCAGCAGGCATAATCCCAATCATCCCGATTCGCATCAGCTTCATGGTGCCGTTCAGATCACCGGCACCATGGTACGAATGAGGTTTTCGCGCCGGCACGGATAAGGTGATACGGTAGTATCAGAATACAGGTTACCTATTAAGATGTTATTAGTCCTAAATTAGGGGAAGAGAATATGCAAAGGGGATGCACACTATGTTGATGCCATGGAGACATCTAGTATTTCTGCCTGCACAAATTGTATATTCACCATGCATACATATGACTGACAATTTAATTTAATTGTGAATCAAGAAAGTGAGAATTTATCACCAGGTCTGGTTATTGTTCAAGTTTTATAGCTTCTTGAAGCTAAGGATCTAACAACAGCTTGTATTAGATTAGATACATGAGCTCTATCGTTTGTGATCGAGGCTATTGTAATTCTTGGCCGTTATACTGCACAAGTCCTGTAATTGCTTATTAGAAGCACGTGGGGAGGGTGCGTTACCACAAGATATGTAGTGCCGCTCTTGCCTTAACAACCTGAATTGTAGGGAGATGTCGTGGAAGCTTTCGTTGTTAAACTCCACTGTGCTAAATTTTTCCAGTGATGCGTGGATTTCTTCTTGAAAGTGGTAAGAGATTCCGAGACGCTGAACTGCTGAGGTGCATCGATCAGCTTCATTTCGCATGGCTGATCACGCCGCGTGCTTCACGCGTGCCGACTAACATCTTTCTTGCTTCGTTAACTAAGTACATCAGTACATCACGACTTTCAATCATCTACTCCATTGCTTTCTGTATTGATTAATTTGGAATCAAGAGACTGAGATCATTAGTGCCGTCAAGTATAGATTGCGACAGCGGCTTGCTAGTTACCTTATAGACTACTCCCTCCATTTCAATTATAAGTCATTTCAATTTTTTGGAGAGTTAAAGCATAGTTTGACCAAATTTATACAATAAAATACTAATATATATGATACCAAATAAGTACCATTAGTTTCGTCGTTAAACATATTTTCATAGTATATCTATTCGGTACTATAAACCTTTATAATCCTCTCTATAATTTTGATCAAATATAAAATGGTTTGGCTCTTCAAGAAAATTGGATTGGAACGGAGGGAGTAGAAAAGAATGTCCGTGGAAGGAAATAGTACATCTACGTGGCCCGGGGTAATCTTTCAATTCCTTCATCGGGTGGGAGATTAAGGAAAGGAAAGTCAAGCCAATCGCTGCCGGCTCACACTTGTGCTAGCAGCAGCTACCATTTTGCAATCAATTCAAAGGCGAATTCTTTCTCCGTATTGTAAAATATCTGATGCCTATCCCCTGTCAAGCTACCAACTGCTACTTGTAAGCTACGTACTACTCACAAATGCATACTCAGCGCCCGTAGACCAAACCCTTCATCTAAGAATCCCATATCTGCAACCCGCCCTTTTAATTCTATGATGCGGAGTGATTTTCTTCTATTTAATAATGTGAAGAAAAGCTTGAACCGTTCATAGTTGAATGCAGACGATTATCTAGAATATTAGAGTAGGGAGCGCTGAACTGCCACTAGTAGCAGTTACCTACAAGGAAAGGAAACGATAAATCTACTATCTCAGAGCGGCAGCCAATTAATTAAGCTCGTATCGCGGAACTAGAACATTTCGTTGATTGATAGGCCGCTTAGGAAGCAGGCAAGCAAACCAAGTTATAGGTTTGGAAGTTAGAACAAGGAAAGATTATCGTGTGACAACTTTTGAAGTCTTTGGGTAGGACATCAAGCTAAGATCTTATGATGAGCCTCGCGCATACGAGGTTTACTGCTGCACCAAGGCTTTGTCCCCTCTGCCGAAACATGAACAGAGAAAGCTCTGAGTGTAGTTTTAGCCTCTTAGGAACGAACCTAGGGTTGCTCTCGCAAAAAGAAGAGGAGGCTAGTGACTCTAGCCTTGGCCGACGGAATCACGGAACTAATGAAACTCTTTCCCGATCTTGAGCTAGAATCCCAGTCGTTGGTTAATATTTTTTTTTTTGCCGTGGAGTAGTATAGTACCTTGGGATCTTAAATGTATGCTGTTTTTTTAGCATATAGTAGCGTCTACAAAAACAACAATGGATCACTTTTCCCTCCGTCAAAAGAAAAGCAAGATCTTTCTATTTACGAAAATCTTCGATGTGGTGAAAATTTTTAAACTAAGTATTGCTTGCCATAACGTCATACAGTATGTTTAAGCTTACTATACGCCAAACACTCCCGTACAGGATCCTAATCGTGGAGAGGGGATCATCTGAATATACAAATTCGTATCAGTATTGTTCAGTCGGGTAGCGCCCCACCACCTATAAAAGACGACACGCGCACAGCTACTGCAACCCAAGAACGTTATTAGCTCCCCTGTCCTTAAGCTAGCAGAGATTGGCCTCTCGACGACGTCAGGATGACTAGCCAAGAACAACCTGCCACCCTCGGCCGGGGAGACGCCGGCAGCACGAAGGCGGCGGCGCACTTCGTGTTCGTCCCGCTTAACGAGCAAGGCCACCTGATCCCGGCCGTCGACACCGCGCTGCTGCTGGCCACCCACGGCGCGCTCTGCACCATCGTCGCGCCCCCGTCCACGGCTGCGCGGGTGCGCCACACCGTCGACGCCGCCCGGCACTCCGGGCTGCCGGTCCGGCTCGTCGAGTTCCCCCTCGACTACGCCGCGGCCGGCCTGCCGGAGGGGGCGGACCACGCCGACCGCATCGAGCCAAGGTACATGATGAGCTACTACCGCGCCGTGGCGCTCCTTCGCGCGCCCATCGAGCGCTACCTCCGCGCGCGTGCGCCGTACCCGACCTGCGTCGTCTCCGACTTCTTCAACCCCTGGACCACGGAGCTCGCCGCCGGCCTCGGCGTCCCCCGGCTCAGCTTCTTCTGCATGTGCGCTTTCTCCATCCTCTGCCAGCACAACCTCGAGAGGTTCCACGCGTTCGCCGGCGTGGAGGACAGCAACGAGCCGGTCGTCGTGCCGGGCCTGGAGACGAGGAGGGTCGTGGTGACGAGGGCGCAGGCGCCGGGCTTCCTCCGGGGCATCCCGATCCCGGAGTGGGAGGCGCTGGCGGACTACATTGAGCGCGCGCGGGCCGAGGCCGACGGCGTCATCTTCAACACGTTCCTGGAGCTGGAGCCGGAGTACGCCGCCGGCTACGCGGCGGCGAGGGGGATGAAGGTCTGGACAGTCGGCCCGGTGTCTCTGTACCACCAGCAGGCCGGCGCCGCGGCTACGCTAGCGTCGAGGGGGAAGGGGAACAACGACACCCCCGCCGTCGACGCCGCGGGGTGCCTCCGGTGGCTCGACGGCAGGGACCCCGGCTCCGTCCTGTACGTCAGCTTCGGGAGCATCGTGCAGCCGGAGCCGAAGCAGGTCGTCGAGCTCGGCCTCGGGCTGGAGGCGTCGGGGCACCCGTTCGTCTGGGTGGTCAGGAACGCCGGCGGGTACGACGAGGCGGTGCGCGCCTTCCTGGACGAGCTCGAGGCGCGCGTCGCCGGGCGCGGCCTGATCGTGAGGGGGTGGGCGCCCCAGGCGGTGATCCTATCCCACGCCGCGGCGGGCGGCTTCGTGACGCACTGCGGGTGGAACTCGATGCTGGAGGCGATCGTGGCCGGGCTGCCGGTGGTGACGTGGCCGCACTTCGCGGACCAGTTCCTGAACGAGAAGATGGCCGTGGAGGTGCTCGGGATCGGGGTCAGCGTCGGGGTGAAGGAGCCCTTGATCTACCAGGCCGTGAAGAAGGAGATAGTGGTTGGGCGGGACGTGGTGGAGGCGGCCGTGAGGAGCGTTATGGGCGGCGGGGAGGAGGCGGAGCGGAGGCGGCGGCGGGTGCGCGCGCTCGCCGCGAAGGCGAGGGCGGCCGTGCAGGAGGGCGGGTCGTCGCACGCCAACCTGCTGGACCTGGTCAAGCGTTTCGAGCCGCGTGACAACTGACAACTTTTAGCGCGGCCCGCTTGGTTAACGCCTTAACGGTCCGGGGTTGCGTGTGCCAGCATCAGATAGATATCTCACTTGTACAATTGTTGGTGTCAGTAAATTAAATCTGAAATGTTTGCCTCTGTTCCATTATTTCGCGATCACACTAACTCAAGTGCTTGTATAAACATGTCACTAAGGAAATCAACCGTACCTGCTTTTGAGCTGTCATTTTCTTTTTCACATTACGCGGAGGAGGCTCGTACGTGCACATATTTAGCCATATAAGTGCATGCACGCACGTACACCCTACTTCTATGAACATCTCTAAAAGACTAGCCCGTTAGATTTTGAGATAGATGGGTGAAGTCATGATTGCCTTCGCTAGTACATAATACATCATCCATATTAGCCCTATATGTGCCTGTCCAATATGCACTAGTATATTACTATCGAAGAGAACCGCACCGACCCATTAACATGTATTAGCGCATGTTGGGGTGATGACGGATACGGGACTAATAAGGACTAGCCCGCATGCTAACTATTGGTGTCATCTTTCAAAATAACTCAGCACTAATAATGTCTCTACGACCACCTCCATTTCTATATTTTTCTTCCTCCTCTATCGGCACCACCATCACCACCTCCTCCTCCTTATGCCTGTTCGCATCGACGATTGATAGGAAGTAATAGTGAACTTAACCGTTCCTGCATCAGGCTTTACAGACGCTGGTTTAGGGCAGCTTCGGGCTGCGGGAAGGTGAAAGACCCTACGTCCTTCTTTTCTGTGCTCTTTGTATTTGCACTTTCTTCACTTTTTAAGGCTCCAAGAGAGTCTATTCTACTGGCGATGGGCTTCTCCCCTTTTATAGTGATGATAGCGTTTGTACAAGCAATGGAAATAAATAAACTATAAGTGATTGTGTTAACATAAAAAAGTGTATATTGATTGATTGTTGTCATCCACAGAATATAATAAATAAGTAGGAGAATCTTAATAACTATTGATACAAGTTAAACTTCTCTATAACGAACCTTACATTTTGGAACTGAGGAAGTACTTTGTAGCACATCTGATACGAGAATTAATGTGAACAGTCTAATATATAACTTTTTTATGTAAATATGGTTGAATACACAAAAGTGTATATTGATTGATTGTTATCATCCACATAATAAAATAAATAAGTAGGAGAATTTTAATGACTATTAACGTGAACAGTCTAATATATAAGTATTAATTAGTAATATATAGTAAGACGGTGTCCCATGTCTCCATGGTTCTGTCCTATGGAAGAATTGACGGCCTCAGTAACCCTCCCTCGTCAGCGTAGGCTAAGCTGGGCAAACACCTAGCGTCGCTGCTACTTCTGAAGTCGCCTCTCTATCTACTTCCACGCCAGCACAAACTTTGGGTGGATACATGGGTTTATGCATTGCACTAAACATTATAGTTCATTAGTAAACTTTGGATGTATACGTGACTTGTTGGCGGTCATCAGAAATATCACTATTATTTGAGTTAGGATTTTGCCTCTTCTCACTACGGTACCGCCTCTGTAGTCTACCCTATGTCGAGCAATGTGCACTGATGAATGGGTTAGCAGCTCTCCACAACCGTTCACCTTTGCGAGAGAGATTTCAGTATTTGGGTCTCAATTCGCAGACCTTTTAGAATCTTTTAGAATTTGACATCCAATTCGTATGCCTTTCAAAATTTGACGTTGGGCTTGCGAATTGTTTCAGTTTAGGTGTTTCTCTCCCATTTTCTTCATTTTCCTTCTTTTGATCTTTTCTCTATTCTGTTTAATTTCCAGCCCATGCAAAAAGTTGATAATGCCCCTATCTTATCCTTAGATGCTTCTTCTCCTCCACTGTGCCGCCCCGGCAAAGGTCCATTGGGCTGCTGTGGCCGGCTGGTCTCGCACGAGAGATGGACTGCTTCGCCCGCACTGCGAGCCCTCGACAGCGGAGCAGCCCAGCGGTGCGTGTATGTTGGCCTAGGAAAATCCAAAGGCCCTCCGCTGCCCGCTGCTCCTTTCTTCACCGAGCTAGCACCAAAAGCCAAGCTCAACTCCCATTAATACTTTTCCCTGCTCCATCCATCCTCACGCAATTAGCAAAGCAGCAACCAAGCAGGGAAGCAGCTGCACTTCAAGCACTGCATCCTCACGCGAGCATACAGGCAAGCGGCCAACTCCGGCCCACGCGCGACACAGCAGTGAGCAGGGGAAGGGCATGCGCCGGTGCTAGCGGGTGGGATGGTAGGCGTCCGGAGGGAGCACCTTTGCCCTGCAGCGATGCCTAGCGGTAGGCTCCAGGCAATGCAAGTCTCTTCTCTGCCGGCATAGCAGAACGGTGTTGCGGGCGGAGCGGCCGAGCTTGGTTGCTTCCGTTCTTCAAGCCGACGTCATGATTTTGGGTGAGGCGCGGACAACCTTGATCAGCTCCATCTGTCCCAGCGAGTCTTGAGCAGCGGCGAGTCTCGGCACCGGCGGCGGTGACGCTATTCTTCACGCGAAAGAAAGAGATGCACGACCGGACGCTCGATCCATTGTGGTGAAAGATATTAGGTGGCAAAGCTGTCTTGGAAAAAAGAAAAGGAAAAGAAAAATGAAGAAAATGGGAGAGAATTTTGGAAGGCACGCGAATTGGGTATTAAATTCTGAAAGGCTTGCAAACTTTACAACATATACTGGGATAGGACGAATAAGGTTTTTGAGAGACGCTCCGCACAGCACATCACCACGATTCGTCTTCCCTCTACGTCGACCGTTGCATCATTCTGTATCTCTACCGCTGGCTATTGCGACTACTCTTCAGCAACATCAACACATATGCACCATGCAGGACTTCCTCATTTGCAAACGCTTAGTGTGTGCGCTGTGTCCTGATCCACTGTCTAATAATTATGTTTTTGAGATCATGATGACGGTGTTTTTTCTGTCTAATATGTTTGATTATTACATGCTAGTTTTTTATTAGTCGTGTTTTATATTTTGAATTCAAGACTGCAATTCTTTTTCAAAAAATTACCTAATTATTCAACCTGGCCCGTCCTATTGTGCCGCTGTAACCCAGTACAGAATATAGATGAGCAGTGGTGACCTCTTGGTCGATCTACTTAGAAAGTTTGGTGACAGATCAATCGAATTTTTAGAGAACGGTTACCTGTTTGCTCGTACAAGACAAGTTTGGTGATCTCAAGCTCAATTCAAAACAACCGAAGACGTCACCTGAGGCCGTGAAGATGACATTCAAATTAAGCATACGCGACAATGGGAAATGGTAAAGTGCGACAGGATTACAAGTATTGCAATATGATCAATAGTACTATCACACTAGCCTAGACTGTCTTCTGGTCCCTGCCGCTTCGTCACTTGCACGTTGAGCATCCTCTTGATGCGCCACAGTAAGATCTCCGGCGGCCTGAACCGGAGCAGGACGGCGTTCTCGACGTAGTCGTAGGCGCGCGCGAACTCGACGGCCTGGGGCGCCGCCCTGCCCTCCTTGGCGAGGCACCCCGGGTCGTCGCCGAAGGTCACGTGGCAGATGTTGTCGAACGCGAAGCTCTCGAGCACGTGCTGCATGTCCAGGGCGCGCCGCCCGGCGGCGGCCTCCTCGAGCAGCGGCAGGAGCCTCTCGTCGACCTCGGACCGGACGGTTTCGACGATGAACTTCCTTAGCGAGCGCTTGCTGAACTCGTAGCTGGCGGCCTTGCGCTGCCACAGCCACTGCTCGCCGTTGGAGTTGAAGATGCCGTGGCCGAGGAAGTCCCTGATCTTGGCCGCCATGTGGTCGCCCTTGGGGTAGTTGGCGAAGCTCGTCTTGGCTATGTGCTCGACGTTGTCCGGGTTTGCGGTGATGACGACGCCGGGCAGGCCGGGGGCTTTGAAGGGCGTGGTATGCGTTGGGCTTCGCTTCGCGACGTCGACCGACCATTCGACCAGGCGGTGCTGGTTCCTGACAAAGTGAGGGAACCTGCCGAGGAGTGGGTAGGCCTTGAAGTCACCTGCGCGAGTAGGCTGCTTCTTCTTCAGGTACAGCAGGGAGATGATGAGGGGTAGGAGCAGGGCGAGAAGGTGAGGCCATGAGTCCAGGGACAGTTGCATTTCGATTTGGCTCTCAATGCCTTGCCGAGTGCTTGAGATTAAGTGATTTTAGTTAGTTCATTTATTGATGGAAAAAATCTATTTTACTCCTCTCATCTATTTACTTTGTCCGCTTAACCTCTGAACAAAATTTAGACTCACTTTACTTCCCCGAACTATTTCATTTGGTTCAATCTAATTAGGTTTCTCTTTTCTGTTTCTTCATGTACAAGTTGAGTTTTAATTTCAGATTTTGTCAGTTGACTTATAACATAATAATGCTCTATATTAGAAAAATATATTAGACAATTTTATATATCTAACATCAATTTCGTATTAAATATTCCTAACCTAAGAAAATAACCATAAAAAATTCATAGTATAATTTTTTAATATAAAGCATCAAGTTTTGTATCTGTTCACAAAATTTGAACTCAAAATTTAGCTTATACAGAGAAAAAAAAAGAGAAATCTAATTAGGGGTAGATTGGAATAGTTGAGGGGAGTAAAGTAAGCTAAAATTTTGTTCGGGGGATTAAGCGGATAAAGTGGATAGCTGAGGGGAGTAAAATGGACTTTTTCCTAGATTACACTTTTGGATAGACAAACAACTCATTTATATATAGTAGTTGCTTAGAGTAAGCGAAGATTTTCAATCTGAATTCAAGGCGTATATTATTGAACCAGTGGTTATCCTCTCTTGCCTACGTTTCAACAGTATAAACCCTATCACCAAACGTATATGATTATTGAGCCGAGGTAGTACAAGCAAGTTGACATTTTTTAGTTTTTTCATTCAATGATTATTCATGTGTATTTCTTTTAATTTTGGCGGCTCTTCGAACCATTGATCTTTACGCAACTAACATAACTATTATATTTGGTTTTGTCCGTGCACAATGCCATGATAGCTGAGTGCCAACTATTAACAATATTTTATTTTCCTTGTTTATTTCCTACTTGTCAGTAGGTGATACTGTCTCCCATCCAGGGTATAAGTCACAATGTGATGTCAATATGATCTCCAATATGAATTTTTACTAGCAGCGAAAACATATTATTTACTCCCTCCATTCCAAAATTTAAGAGGTTTTAGTTTTGTTTTATGAGTACAGCTTCTCTAATTTTAACCAAGTTTACATAAAATGTGCCGACTTCTACAACCTCAAATTAGTGAATATATCTTCATAAATATGCATATTTATTTGGTATTGCAGATGTTAATATATTTTCCATGAACTTTGATAAATTTAGAGAAGTTTGACTTAAGGCAAAGCTGAAACCTACGAAACAATTCAGAACGGGGGAGTACAACATATACTCCTATTAAGTTAGCTTGTATGATGTTTCAGTTGGATACGAACGTTCCAAAGCTAAATCTTTTTTTTCCAGAAAGATCTTCAATGGACATATATGTAGGAATCATTATGTAATTCAAAATTCCGGCGGCTAAACAAATCAGTAGAGGTCTCTTATTGTTTCTTAGTTTCGGTTCCACCTACAAATTATATGGCTAGGCCCTCCTCTGAAACGTGATACAGAAAAAATAGAGGTACAGGAAAAACATGGGATTTGATTTGGCATCATTCAATCCTACAGGAGTTATATTGAATACATTGGGATAGAGAATAAATGCCCTTTGGAAGCACACTAGAAAAACATAGGGGCTTTGATTTGACCTGCTCCCTGTTCATGATTGGCAGGGTACGTGATCATATCCCGGCTGCTTGGAAGGTCCTGCCTATTCTGGACCCTTCGCATCACGTCTATCTGCGTTGTTCCGTATCTTTCTTCTTTTTAGTTTGCTGCACGTACGACAGGAATAGAGAGAAAGGGAGGGGTCTTAATCTGATTGATCCATCATATCTGTCCGACTTGGCAACAGGGGCTCAACCAATTTAGTAAGATTTTCTTTCTTTTCGTTCGTTCTTTCTTTATTATTTACTTATTCGACGAGTATAGGCATGTAGGTGGAGGATGGATGGAGAGGACGTTCCCATGCTGCACCAGTACGTGGAATTCAAGAAGGGTCTCCTCATAGAGCTGGAGCTGTTCTGATTCCAGTTCCAGGCACCTTGTCAAGACTCGAGAGAGAGGAAATAAGATCAGACCGCCAGGCCCAAATCGCCGTTTACAAATTACGATAAAGAAAAAAAAATAAAAGTTGTCTACATTTATGGAATTTGATTGTGCCCGCACGCAATATCTTTATCTAAAAAAATGTAAGACCACAAGCAGAATTTAATAGCACGAGAATAGCTTCGGCTGGCCGAATTGTAATTTTTCTTCTTTATCAATGAAATTTACATAATCTCATAAGCGTTCGTTTAAAAAAAAAGCAGAATTTACTGTCGATTGCAGCATCATGATTTATGTGTCATTCATGTAATATCCTCTCTTTGATTTTCGGACCCTTTGCCGTTGCCAGGGGCGGACGCAGTTAAGGGGCATGGGTGCACAGATGTACACCCAATAATTTTGGTAGAAAAATCGCAGCTAGTCCAGTACATGCTGTTTATTTGGTCAAATAGTCCTGCTGTCCATCACTTTTATCTTCCCGTTGTCAGCTGGCCCAAAAGTAAGAACAACGACCAATGAAGAGACGTTCACCATTCTTCTCGACTCTGTGCCCATGCCGTCCGCAGGTGTGAAGAGGGCAGGAGGCTACGCGGACCATGGCAGCGTAGTTCCGGCGAGCGGCGACATGGAGGGAGATGGATGGGCCTCTGGTCACAGCGCTATTCTTCATTTCACCACCACAAAAATGTTTGTGCGACTTTAATTTAATCATTCTGGTTCTTTTGTCTTTAATTTGTGTATATGATGCATATGCTACGTAGTTGGTGGCAATTGGCCAGCGGCAAAGAAAATTTGTCCAGTTTTAGTACCTCAGTCAACTAAAGCAAGGTTACTAACAATCTAACATGACGTACCAGTACAATAGAACCGATGTTTTCTTTTATAAAAAAACTACCACCTCCATACCAAAACTACAAACCGGGCAAATCAAACTTCAAAGCAATTTTAATTTTTTTCTGCTGCTTTCTTAGTTTTCCTTTAGATTAGAACGATTCTTTGACAGTATGTACACCCAATATGAAAAACCTGCGTCCGCCACTGGCCGTTGCAGCTTGCAGACACTATTTTACTACTGCTTCCATTTAAAACTACGTCTTATTTCCTTTTTTAAAACAAGTCTTTGGCCAACAACTTTATTTACATATAACTTTGTAACACAAATTTGAAGTCATTAGATTCATACACTTCCTCAAAAATATATCTTTTATAAGATAAATGATATATTAGTATTTGTCCTAATGAAACAAAATACGTCTTGTAAATAAAGTTGAGGGAGTACTATATAGTCCCTCATCTTTTTTTTCTTTTTCTATATAGACAACTATAAAGCACGGTTTGATCTAGTACAGCCTGCAGTGCCATATCTTCACCATTAATATGTAATACAATGTTCATGACCATGAATTGATATCATATTGAGGTTTTCTTAAATATAAATTATATGGTGTCAAATTGTATTGTATGAACTAAAACCTGGCTAGGTATTAGTCAAAGAAAAAGAAGGAGAGCTATTTTACAGCATCTGTGGCAAGAGAGCCAATGGACTACAGTTTTATTTCCATGCTAGAACTATAAAAATCGAGAATAAAAATCCATTGGTTCACAACGCAAACTCGTTTCATACCCAGTGAACTAAACATCGACCAGACCGATTCTGCCCCCATGCGGCTCTGGGCTGTGGCTGCAGAAGAGGTGCCGTTTCTATGGCTGCCCCCATGCTTTCCCTAGGTGACTACTAAATTCCGCCCACCCACTCCCATTTCTGTCCTGTGAACTCCGAACTGCTTCGGTATAAGAAAAAAATGTACCGAAAAAGATTAAACTTTTTCATGTAGAGAAAAGAAAACCGCACGCAATAGTGGAGCAGAAGCCACGGAGAGAGCGCAGAAATTGAGTGCACTAGAAAGCACAGACTAGTGAATATACTTCACTATCACTGGGGAAATAGCTTGGCGGAACCATAACAAAATTCGCTGCTCAGCATAAATTTTCACTTAGTGTGCTGTAGAACGACAAATAGGAATTCTTACTCTTCTATGCCCAGAAGGAAAACTCTACAATTTGTCACCCTTATATGTACATTTTATTGCTAACAATCTGTGAACTGAAATCATACTCCATCAGACGGCCGGCAAGAACTTCTCGCCTTCAGCAGCTGCTTTTGATTCCTCACTGACCTTCCGGAAAACAAGCTTTTGCTGCGGAAGCTGGCCATTAGATGGCACTGTGACCTGGGTGTCTACCACGATGCTGTCCTCGTCCTTGAAATCACCTCTGAGGATGCCTTTTGCAAGTTCGTTCTCCACGTACTGTTGAATCACCCGCTTCACTGGCCTTGCACCGTAGTTCGGGTCATACCCAAGGCTTCCTAGGAATTCGATTGCTGCAGGTGAGACTTCAAGCTTGATCTTGCGATCTGCAATCCTCTTTTGTACTCTTGCCAGCTGAATCATAAGAAGAAGAAAAGAAGGTTAAGAAAACATATGATCAGCAGAAAGTATAAATTGTCATTGACATCTCATATGGTACCATCAATCTTCGAATAAGGTTATTTTTACTTCTTATTTATTCTCGCACAGGTATTTGTAAATGCAAAATGTTCTGAAAGGTCGTAAAATTGATCCCTGCAGAAGTACAAAAATTTACCTGTAATTTGACGATGCTGTTGATCTGTTCTCTCTCAAGAGGCTTGAAAACAATGTACTCATCTATACGATTCATGAACTCAGGGCGGAATACTGATCTTGCAGCATCCATCACCCTCTTCTTTATGTTCTCGTAGGCTGAATCAGATGATCCACCTTCTTCATCCATGTTTAGTATGTACTGCGACCCAACGTTGGACGTCATGATAATGATAGTGTTGGTGAAGCTCACTTTCCGTCCTTGGGAGTCGGTAACCCTACCATCATCTAATATTTGAAGGAAAACATTGAAGACATCTGAATGAGCCTTCTCAATCTCATCGAACAAGACAACAGAATATGGCCTCCGGCGAACTGCCTCAGTTAGCTGACCACCCTCTTCATACCCAACGTAACCTGGCGGAGCACCAATCAATCTTGAGACTGAATGCTTCTCCATGTACTCACTCATGTCGATCCTTACAACAGCTTCCTCAGTGTTGAACATAAAAGCAGCAAGGGCTTTCGCTAGCTCAGTTTTGCCAACTCCTGTAGGTCCCATGAACATGAAACTGGCAATAGGACGGTTTGGGTCAGACAGACCAGCTCTGGATCTCTGAATAGCCTCTGAGACTGCTTTTACTGCAGGATCTTGACCAACAACACGCTTGTGCAGCTCTTCCTCCAGATACAGCAACTTCTCTCTGTCGGATTGCTTTAGTTTAGAGACTGGAATGCCTGTCCACCTGCTCACTATCTCTGCTATATCATCTTGAGTCACCTCTTCCCTTAGCATGGATTTCCCAGAACTCTGATATTCATCTAGCTCCTTCTCTGTTGTCTGAAGCTGGCGCTGCAAGGCATTCAGACTTCCATACTTCAGTTCAGCAGCGCGATTGAGATCATACTCACGTTCTGCCTGCTGTATCTCCACATTTACCCTGTCAATCTGTTGCAACAGCAAATGTAAGTCAGATGTCTGACAAACCAACTCTGTTGATCTATCATACAGCAAGTCTTTGTAGAAAGATGAACTTTACCTCTTCTTTGATAGATTGAATTTTAGTCATCACTGACTTCTCATGCTCCCACTGCTCAGTCAATTCACGTTGTTTATCCTTCAAGAGTGATAGTTCTGCTTCAATGCGTGATAGTCTGCCCTTTGATGCTTTGTCTGTATCATTTGTAAGTGAGAGACGCTCCATCTCAAGCTTCAGGACAGCACGATCAATCTCATCCAGAGCAGTAGGTTTTGATGTTATCTCCATTTTCAACTTGGCAGCTGATTCATCAACCAGATCAATTGCTGCAACAAAGCATAACCTCCTATTAGAAAGACCACAAAAGATGTTGCAGTAGAGGCTGTAATAGCTCCTCAGCATCTAGCAGGTTACTAGCTTCAAGAAAGAATGTTAGTGAGTCAAATAAATCACCTTTGTCAGGCAAGAATCGTCCACTGATATAACGGTCTGAAAGAACAGCTGCAGCCACAAGGGCACTGTCAGATATGCGTACACCATGGTGCAGTTCATATCTCTCTCGTAGTCCTCGTAGTATTGAGATTGTATCTTCAACTGAAGGCTGATCAACATAAACTTGTTGGAAGCGCCGCTCAAGGGCTGGATCTTTCTCAATATATTTGCGGTACTCATCAAGTGTTGTTGCACCAATACAACGTAGCTCTCCTCTCCCAAGCATTGGTTTGAGAAGATTACCAGCATCCATTGCACCATTTGTGGCACCTGGAATAAGATGAACATTCATAAATTTCCTAACACTAGAGACAAGAAATTTACTTCTGTTGTTCATGGCAATAGTACTAAGGTTATAGCAAGCTTTAGCATGCAGTTTCATATTAAGATCTACCATGAATGCATTGGACCAGGATAACTTGGTGCATCATACCCTCCTATAATCTCTTATTAAAAAACTCAGCGATGCATATTACTACTCCGATTCACAACATTTGTTTCAAAGTTAGGCACAAGAATGAAAAAGGAAGATAAAATGACCATCTTACTCTCAATTAATCTCTCTAAAGTGTGCATGCATGGAGAAAGAAGCTAGTTAATGATGCAAGGGATAAGACTGGAAAAGGCATCTAAAAGTTTCCTAGAAGTTGTAGGATAAGAAATATTTTGAAAATTGTAAAGAAGGTTAAAACAACAAGCATTTTGAATCAGAGAGAGTAAGTTTGCCTAAGAGCATCTACCTTTTCCACCCACACAGTACAACCTACAAACCCAGTACCCAACCCTAGACTTTTTTTCCAGTTTTACCACATTGTACCAGAGGCATAAACCCATTATGAATATAATTCAGAAAAGAAATATATAAAGAGAAGTATGTAGGCTAACACCATGAAGATAAATGATATCCGAGGAGCGCAAGTGCCAGATCAAGTGGCATTAGCAAGAGTTCAATGTCCAGTGTGATGATGATGGGCTTATGCAGACAACATGGCTATAGCCCAGGCTCGGCTCAGAGCAATTAATAAAAATGTGTCAAATAGACAAATACTGGGACCCTACAAGGGGCAAAGGAAATTTCTTATGCATAGCATTTTTTAAATAAAATAATGGTGTCAAATGCTGCGGCCCCAATAAGGATCACCAAGTTAAATCTGTTATGCATAATATTTTTCTTAAAAAATAATGGTATAATGAAATAAAATAGTTTCAATTGAAATTAATTAAATACTAGTAGTAAGGCAGAAAAGATCTAATGATCAAATAAACAACAGAGCATCCTACATATAGTTACCTGCTCCAACGACTGTATGAATCTCATCAATAAAAAGAATGGTCTGTCCGTCAGAATCTGTAACTTCTTTGAGAACAGCCTTTAGCCTATCCTCAAATTCTCCACGATATTTTGCACCAGCAATCAAAGCACCCATATCAAGTGCAATTAGCTGTTTAAAAGAAAACAAAATAAAAAACATAGAAATGAAGTTAACAGATTGGTCAAATGTGCACAATAGTTTACAGTTCAGATAATACTAATGCTTTCAATATCGTTAGATGATACACTGATACCAAAAGTAAAAGTTTGTAAACCAGCATCGAGTTGTTTAGTGATAATTCAGTGCTTCTGAAACTGATAAGAACCATCTAAAGCTACATCGCCAAAAAATTGTCCATGAGATAAAGCAGCCAGCAACTTTATTTCGATCTCTATGTAAAAACTAAAAAGCATCTACAGAGTCAACTTGTGGACATCAAACACTAACATAATACTAATAACTCAAAAGGGCAAAGAAATTGAATAATTGGACAACCTATGTACAAATGAACCATTCAAGCTTTAATATCAGTTGTGACATAAAAATTTTAATGTCTGTTAAAGATTTAATTGATAAACATCTTTATTAGATGGCCAACAAGAGGGCATCAGCACCACTCTATGCAACATATTCTAGAACCATGATGTAAAACCACTACGTGAAACAAGGTTTTCAATAATTTATACATGAAACACTACATGGATGAATAGTGAATAACTTACACGACGGTTGGTCAGAGCTTGTGGGACATCTCCTTGTACAATCCTCTGAGCAAGCCTGAACAAGAAACAAAAGAAGTTAGGGGAACTGTTTCCAACTTGATGAGATGCTGTGTACAATGTACTGTTGACCTACCCTTCAGCTATAGCCGTTTTTCCTACACCAGGTTCACCAATCAAAACTGGGTTGTTCTTTGTTCTCCGTGATAAAATCTGTATACATCTTCGAATTTCATCATCCCTTCCAATAACTGGATCAAGCTTCCCTTGACGTGCCATAGCTGTCAGATCCTTTCCATACTTCTCCAAAGCTTCATACTTTCCCTCAGGATCTATTGAAAATACATAATTTCAGGTGAAAATTTCCATATCTAGTAAGTGTAATATGCAAAGGTTCGCTCCTAATTCAGCACACATGCATTACTTCCCATGTTCCATCATGCAATTCACAGGAATATATATCACACAATTTTATCGGGGGCTTGGGGCACAAACAGGGAATCAAATGAGTTCCAAGCATTCTAATGTCAATGTTGCTATAGCAGAGAGAATAAATCACATTCTGCCACTGTTAAAATCTTTTCAGGAGTTAAAGCAAAACAGAAGGCCCATACCTTGATCAATTACATTTTGTTTCCCTCTGATTGATTCAATGGCCAATTTCAAGGTCTTCACGGTAATCTGAAAATCCTTGAACAGTTGTTTACCAAACCGCTTATCTTCGGCGAAGCCGAGGACTAGATGTTCAACTGAGACATATGAATCACCATACTCTTTCTTAAAGTCCCTTGCTCTTTGTATCAGAGCTTCCAAGTCACGCCCCAACATTGAACCAGGATCTTCACCTAGTACCTGAATCATGAACAGAACTTAGAAAACTTTCACTGGAAGATATATTTTTTTAGCTTCAAGCAGTATATAGTTAGATATAAAAGAATGTTGGTTCAGAGAAGTGGAATAAAATGCATTTTCCAAGTTGTGAGTTAGTACTCGTACTAGTTCATACATAGTCAGTAAGATGTACTGCCCTCTGAAAGGCAAACTTCACTTGTATATCAGCAGCATCCAACTGTGTTTAGGATAAAATACCTTAGGCTGCCTCTGGATGAACTTCTCCGTAGCATCAAGAAGCTTTGTGTTATCGACTCCTGCCTTAGAAAAGATCCTCCGGGCAAGCCCATTCCTTTGCTCCAGCAAGGATTTCATCAGATGCTCAGTCTCCACAATCTGGTGTTTACTCTCCTTGGCCACCTCAGGTGATGAGACAATTGACTGCCATGCCATCTCCGTAAACTCTTGTTGCGTAATCTGTTAGCGAATTAGATAACGATGAGTTAGCTGTAGAACTTCCTGGCTCGTCAAAAGGGGGCATACGCAGTATAAATGCTGTGAAAATTACTTCTATTTAATAAAAAATTGGGATGCAAATAAATGCACCGATTGTGTAGTAAGTACAGTACATACGAAGAAGGTGACAGGGGAATTGAAAACTGAACATGTCAGTATCTTTCAAATGAACAGGAAAAAAATGGTGCCCAAATCGGACCGAAAAGGCAGGCGAGCAAGCGTGTCCGTACCCTTCCGTCCCGGCTGGTGGCGTCGCACCGCACGGAGAGGGGCGGCCGGCGTGGCCTCCTCCCAACCACCGGAGCCAGGCCACTTCCTCTTCTCGCCATCCTGAGCGCCGCCTTCCCCCTCACCGACCCCGCCGCCCTCGCCGCGCCCCACGCCGCGGCGACGACCGGCGTCGGCGCGGCGGCGGCGGGGGCGGCGGCGGACGGGAGGAAGCTGAGGGCGTCGGCGGACAGCGGCGGCGCGGCGGCCATCGCGGGGTGTCCTGCGGCGGCGGCAACACGCTCGCGACGGTTTATCGGAGGAGCAATTCGGAGTCTGGAAGACTGGATGGAACTCTGGATTGGATAGCGGAGTGAGCAGAGGATGGTATGCGGCGGGGCGGAAGGGTATAAATCGGTTGGTGCGGGGCGGGATGCGTGCGACGTCGCGGCGCGGAGACGGAGGTTCTGGGAGGTTCAGGTGGGAACCAGGAGGCCGTGGAGACGAGGCGAAGGAAGATGATGATAGGGGAAGCCTGGAAGGGAAGAAGGGGTGTGGGGCGCGTGCTCTGTGGTTGCGGCGCCGTCGGATCTCGCGCTGGGCGGCCGGGATCTGCGCCGATGGGCTCGGCCTCGGCGGGTGAGTTGCTCGCGGCGGGCGCGATGCGCCTTCTTGTTGTGGCGTACCCCAGAGAGAAGAGTACACGCTTGCACAAACAAAAGCGTTTGTTTTCCGGCCACAAAAAAAAAGCACACTATACCATCATAGTATCATTCATAAACTGGTAAACAGTAGGCACTGTCAGAAGACTACGGAATGGCTTTCAAAGAAGACTACGGAATGCCCAAGGAAAGTCATCTGGTCACCTGATACATTTCGATGCAACCTGGGGCTTTACAGCCTCATGGTAATCGATGCAGAATGAGTTCAACAGGCAATGAGTGATGACTGGTTTCAAAAATGGCCAATAATCACAAAACATAGTCACCATAACTGAGCATATATAGCCAGAAAAAGGAATAAGGAAGAACACTTGCCAGACCACAATTTGTTTTAGTAGTACTAAAATAAAAGGTGGAAATTGAATAATTGATCAACTGAATGCCGTTCTGCAGAGTCATCTAGCATTCCAGGCATACATTAAACACAAGCCATCGAGAGGCACACGGAAGAGAACGTGAAATCATGCAGAGTTGCATAAGATGGATTTCGTAAATGAGACACCAGTGATGGGCTTCAAATTGTGTGCACGGCATAACTCATGATTAAGGGTAGTTAACAGCGGACTGCCTTCAAATTTTCAAATTTTGTACTTGAGGCAGCTCATGATTAAAGGACACGTAACTGCTGCTGCTTGCCCGCAATACATCAGAAGGAAATAAAAGGAGAAAGCGCCTCGGACATAATACAACACTCTAGCGAGCGGAAAAAGAGGGGGGAGGAACTGAAATAGCCACATTCTTTTGCTACTATTCACAATGTTGTCACATGATGGCACAGCCACACCTGAAATCTTTCGCTTTCTTTGCTGCTCTTTTCTCTGTTATCAGCAGATGGAATACAAA
The DNA here is from genome assembly GCF_000263155.2 of Setaria italica. NCBI lineage: Eukaryota > Viridiplantae > Streptophyta > Magnoliopsida > Poales > Poaceae > Setaria > Setaria italica. Next base: position 42,177,933 of record NC_028458.1, read on the forward strand.
TTAGGTTTAAGGATATATGACAAGAAAGAAGCTACAACACCTTGCAAAGGTTAGAGCAATTACCCGACTGTTTTCCTGAAGTTGGTGCACGGACGACGACATGCATAGTTGTCATCCCAGAGAAGTCGCAAATCGGGCTTTTGCATTCTGACAGGGTTTTGTTGTTCTCCAATATCTTCCCAGCATTAATAAGCTTGAGATCATTCACGGTCCTCGGACCTTTTTCCTTATCTGTTGAGTTGAGAAGGAACGGTAAGAACACTACAAACAAACTTAACAGAATGAGATAAAAAGTACTCAAGAAAATTTAATTGTTGTTTGGTGGTTTACAGAAGTGCAGCACTACATTGAATATATTCAAGTTGAAACAGTTAAAGTGAAGAAATCCAGCAAGACAAAAGGATAAAAAGAATAGGATAGTTTAGCAATGCAGCACTAAATTGGGTTCCCCTATCTATTGTTCCAAAGATGATAAGGACATGATGGGCAGATGGCACTGGGAAATTTTTCCCAGAGGTTCACACTGGCTTGACAGTATTATCAGCTTGGTAGCATGATAAATTGTTCTAAGCCATTTTTCAATGAGAACCATGGAATTTTAAAATCCATTATCCCTTCCCTCTATGGGATAAAGAACCAGATCTGAGATTCATTTAAATGGCCACATGAGGTTATGTCAGGCATTTAAAAAGCAGAATATCAAATGTCTACTACCTAGTTAGCAGGCAAGATGCGGAGGCCTGCAAGAATATGTACATCAACAATGACGAACCAAGAACTGAGTTTATTAGTAAATGGATATGTTTACGCCGAACACAAACTGACAATAGCCCACTTCTACAATTTGGAATTGTTATAGCAAACAGACAAAATAATCAACACTAACCATAAAAAGGAACCAAGATTCAAATTTAATATAAGCTACTTCTTCTCAATTTCCCAAGACAAAACAACTAATTTAAGATAGCATCCCTCTGAGTCATCAAAGCATTCCAATCAAAGTTCATTACAGGATAAGCTGTTTTAGCACCAATTCCAGCAGCATCAATCAGATATCACCTGTTAAAAGTTGGTCTACAACAGGCTTACAGGGTACTGATCATGTGACAGTATCCCACGTTACATCTGAAACTGCTGGTGTATACTCAGCTGTTGAACATTATGCGATAAATACATACACAAATTGCTTAATTCAAGCACATTTTCATTGAGCACGTATAAATTGTCTTGCTGGTAGAAATAATAATGATAACATACTTGTTAATCTAGAAATGAAATAGCAGAACCTGCTTTTGTAGCTGCATTTGCTGCTTAAGTGCAAGTACTTTTTGTGAGACCACATACAATCAGTAGTCTAGAGTGCATAAGTTTTTTCATTTGCTTGGAAAGATTCACAAACGTAACTATCGTTGCCAACGCATCCTAACCTTCAATTGGAAACCAAAGCCACTATAAGCATTTACAGGGAGTGATTCATATATATACAGTGCTTAAGTTGCTGTAGTACATGTTAACTGGAGCATTACCAGCAATATTCAGCGGTAAGTGCATGAGATCTCTAGCACTTCTACCTACTATCATGATTATTCTTCTTAAACCCTGGTGTAACAGTCAGGTCTTTACTCATTAATTAGCTTGATCCCAAACCATCAAAAAATGTGTGCCTGGCTAGATTGAAGCACCTAATTGCTGATCCAAAAAAAAGTTATAAATGTTCAAGCAGACAACCAATAGCATAGCCTTAGCCCTTAAGCACAACTGAATGTTTATTTCTTCAAAAGAAAACTAGAGCAGTTAGGCAGAAGTTGCCATCAATCAAATTGGCCTAACACTGCCCTTCTAATATGGTGTGGTTTGTGTTCAATGTTGAGGTTACAACCACCCTCATTCAGCGGTGATATTTCATGAAAAAGGTGAATACCTGCTACAAAAGGAATAAAGTCCATAACACTCAGATTTTATATGCCCTTTTCCTTTGCTGCAATTTGCTCCCATTTTAAATACCACCCATTCTCCATGTATTTTTCTAATCAGAAACCATACAAGCAGTTTACCACACATGAAATTCAACCCGTATCAGCTTATCGTGATGTTCCTTTGTTTCAAGCAGAGCCTAGCCTTAGCCCTAAAGCACAAGTATTTGTTTATTTCTTTAAAATAAAACAAGAGTAGTTGGGTGGAAGTTGCCACCAATCAAATCGGCCTGACATGATCCTTCTAACATAGTGTAGTTCAAGGCTGAGGTTACCACCATTATTCTGCTGTCATATTTAATAAAAATTGTGGATACGGGCTACAAAGGGAATAAAGTTCAAAATACTTGATTCTTATACACACCTTTATCTCCTCTGAAATTTTCTCATCGTTTTACTCACTACCTGTTCCCCATGTAATTTTGTAATTGGAAACCATATGAACAGATTACTTAGATATAGAGTTCACCCCATCAGCTTATTATGATGTCCTTTTGCTTCAAGTGTATTCTCTGTCACAGAAGTCATGTACAAACTGCTAACACTAGGAGGGGTACAAAAGTGTAGTAAAAGATGTGCAAATCAGAAAAATAATAACTAGTCAAACCAAAATGCAGCAGTTGCTAAAGTCAACTGTACTTCCTCAGCTGATCCAAAGAAAGATACAACTGCTATCCTAGGCACATGGCTTCATACTTCCTCTCGAAGGAACTCCACTCCTCCCTCTACTTAAAACGTAAGGTCTCCCCTACTTTCTGCAGCTATAACTTCTTCATTTGTTAAGTTCCAATCACTGTCACTCAAAAGTTAACTTGGATCAATCACTTCTCTGTACCCTATATACACATTAAGATGAAAACAGAAGAGATTCATTTGGATATGAACACGTCAGTACATTAAGTAAACATTGGGCACTAAAAGTTCCAGCAACAATAGCACCAAGCTAATGTGATTGGCAGCAAGCACAGCAGTTTACTTTGATACAAGCATATCGGTTCACATTTTGGTGAAGACACAATGCGTCAATTATTGGCCCTTGAACTGACCGATTGGCCACTGATGGCGACGCCACAGTGCAGTACACCTCAAGATTCCAAACTAGATGGTGGGCGTTCCAGGGGCAGAATCCGACCCGAGAAAGCGACCGGCGCACCAATACCGATCGCACAGCTCCAGCGCCACTCGCCGGTGCTAAGACGAACCGGCCTTTTTCCTCGCCTCAACCACGGCGCTGAAACCGCAAGTGTGGGAAGGAAAGCGCGTGCGGGGGGACTCACCTTTGGGCCACTGGGCGATGATGGTCTCCTTGAGCGTGGCGACGGTGGACGCCGGCGGGAAGCGCCTGGGCCCGATGTCGGTGCCGTCTGGCAGCCGGAACTTGATCTCGAACTGCTCCTGGACGGCGGACATCTCCGGGGACGGAGCGCCGGAGCCCCCAGAGCCCAGATGCTGCAAGAAAACGCAAACGCCTCCCACCGTCAACGCGGCAACAGATAAAGGAAAGAAAAGGCACGGAGGAACCGATTGGTTTGTTACCTGAATCGAGGCGCCGGCCGGGCGAATCTGTCAGGCTGGCACAGCGCGGGAGGCGGTGGAATCTTGGTCGGGGTCCGCTTCCTTTGGGCCGGGGGACGGATCAAGAGACCGGCGGCGGAGGGCAGCGAGGGCGGATCATAGGAGCCGCATCAACGAGGAAGGGAGCCGAGGAGAGGAGCGGCGACAGTGGAGGAGGGAGGCAGGCAGGCAGGGAGCTGGGGGGCGGTGGCGGGTCAAAAGAGAGGAGAAGGGGGGTCGCGTCTCGTCTGGCCTGTGGCCAACCGCACCTGCGCCGCGCAACAGGATGGAAAGCAAGGGGCAAGCCAAAAAGGCAGAGGGCTCCTCGCCTCGGCTGCCGAGCCAAGACCACGGTTTTGTCCTGGGATGGATGGGTGCGGGAGACCGGAAACCTGCGCGGCCAGGGGTCAGGCCGTCGTCAGGGAAGGGACCCCGCGACCGGAGCGGGATGCAAATCGGATCGCATTTGCATGCAGTGATGAAAACGGACGGACAAAATGCCGCTACCGCCCGTCCGTTTTACCACGTTTGTCTCGTATTCGGAGATAAACAGAAACGAGAGGGTAAGATCCGATAATAGGACACGAAATGGAACAGGAGTACTCGGGAATGGAACGTATACGGTTGAGGGTACGCCATCTATATTTACGGGATCCCGTTTTAATCCGGACGGTCATGTATTCATCCTGTTTCATCATATTTCTAATTAATCAGAATAGGCTCACTACCTCAATTTCCTATCCCCAACTCCAATCGGCCAATCCAGCCCAACAGGCCCAACAAACAACCCTAATCCGATCCCCAACTTGCGTTGTGTCCGCGTCTCAGCGTCTAGCAACTGCCGCAACCCGCAACTCCCCATTCCCACCCCACCCATCCTGCCACCGGCCTCTGGCTAGCCCTTGCCGCGTGCCCGTGCCGGGCGGCTTGCCCCCAGCACCCGCACGCCCGCACTGCCGCGCGCACGTCCCTAGCCCCTTGCCACCACCGGCCCCTAGCCTCCTGTCGCGTGTCCTTTCCGGCCAAAGGAGGAGTGAGAAGGATGCCGCGCAGTGGTTGTTGTTGGTTTGGCATTGCCTGTAGCTTGCTGTCTTGATGTTGCCTGTAGCTTGCTGTTGCCTGTGGCTGTTGTTGGTTTGCCTGAATGCCTGCAGCCTGCCTGTCATCCTGTGCTGTTGCCTGCAGCCTGCCCGTGGACTATGGCTGGCATTGGTTTGCTCTTTGTTATTGCCTACGGCCTGCCTGAGTGTCTGTGGCTGGCGACCTAGCGCTAGTTTACTGTTGCATGTGGCTGACATTTGGACTTTGGAAGTTAGAACATGATCCCGTTTCCGCCCATTTTTATTTTATTTCCGCTTCCATTTGTTCATTTTCGTATACTCGTTTATCCCGCTTCCCGTCTCGCTCCTGGCTGTTCCGCTCCCGCTCCCATTCTCGGTGAAAAAATATGGGACAGGACACGGTTAAGGGGTTTTCCCGCCTGTTCCCGTCCATTTTCATCACTATTTGCATGCCATCGGACATCACTTTTTACCACATTTTAAATCAAATATGAATATGGATATAAAATGGATGTCTCGAATTCGGATACATGTACCTATTTTGTTTATTAATGATTTTTGAAGAACAAAATGATTATATAAGAAGAGATTAAAGTATGAATACACAACGAGTGCAGGCAAAGATCGGTCATGAAAATATTACTTTTTTATCGGAATGACAATATTACATTAATTAATAATATTTAAAATAGTGCACTTTATGAAAAAAAATTAATCTATGAAAAATATATATATTTCAATAAATATATAAACATTTATCAATGAATAATAAAAACTTTATAAAAATATTTTTATTCATAAATAAATAAACTAGAGTATTTAAAATTAAATTTAATATTCATAATATATTTATTGTTAAATTTAATGACATTGGTCATTAAAATTAGAGAAAAATTTTACATAGTTTTATGGATACAATATTAGTAGTAATAAAATTAATATCATTAATTATTAGTTATAAATATAATTTTTGAATAATTTCAATAATATACTGTCATTATTAATACTGAAATTAACATCATTTATCATTAATTATAGAGATAACTAATAGTTTACATGATCGGATACGGATAGTGTCAGATATTATTGAATACAAAATGTGGAATGATATAGAGAAAACTAAGAAAAATAATTCGGATGTATCGATATTAGTACTGCATTAAATTCAGATACGAATACGAATATTTATACTGTCGTTTTAACAGATATGGATATAGGATAATTTACATATATATTTCCACATTTCCATCCTTACTGGACGTTTGCACAATTGCATCGACCGTGGGCATCCCAGCTCATGTGCTGATCCTAGAATGACTAAATACACAATCTTAAAGAAAAAAATAAATTACAACCCTTAAATATAGATAAATTTTGGCTTAAAAAATATAGATAAATTTCTACAACCCTTACACTTTTTTTTAGTTCAATTTAACCCTTAACTATGGCATTTAATTCAATTTACTCCCAACATAATTTGTTTTTTTATTTTTCCATACACAATTTGAATTGCAATTTAAATTTTTGCAGGGTGGTAGTGGACATCACAATATATGTCAAAAAATATATTTAAAAAATTTTCATCGTTATTTTCCCTATAATTTTGTATCCTAACAATTAACTTACTATTAAATGACATCCTATCAAAATAATGCTAAAATATCTGTCATATATTTTTCTAACATGTGTTATGATATGTGCTAGATAGACTTCTTCAAGGCGGTTGATAGGTTAGTTCATTCTTAATCTCACCATGGTGGGTACATGGACCTGGTAAGGTTGCCCCAGATCTTTGGATCAAACCAACTCAAATCCCATGTTCTAGACCAGTTCTCATTGTATTTCTCTGCATGTGTGTGAAGTAGGCCGAGAGGCGATCCAAATCAGGGTTGCCAACCCTCCTCTTACAATGGTTGGTCCATTGTCAGGTCCCCTTGGGTCTTATGATGAGAAAAGAGCCTTTGAGCAAAATGCATTGGTCATTCGACTTGATTTAGGGTCAACCAAACCATGGAGGCTTAGCTGACCCTTCTCTTTTGTCCGATTTGTGTCACAATCTTCCAGGGAGGCATAACTTTTGCATTCGAACTTTGAGTTGGATGAACCAAAAGTTCATTTCATTCAATCTCGAGGAGCATTGGTATTGTCCAACTTTGCATTTGAGATTGTTTGTGATGATGATATATTTGGAGTTCATTTGCACCACAATTGCATATATGTTCCACTTTATGTCATTCTGATCATATTCATGCAACATATTTTAAACCATCAAAACTCATGGAACATATTAGTTTAAAGTTAATAATGCATAGAACCATATCTATACCAATTTATTCATCGAGAGATAGACGGTCCAAATTTAAAATAACAGCAGCCAACATTAGGTACTTGTTTGCATATGGTCTTTGATAATGCAACCGGTGCAAAAATCGTTGGAAGCTTTAGCCTTCAAAGAAGCAGTACCTTTATCCGTAATTTGCTTTTTCACAAGGTCTTGGTGGCATCCGACTGCTTGACAGTGATAGAGTTCTTGAACAGTGTATCATTGGGCACTTATGACAAGATAATTCGAGACATCAATGTGTAGAAGTCTTCGTTTGAAGAGATGCAATTCAGCCATGGCCCATGGGAAATGCTGACACAACACACATATGCATATTTTGGCGAGGATTAGTATTTATGTCATTGTGTGTAGGCATGTGACAGGCACCTCTACTGCAGGTACCCCTGAGGCGGTGTCTTGTTGACGCTCGTTATTGACACACTTTTAGTGTTATTTAACGAGTGTTTTCATGCTTATTCTTATACTAACCCGCCACTTGGCACCTGAAATAACCCTATTATTGCATATGTGTTGTATTTTGGAGCATATTGTATTTTGTCAGGAAATACGACATAATCAAGAGGGTTTATATAAAGAGCTTAACGGATATTTGGACATGGGTCGTCGAAGGAAGCTAGCACGAGGAAGGAGAGGACTAGAAGAGCCAAGAAGGACCCAGGGCCCGGTCGACCTCCCGTTTCTTCAGCGTGAAATCTACGATGATCTTTAGGGTTTTTTCACCAACATTGACCCGGAGCCGCCACCTATTGGAGACTATAAATACCCCCTCATGGACTTCAAGGAAGGAGAGATGGAGAAGAGAGGAAATCACCACGAAAACACCATCCACTGCCGCCACAAGTAGGAAAAATGGAGAGAAGATTGGATCCAAAGGAAGGCATGCGAAGAGGAGCACCAGGGGAGGAGAAAACCCCTAAGCCGATCGGCTTAGAGGTACCCAGGCCAATTGGCCTAGGTCTTCCCTGGCCCTTTTCATCGTCATCTTCGGTCCAGTTGATCTACAGGGCGCCTTTACCCCAAAATTCATCAACATGTGTAAGGTTATGGGGTAATACCTCTGTTTGTCCTTAGGGTTGTATGGAGATCTTGATTTGTAATCGTCGAACCTTTGGTTAAGATCTATTTTGTTATCAATCATATCTTGATGATGCTCTTCCATGTAAAGGTTGACCAGTGCTACTTTGGGTTGCTTATTTGCTTACCTAAAATAATCATCGTGACGTGTTCTTATGATCCCATATTATAGTGATAGTATTGCGAGTGGGAAAGTGTTGGGCATAGTTCACAACCACTCACAATAACACCTAGATCTAATTCGTTCATGCTTGGAGATTGCATCTATAAGTGATCCTAGATCCCTAGGACAAGTGTTTAATCTATCTTGTTCACAACCTTTACTCTCTATCCATCTTAATATTGATTGCTTAGTTCTTTTGTTAGCATAATCATATCATATATAAAGAGCTTTCAGTTGCATTGATTAGTGCTTAGTTAAGCGTGCAAATCCCTTGTTCCGTGGATTGATAAACCTTGGGGGAATCTCTAAGGAAAAAGCTACAACTGATCCGTACGCTTGTGGTTCACAATTTGACGTGCTAACTGCCGTCAACAAGCTTTTCTGATGCCGTTGCCAAGGAACAAGTCAGTTTTTCTATGTTTAACTTTGTATTAATTTTTGTTAACCTCTAACATCTAACTTTTTCTCTAGAAAAGAAAATCTTTGTTTGTGTTTTTGGTGTCTAGATGGCTCTGATCAATCACTGCAAGGAGGAAGTAGGCAAGTCGCTGATGGACTATGCAATCCCATTAACCAATCAATTCGACATGCAGAAATCTGACTCAGTGCTTGCAGCCAAGGAGTACGATCTGAATAAAGGAATAATCGACATGACTAAGAGCAATCCTTTCTAAGGAGTGGAGACTGATAATCCATATAGACACATTGAGCGATTCACAATGCTTTGCAACACGCTACAACAAGAAGGAATTCCACTAGCTTGGTTCAGATGGAATCTGTTCCTATTTTCATTTGCAGGCGAAGCAAAATGATGGTATGTAGAAGCTTCTTTCGATGCAACATGGAATTGGGAGGCACTAATTATAAAGTTATGTGGGATATTTTTCTCTATGAGCAAAGTTCAAAACCTTCGGAAGGAAGTGATCAGCATGTAGGCAGGGATGTGCTATTGCTTGGTGAAGAATTGGTATCCTTAGCATCGGCGGACTAGTTCCTCAACGTTAGCGAGGGATGTAGGCCAATTGAACCCTACTTTGAAAGCTTTGCCCACGAACGTTCGTGAGGATGCATGGTTGCCGTAGATGCCTTTGTTAATTTCCTCCAGTATGTCCTTGCCATCTTGTCTCGAGACAAACTTCATGAGTACTCGTGATGATGCGCCTCTTCTATAAAGCTTGTCTCCGACTAGAACATAGTTCTTGCCATGCCGTGAGACCTGCTCTGCTTCTGTTTTGTCTGGAGATAACTTGTACTCTTTGATGTAGTCGATGAAAGGAGCTCTCCAGTCTGCGTTGATGATCATAACTTCCCGGTCTGGTGCGTCATGACCTCGATCAGTGGTTGTTGATGGTGTCGGCTCCGTTGTGGATGGCTTGTGTAGCTCATGGACAAAACCCCTGCTGGAACTTTAACATGAGTAGATCCATGCTTGGATAGGACGTCTGCGCCAACGTTGTTGTCATGAGCTATGTGGTGGAACTCCGGACCAGAGAATTTATTCTCTAGCTTGCTTATTTCTAGGAAGTACGCATCCATGTTCTCCTTATGGCAATCCCACTCGTCATTGATTTGATTGATCACCACAATGAGTTGCCATAGACCAACAATCCCAGCGAGACTGCCAGGCGGAGCCCGTGCAGAAGCGCTTCGTATTGAGCTTCGTTGTTGGATACTTCCTAAAAGATTTGCAAGACGGGAGTTGTTCACCTTTGGGGGATATCAGGAGTACTCTTGCGTCGGCGCTCTCGAGCTTGAGTGATACGTCAAAATACATAACCCAATGCTTTGGGCGCTTTGCTGGTGTTGGTAGTTGATTTTCTCGCTATTTTGCCATGAAATCAACTAGTGCCTGGAACTTGATCGCAGTCCTCTATTTGAATTCCAGGGACAATGCTCTGAGTTCTATCGCCCACTTGGATATTCTTCATGTTGGATCCTTATTGTGGAGAATTTCTCCTAGGGGGAAGTCTGTGACGACGGAGATGTTGTGCTCCTAGAAGTAGTGTCGTAGTTTCAACGAGGTGAGTAGTATTGCGTATAGCAATTTCTGAACTAGCAGGTATCTTGCTTTGGAATCTAATAACACCTCGCTGACGAAGTAGACTAGCCTCTGTACTTTGTATACATGGCCTGGCTCTGGTCTTTCAACCACAATCGCCGTACTGACGATATTAGTAGTCGCGGTGATGTAGAGCAGCAAGTCTTCGTTGGGATTTGGCACCGTAAGGACTGGTGACTTTGATAAGAAGTCCTTTAACTGTTGCAGGGTTTGACTGTCTCCTCGGTCCACTGGAATTTATCTTGCCGCTTGAGTAATTTGAAGAAGGGCAGTCCCTGTTCTCCAAGCCTTGAGATGAATCTGTTGAATGTCGCCATGCATCCAATTAGCTTCTGGACATCCTTGATGCATGATGGGTATGTATGTCGGTGATGGTGGAGATCTTCTTAGGGTTAGCTTCAATTCCTTGGTGGTTAATGATGAACCCGAGTAGTTTTCCAAAGGGTACGTTAAAAATGCACTCTATTGGTTTAGTTTCAACCGGAATTCTCGCAAGCTTGCGAGGTTTCTTCTACGCTTTTACGTACGTCCACGTCGTCCACGTATGCTTCTACATTGCGGTGTAGCTGCTTCTTGATGCACTTCTAGATTGCCCATTGATAGGTAGCGTCGGCGTTCTTCAACCCGAAGGACATTGTTGTGTAGTAGAAAGCTCGTATGGGGTGATGAATGCAGTTTTGATTTGATCTTCTTCCTTAAGAGCTATCTGGTGATACCCCAAGTAGCAATCGAGGAAATAGAGTAGAGCACACCCAGCTGTGGAGTCGATGACTTGATCAATCCTAGAGAGCCCGAAGGGACCCTTTGAGCAGTGCTTGTTGAGGTCTGTGTAGTTGACATCCACCACTTGTTGTTTTTCTTTCGCACCAGGATGGGATTGGCAAGCCACTTTGGATGATAGACTTATTTTATGAAGCCCGTTGTGAGTAGTCTGGCTAGATCTTTTTTGATTGCTTCCCTTCTGTCTTGGGCGAATTGTCATAGGTGTTGCCTTTTTGGTGTAGCTTTTGGATCCACGTTTACTGAGTGCTCGATCAACTCCTTGGGCATCCCTGGCATATCCGTTGGCTTCCATGCGAAGATGTCTTGGTTAGCCTGAAGAAAGCTGACGAGCGTGATTTCCTATTTGGGATCCAACCCTGCGCCAATCAAAGCTGTCTTGGATCTATCACCAGTCTCAAGGTCAATGGCTTTAATGTCTACTTCACTTGCCAGCTTGACCTTGGTTGCCCCCGACTTCTTTTCTGGGATCTCGACTGTTGACGGGGACAGTTCCTTGGATTCGGGCGAAGACTTGCATCATCGAATTTGGTACTTGTGTAGTTGCTGCTAGCTACACGGCTTCTGTGTTGCAGTCGTATGATCTCTTTAAGTCTCCGCGGAGGGAGAGTAGTCCCTTGGGCTCCAGCATCTTGAGTACTAAGTACACGTTGTGCGGGATGACCATGAATTTGGCCAATGCTGGTCTTTCGAGGATAGCAAGATATGATGTTTCAAAGTCTGTCACCTCTAACCGGATGTATTCTGTCTGGTAGTGTTCTTTGATCCCAAAGGTAACTGGCAAAACCACCTGTCCAAGAGGTACAGCCGTGTTGCCTGGGACAATTCCGAAGAATGGAGAGTTTGTTGGGGTGAGCATGTCAGTGATGTCGAGGTCCATCTTCTTCAGTGTCTTGGCAAAGAGTACATTGAGACCGCTACCGCCATCGATGAGTACTTTGGTGAGTCTGGAGCCAGCGATAACTGGGTCCAGGACGAGGGGATATTGTCCTGGGTCTGAAAAACTAGTCCATTGGTCCTTCCTGGAGAAGGTAATTGGCACCTCAGACCATTTGAGTAATGTTGGTGTTGCAGGTTCGATGGACATAATCTCTAGGACCGCTCAGTAGCAGTACCTGAAGTGCCGCCAAAGATGACGTTTATGGTGTTGGATGGGTTCTAGAATTTACCATTGTCACCATCATCTTCATCGTCATTAGCCTTGCCGTTGTCTTTAGTACCAGATGGCTCCGGCAGTTCTTTCATGACTCTGCGTAGACTGAAACAATCTATCGCAGCGTGCTTGTGGTATGGATGCCATGGGCACTGCTTCTTCAGGAGCTTGTTGAACAAGGGTCTCTCTTGATTCCTACCGCCGCCTTTCATGGATGATTGTGACATTGCCGCAACAGTATTGTCTAGCTTTTGCTTGCGGTTATGACCTCCCGAGTAGTTATTTCAGTTGTCATTGTTAGGGCAATCGTTACGGTTCTTGTCATTGCATTGGCCACTGTTCTAATTACTGTTGTTCCGACCCTTGTTGCGATTAGACTTGAACCTCTCGATCTCCCTATCTTCTTCATCTGCCCATGCCTGTACCATGATATTGAGAGACTTGACATCACCGGGGCATTTTCTGCTGAAGTACTGGAACATTCGGCGCTCGTAGAGGCCGTTCTGGAAGCAATCTATAACGTCGCGCTCCGTGACGTTCACAACTGTGGCTTTCTTGTCGAAGAAGTGACATAAGTAACTCCGCAGGGTCTCACCTTCTTGCTGTTTAACTTGAGACAAGTCAATCCTATTGCCAAGATACTGCATTGCCTCTTCGTAGTTGGTGAACGCCACCTTGAGGACCTTCCATGTGTTGATGGAGTTCTTATCCAATGATTTTGAGCCATGTGAGTGGCGCCGCCTCCATGCATATGGGGAAGTATATGACCTTGGTGTCGTCGTTTCCTCCAGCTGCTTGCACTAACAACGAGTAGCACCGGAGCTATTGGACTGGGTCCTGCTTGCCATCGTACTTGGTGATGCCTAGGGGTTTGAATTTTTCAGGTAGAATTGTCCTCCTCACATGTCTGGAAAAGGCTGGAAACCCGTCAGAATCATCCCCTGAGTGTTCGACTTCTTGCTCATGCTCGTGACGCTGTTCGTCAATGATGGTACGGGCACCGCGGCCGGCGTTGATCATGTTGCAAAGATGTTCTACTAGGCGTTCAAGCTCTATGTTAGCCCCACGGTGGCCACGGCCTCCCGAGGGTCCCGCCAGACTACCCTCTGCTCCAGCTTGGCTTGGTCTGGCACCTCCAATTTGACTTGGTCTGGATGGAGTACGCCTATGGCTACTGCCATGTTGACTACACTAGGATGGGGTGCGTTGAACTGAATGTATCAGGTTTTGCTCGAGTTGTTCATGCGCGCTCTACTAGTTTATCCAATTGTCTAGTGTACTTGTCCTGTGGCATTGCGCGGGTAATAAGATCAACGGACGCGATGGTAGCAAGGGGAGTACGATGTTGATGCAATTGAACTACTTCAAACGTGTGATCCCGATTCATGATTGGCAAGTTTGCTGCAAGACGGCGGCAGTGCTCTGCTCTTGCAGCATTTCTTGCTCACCATCGAGTTATTTGGGCTTCAGTCTCCTCTCCGAAAACATTGGTGATGAGCTCATCCTGCGAGACATCATCTGGGTGACGTTCATGCCGTGGATTCCTATCCGGTTGCTCTTCTTCTTCACCCTCTTGAGCAGTGATGAGAGTGAAGAGTTCTCATTCCGGAGAGTAGCTTCCCAAGCTTGAAGTGATGACCTCCATGGAGCCACCTTCTTCGTAGATAGGCAATAGAGGAGCTCCTTCTTGGTATAGGAGGGTATCAAGGTAGGCGATAAGGCGTGAATCGTCGCCCTTGGAAAGAGAAGGTGGCTTCATGTTAGGCCAGTAGACGAATCTGCCTTGTGGAGTCAATGTGATTACCAGGCCCTGTTGCGAACCTGATAAAGGGTCTCCTCGTCTGGGTTCGAGTAGTAGTCGAGTTCCTCGATCGTATCTGTTTCGGATTGTGATCAAGATGGGACTGCCTGGTAAACAGTGGTCGTGTTGCGGAGTTTGTACGGGAATCGACTTGAGTAGTAGTCTGACTCGCATGATGGCTTATGAGCTAGCTCGTGAAAGTCAGTCCGACTAGGGGGAGAAGTCAAGTTGTACTAGGATTCGTCCACCCAACCTCTGACTAAGTCAAAAATTGAAAATTCGTTGAATTTTTCGACGAGATCCTCCAAAGTTAAACACTGGACCTTGATGGCTTGTTGCTCCTTCTCTGAGGCCGACGCAATGTGGCAATGGAAGTTTCCAGCGCCGTCTGCGACACAAACCCAGGAGCCGAAGATGAACGTTGCGCTCGCTTCGAACGTGACAGTTGCCTTGATGATGACTTGGGCCATCAAGTTCGCTAGTGGATTCTCAGTGAGAGCCCCTACCTAGCACGGCAGCTGTCGGTGTTTAGACCCAGCAACCTACCGAGGGGGGTGCCCGAGGTAGTGTTTGGTTTGTGGGGCTCACCGAGAGTAGGAACTCGAAGATGAACATAAACACACGATTTAGATAGGTTCGGGTCACTAGATTGCGTAATACCCTACGTCCTATGTGTTGGTTGGATTGAATTGATTTGGAGGGGGTCCCTGTCTCACCTTATATTGCCGGGGGCAGGGTTACACATCAATTGATTTACAAGAATACTAGTCGGATTTGACTAGATGAGTCCTACTCTAATTGCTACGAGTTGTTTTCCTATTCCTCGACTAGTTCCTGCCCTGCCACATAGACTACGCCGTCATCCACCATAGCCTCCATGTCAGATACGTCTCGGTGTCCAGCCCTGTATTTAGGACTGTCCAAACCTTCTGGTGGGCCCATATATTTATATACGACACAAGGCAACTAGGAAGGATCACTTCCCTTTGCCTTTCATTGATGAAATGCTTGAAAGGTTAGTAAAATATTCTCACTTTTGCTATCTTGATGGATATTCCAGGTTCTTTCGAATTCCTATACATCCGGATGATCAACATAAGACCACGTTCACCTGTCCCTATGGAACTTTCGCTTATAGAAGAATGCATTTTGGTCTATGCAATGTGCCCGCATCATTTCAACGCTGCATGATGGCTATATTCTCGGATTTTATTGAAAACATTATGGAGGTATTTATGGATGACTTCTCAGTACACGACACTAACTTCGATAATTGCTTGGAGAATCTTGATAAAATTCGAAAATGATGTGGGGAAGTTGATCTAGTCCTGAACTGGGAGAAGTGCCACTTTATGGTGAAACAAGGAATAGTGTTGCGGCATGTCATCACAGAGAGGGGGATAGAAGTTGATAAAGCAAAGATTGAAACTGTGGAAAAGCTACCTCCTCCAATAGACATCAAGTCACTAATAAGCTTTCTCGGACACGCCGGATTCTACAAAAGATTTATTAAGGATTTCTCGAAGATAACAAAACCATTAACACTTCTGTAGAAGGATGTGATCTTTGAATTTAATGAAGATTATCTCCATGATTTTAGAACTTTAAAGCAATCACTTATCAGCGGGCCCATTATTCAACCTCCAGATTGGAATTTACCTTTTGAGATAATGTGCGATGCGAGTGATTATGCTGTTGGAGCAGTCCTTGGGCCAAGAAAAGAAGGAAAGGTACACGCAATTTACTATGCTAGCAAGACTTTAAATGAGGCTCAAATAAATAATGCAACTACATAAAAAGAATTGTTTGTTGTAGTATTTGCTTTTAAAAAATTCAGATCATATATTGTGAATTCTAAAGTAATTGTGTACACCGACCATGCTGCAATTAAATATCTTTTATCCAAGAAAGATGCTAAACCACGTCTGATTCGTTGGATATTGTTACTACAAGTGTTTGATGTGAAAATCAGAGATAAAAAGGGGTCAGAAAATGTGGTAGCTGACCACTTGTAAAGGATGTACCAACAAGATGATGGAAAGGAGCCTATTGAAGATCGAATGAGGGATGGACATTCATACAGAATACTTAACAAGGATGATTGGACGCATGACATTATTAGAGCAATAAAAAGAGCATCTTTGCATCATTTGGATAGGAATGAAAGAAGAAAAGTTGTTGCTGAAAGTAAGAAATACTATTGGTATGCACATTTTCTATATAGATATGGAGCAGACGGAGTATTGAGAAGATGCATTCCTAGAGAAGAAAGAGATGCGGCGCTTAGAAAATGCCATTCATCGGAATACGGAGGACATTATGGACACTTCAAAACTCAAGCAAAAGTATGGGCAAGCAGATTTTATTGGCTGGAGATGCATGAATACACAAAGACGTTCGTTGCTACTTACCTAGAATGCCAAAGAATAGGAAATCTAGAAACTTTATACCCTTAAACTATAATTTGCAAGTAGATCTATTTGATGTTTGGGGCATAGACTTCAAGGGACCATTCTTAAATTCACATGGGTATGAGCATATCCTGGTTATGGTTGATTATGTGTCTAAATGGGTGGAAGCTATTCCATTTCGAAAGGCATTGATAGAGGAATCAATTCACATGATCAAGACGATGATATTTCCTAGGTATGGAGTGCCTAGAATATTGATAAGCGACGGAGGATTGCATTTCATAGGAAAAGATTTTGGCAAAGGTTTGAAGAAATTGGGGATTGAACATAGAGTGTCTATAGCTTATGATGCTCAAACAAATGGCCAAGAAGAAACCTCAAATAAGTAGCTCAAAGATATATTGAAAAATACCATAGTCAAGGAGGGAAAGATTGGTTGAAGAAACTAGACGGAGCACTATGGGCGTATAGGACAACACATAAAATACCTATAGGTATGATCCCGTATCAATTTGTCTATGGAAAAAATATGTCATCTTCCTGTTGAACTTGAACATAAAGATTATTGGGTCATAAAAGAGATGAATCTTGATGTTGATGCTGTGAGAGTAAAAAGAAGCATTCAAATAAGTGAATTGGAAGAGATGAGGCTTATAACTTATCACAGTGCAAGCATTTACAAGGAAAGAATCAAGTGATGGTTCGATAAAAGGTTTCACAAGAAGGAATTCAAAGAAGGGGATAAGGTGCTATTGTTCAACTCCAAGTTCAACCTCTTCGTAAAAGGAAAATTAATGAGCAAGTGGGATGGACCATACGTGGTTCATTTTGTGTCACCTACCAGAGCAATAACAATCATGGACGTCAAAGGAGATCAATATATTATGAATGGACAACGGCTAAAGGTATTCTTGGAACCAGATGTCATGCCTATCAATTATGTTAATGTCTATACCATGGAGGAAGAATGGCCACGTTAAGCCTGACGACACTAAAACAGGTATCTTGTACATACTCTATCTTAAATTCTGTTATTTTCTTTCAAATTTTCTGTGGGACTTGAAAAGATAGATATATTTTTAGACGTACGTGCTGCTACGAAAAATTGGGAGGCAGAGGGGCTGAAAACCCCCGGGCCAATCGGCCCAGTAGCCCCCAGGCTGATCGGCCTGGGAGGTTTTCACCTCTGATTCGGTTCCCCCTTTCCCATCTTTGGTAATGATAGAATATGGAAGTGAATTTTTGCGGGAAGAGGTGAGGAAGTTTTTGCAAATGTGTGGATCCCTGACCAAGATTTCAAGAGTATATAATGAGGCCAATTGGAGCTTGAGTTTCGCATCTACACAAGCAATT
Source organism: Setaria italica (assembly GCF_000263155.2). NCBI lineage: Eukaryota > Viridiplantae > Streptophyta > Magnoliopsida > Poales > Poaceae > Setaria > Setaria italica. The sequence continues at coordinate 42,195,659 of NC_028458.1, forward strand.
CAGATCCACCAAATTAGAAAAAAAAGTGCAATATCGACGTCCAGGAGCTCGGGAGATGAGAGGGGGCAACAGCCGGCGAAGGAGGAGGCCAGGCCGATCGGCCTGACCTCCCCAAGCTGATCGGCACCACCCCCTCCTTTGGCCGCCACCTTCACCCTTCACATGGAAGCCAAGAGGTGCGAGTGGGGTCCCAAAACTCTGCCAAGGACCGCTTGTAATGCTCGCATCAGTGTTGGAGGCAAGACACCATCTGGAAAGCTCATGGATCGCAAGTTCATCGTCCTCTCGAATGATGATGAAGCAACCAAGAAGAAGAAGAAGGAGGCCGTCATTGCTCCCACAAGGCGTTCAATAAGGCTCCTCGGAATCAAGCGCAAGAGGTATGTGGAGAAGACATCCGAGTACTCGCCGGGTGACTATGGAGGTGATAGTGATTTGGAGGACGACAGGAGCCCCGGATTGTGGGGTGCCGCAGGCCGTGATGAAGAAGAAGATGACACCATGTACTGGGATTTGGCTGAAGACAAGAAGGAAAGAAAGGAGCAAGATGGCCGCCGTCAAGACAAGGGCAAATAAAAAGATCTAGAAGATGACGGACCATAACCGGAGGAGCATGATCGTACGTGTTGCACCGCTTGTATAAAGAACATCCACTACCTCTTCGACGCCGTCGATGACATCATGCAAGCCTTGCAAGCTCTAGATCAAAAGGTAGAATATAATGATCGCCGTTAGGAGGACGACTTCAAGTTCTTGCAGAGGCAAGTGAGCAAGCTCTTCGGGATGTGCAGCAACATAAGGAAGAACATAGCTCATGGCAAAGGAAACAGCAACCGTCCCATATGCAAGCGGTGCGGGCAGTGTCACTAGTGCGTTTACGAGCGTCTTTTCGTTTGTACTTCATGTAGTTACGACGAGGACGTCGTAGATTTTAAGCGTGGGGGGAGATCACCGCTCATAAAAAGTTTTTGGATCTAGTTTGGTTGAGTTGAGTCATGTGAGAGTCTAAATTAGTGTTTTTATTTCAATCAAAAGTAGATTAAATAGTAGTCTTCTTAAGCTTCTGGGAAGACTTAGGCCCAGATCGCTACTTTAGTGTCTTTGTGAGAAGAAGCATGAAAAAAATTCAAGGATCGTGCGAGTGTTTTTAGTGTCTACCTTGGTTTGCTTGTCTTTTACTTTGTCTTTGCAACATTGGATCATGAGCATTGTCTTGAATTCTAAATCTTTATTGTGGAGTTTAGTAATCGGTTTGCTTATGCAATACCCATGCTTTATGATGATCAAGTGCTTCGGTTTTGATTATGCTTTATGAGTAAGGCTTGAATTGGAGGTTATTTAAAATTTTATTGCTTATCTAAAACCTGTGCAAAAACAAGATTGATCAAAATCTTTTAACCAAGTTGAGAGTTATTATTTATCCTACCCAATGCTTAAAAAGATTTATTCGTACCACCATAAGCAGAATTGATGCTTTGAATTGAGTTAGGATCACTCTCACTTGGTTTGCTTTAATTCTCAACATTGATCATATCCTTTTTACCATGTTTGATTGCTAGCCTCGTCAATTTTAGTAATAAGAGTTCTTCACTGGAACAATCATATTTTCTACTGAATTCCTAAACCCGAACCATAAATTTCCTAATTTTATTACCTATCCCTTGAACACAACCCAATATACGTAGATCTGTTCCATTTCTGATCGAGTTTGATGAAAAATAAGGAAAGAAACAAGATAAGGAAGCTTCACCACAAAGGAGAGCTAGAGGGGAAGAAAGGAGAGGCCAGGCTGATCGGCCTGGGGCTTCTTTGCCTTGTTTCGCGTGCAGAAAAATCGTTGAAAGCCTCTGGAAGGATCTAAAACTAATTTTATGGTGTGGTGTTCAGAGCAGGTTCAGAGAAAAAGATATAAAATAAAAGAAAGAAAGAAGGGAAAGAAAGAGAAGAAGTATTGAGAAAAGGAAAAAGAAATAATAAGTGAAAAGGAAGAAAGAAATTAAGGAGGAGTTTTATTGTCATGAAGATCAAGAAAAGTGCAAAGGAAGATGATCTTGTTTACGGAACGGATTTTCATTCCAACCATGTGTAATCTAATGACGAGAACATCGCTTGCGCCTCAGAGTCACTATTTTATTTGCCTTTGCACATGTCCACCATTCTATATCTTCTCATTCTTAAAAACCTCATATTATGTGGATATTCTTATGATCATTGGCTCGGAAGGTAGGCAACCGTTAGAGAGTTTTCTTAATTCGATAATACAAGTGTTGATTCTAGCTAGCCATATCCAAGCTCCACCATATAATTGAGTGACCTTTGAGAGATGAGAGCTTGAAAGAAAATAGGATAGCTACCTTTTATTTAGTGACATTTGAGCACCTAGAAAAGAATTCATGTTTCAATTTTGTTACAGTGAGATTGTTTTATGACGAAAGAAAAACCCTCCGAAAAAAGTCGAAAAGTAAGTGTAGTTGATTCTTGAAATTACTTGGTTCTGAATGATAGCTGTGGGGGAATCTTTGCTTAGGTAAATATTTGAACACCCATACTTTGGTTATCTTTGCTACTCCTTTGATCTTTTGTTTGAAGGCTAGGTACTTGACTCGCTTACTCAGGTTTAATTCAAGATCTTTGTTCAACCCTGCTAGAGAATTTTATAGTCGCCTGACTTGCTCGAGGACGAGTAAGAGCTAAGCATGGGAGGATTGTTGACGCTCATTATTGACACTCTTTTAGTGCTATTTAATTAGTGTTTTCATGCTTATTCTTATACTAACCTGTCACTTGGCACCTAAAATAACCCCATTATTGCATATGTGCTGTATTTTGGAGCATATTATATTTTGGTAAGAAATACGACATAATCAAGGAGCTTAATGGATATTTGGACATGGGTCGTCGAGGGAAGCCAGCACGAGGAAGGAGAGGACCAGAAGGGCCAGGAAGAGCCCAGGCCGTTCGTCGTCATTTTTGATCCAGTTGATCTACAGGGCGTCCTTTACCCCAAAATTCATCAACATGTGTAAGATTATAGGGTAATACCTCTGTTTGTCCTCGGGGTTGTATGGAGATCTTGATTTGTAATCGTCGAACCTTTGGTTAAGATCTGTTTTGTTATCAATCATATTTTGATGATGTTCTTTCATATAAAGGCTGACCAACACTACTTTGGGTTGCTTATTTGTTTACCTAGAATAATCATCTTGACGTGTTTCTTATGTTCCAATAGTATAGTGACAGTATTGCGGGTGAGAAAGTGTTGGGCATGGTTTACAACCACTCACGATAACACTTAGATCTAATTCGTTCATGCTTGGTGATTGCATCTACAAGTGATCCTAGATCCCTAGGACAAGTGTTTAATCTATCTTGTTTACAACCTTTACTCTCTATCCATCTTAATCTAGATTGCTTAGTTCTTTTGTTAGCATAATTATATCCTATATAAAGAGTTTTCGGTTACATCGATTAGTGCTTAGTTAAGTATGCAAATCTCTTGTTCTATGGATTGATAAACCTTGGGGGATCTCTAAGAGAAAAACTACAACTGATCTGTGCGCTTGCGGTTCACAATTTGGCGTGCTAATTGCCATCAACAAACTTTTCTGGCCCTGTTGCCGAGGAACAAGTCAGTTTTTCTATGTTTAACTTTGTATTAATTTTTTGTTAACCTCTAACATCTAACTTTTTCTCTATAAAAGGAAATCTTTATTTTTGTTTTTGTGTCTAGATGGCTCTGATCCATGCGCTTGCGGTTCACAATTTGGCGTGCTAACTGTCATCAACATACCTGACACCTCGCTTATGGTTGGCCACATGGCCCAAATGACCCGCCACACACCAAGACGGCCCGCGCCCTGACCTCTGGGGCAGACGGGGGCACATGGCGTCTCGCCGACCTCCCATCGGTCGGGCCTAGTGGGAAGTATCATCTAGCATCACGAGGCACCTTGGCGGACCGTGACAACAGGAGCACGTGGGAGCCACGCCGATGGGACGGCCACGCCCCACCTGCCCGCGTACGATTCTGCGCCAGGGACGAGGCGAGGCGAGTTGGCATCGGACTGATGAGTCGTCCAGTGCTGCCTCACCCTAAGAACCGCCACCCACATGGCCCCAGCAAGGGGGCCATCATGGCCCATACGCCATGCTAGGGGTGGAGCACTGTGGCGCTTGCCCACTGCCACGTCCCATCATGAACTGAGCGGTAAGGCCACACCCGCCTCGACACCAGCTTGCACCTAAAAAGCAGGACCCTCCATTAGGGGGGCCAAGGCTAGCATGGCATCAGGATGTATTGCTCAATCCAACAGGGGGCCATCGAGGCCTAGGCGGCCGCCCATGAGCCCCCGTACCGCATGGGGATGCATGTCGTCCTATCTCCTGTAATGGGAGTTGGTGGATGGAATGACCGCCACGAAAAGCATAGTCCCTTCTACGATGCACAGGACCCCAACGCTGCACAGTGCCCACTCCATCGCGCGGCGCGGGATGACGGTGCCCGAAATGCTAACAGGAACTAGGGCAGGATGCGAAGCAGGACCGCAAGGGGCCGACATCCACCAACAACGAAGGAGCGCCAACCACCTTCTACTGGAGCCCTGACCACCAGGGCTAGGGGGTCCCCTCTTTCTCATTGTTGCCCAGCCCCCAACCTATATAAGGGGAGCCGGGTGCTCTCTCCCAAGACTCACGCATACACAACACACCACACTCGCACGCTAGCTTATGAGCACCCTGTTGTAAGCCTCTTGCGCACTTGAGCTAAGAAACCGACTCCTGCTAAAACTGGACGTAGGGATTCCTCCCGAACCAATATAAATCCTTGTTCTTGAGTGCAATCTATCGGGAGCGAGGAGAGCGCGGTGTAAAATCACTTGTCGGTGGTACGAAACACCGACAGCATGCATGACTGATTAGTCCACCTGAACACTTGTATTTTAGAAACAATTGTGACGTCGCCATCCTTCCTTGCGACCTTGCACATCTCATGCTTGCAACATCGCCGACCCCACCGACGACGACAGCCAGCCTCGATGGTGACCCTACGCGAGAGAGCTTGCTTGGTTTCCATTCCTCGCTTGGGCGAGGAGGACTAGGAGGTTCCTCGATCGTGTGGGTGGAGAGGAAGCCGCAGCCGGATCCAAATCATCCAACTCGACGCCACATGTTCCAGCTCCCAATCAGGTATGGTCGCCGGAGGAATCAGCTTATGAGTAATCGCCAGCATGTCCAGTGTAGTGCCATGGACGACCTCTCTGCCGGAGTACGGAGGAGTGAAGGGAAGCGGAACCTAGGGTCCTAGCATTAGGTTGTAATCACGCCAGGCAAGATGACCCAAGGGCGCAGACCCCACCACTGCACTACGCCCTCAACATACGCGTGATTGCTGTCGTCGAGTGGCGCGGCCAGAACCACGCGCGTGCGACACAGGCGGTCGCACAATCTGCAAATCCGTTATAGCCGAGCTCGTCTTTGCCAGAGACCAGCATCAGGCACCCCACAGACGACCCTTCCTCGAGCACTTGCTGCATGGGCTCCCGAAGGGAAGCGGCAAGGGTGCGGGTGAGTGCAACGCGGATGCCGGCGCGCCCAAGCTCGTCGATGGGGAAGGCAACGGCGTCCATGCCCGCAGTGAGCTCGCAGGTGGCCTTCTCGTACTTGGAGAGCTTGAGGAGAGCACGGCGGCGAGGCGCACGCGGCGGTCGCCACGGGAGGAGTCGATGTGTGCGATGGGCTTGGCATGCTCGCGGGCGAGCATGGCGTCGAAGTGGCACAATAGGGGTGTCGCGGGCGCAGAAGCGCACGCCCGCAGACGTGTCAGAGGTGGGTCGTGGTGGCGGACGCGGCCGGTGGGGCGTGGATGTTTGATGTTTCGGTTTGGCGATGTGATGTGTATGTTGTGAGCCTGCGAGGCATGAAGTATGAACGAGGTAGGCATGTAGTATCGCGTGTCTGCGTGTGCCGTTCTGATTTACACTATTGGGAAAATAAAATTGGTTTGCATGAGCTTATATATATTTAAATATCACATGTATTTATCGAGATAAGTTATCTTTTTTTTCAGAGTGACTAATCAATTTTCAGTAGAATGTTTTGCATGTCCAGCAGAGTGTCTAATCGATTCAATAGTGTTCTTGCATGTCGAGATGAACGGATGATCCTTCTGCTGCCTATACGGACAAAGGACCTTTCAATCAACCTAGAGGTGTTTCTAAAATTGGTTACTACTCAATATGGTTTCCCTTGGCAGTTTCATACAATAACTTACATAATGATACAACAGACCATTGTTCCCAATAGGTGATAAACACACTATATATTACTTCATTTATATATGTAAAAGCACACTATATATTTGTACATTTCTACATGTATAGGATTTACCGTGGTCAAGATGACAAAAACAGGTGTTACACTTTAGAGGTATTTTAATTAAAATATATGGGGTCACATATGATTTTCTCTACACTAAGTTTACCACTTAACATGCTAATGATAAAATGTATGATGTGATGAAATTTGATATTTATTTTTCCCATAGCAACGCACGCTATGCCCTGGCGTACATTTAAATTTTAGAATTTCAAAAAGAAATAATATACATAAATTGTATACAATGTGTTACTTTTATTCTATACAATATGGTTGTTTAAAGGGATTTGATGATAGACTAACCATTTCAAAGGAAAATGCATTTCACGTTTGAGATTAAACTAATTAATCATCTTTCCATTTCATCCGAAAATGTTGTTTTTGTGATTTGTAATGAAACAATTAAATATTTATCTTTTGATTATCAGCATGCTAAATCTATTTGGACATTGGTTCAAGTGGCTTCTGAGTTAGCATCACCTAGATATATAATTTATATGCTTGATAATTGGCTAGCAGGCATATGAAACAAGAAAAGAAGATTCGTCTTTGTAAGAGTCCCTACTTTTTTAGGCAACATGACGTACTCTCATAACAAGTTGTTTTTAAGAAAAAAAATGATTTACATCTGTCATGTAAGCCTCTGTACAATTACAACGTGACGACACAAATGAGACCAGTCATTCGGCAAGAAAAGCCATGAATGTTGTCCCTTTGGAGATTTTTATCGAGTATGGGTAGAAAAAGCAATAACATATTTTTCTTACTATTTTTCTTTCATTGTATAAATTCGTTTTCCTTTCTACTTTGTGGTCAGCTTTATGTGCTGAGTATGATGTGATGAGTCGACTGTGTGCGGTTACAGAGGTTGGAGATATTTTATTTTTCTAAAAAAATCTACCCATTTTATATGTAATTAAATTGTGACATATGTCATTCATATAACTGATTGGTTTTGCTTCCTCCTACTTCATCTCAACGTCGATCTCGCATTAATCCATCCAAATATTCTGATGAGCCCAAAGTTTTGACAAACCTGACCGACGGTTAGCATCTCCCTTATCTCCGTGCTGGTTTTGGAGGCTCGGCAAAGAAACCAAGCTCGCGGCCCTGCCAGACACGGCACGCCCTTCGATTCCCATCCGTAGCTTGCATTGCCAGCTAGTTTACGTGGGCTTGTGATTCGTTTTCTCTCTCCTGTCAGTTTGCTAATTTTGCTTGCTTGGTTGCATGCTGGGCAGAGATTTCTCCTGCCCAACCAACCGCGCATACGAAGCATGACCTCCTCCTCCACCCTCTGCTGCTTCCTTCCCCTCCTCCCATCTACTGCTACTTTAGCTGCTCCTCACCTAGCAGCTTCCTCCCGCAAGCTCGATCATTCGCGGGCAATGCATGGATCTCTCTCCAGCTTGATCTTCTTCTTCTTCTTCGCTTGACTTCTTCTCCTTACACCCACTTCTTCCACTGTGGCCTACTTATACCTTTCTTGGCTAATCGATCTTGATCCGACGCGATCGACGTGCTTAATTAGTTCCTCACATCTTGTTGATCCATCGATCCATCCTCAACCATACCATGGGCGATGTGGTTGTGCTTAGTAGCAGCGCCACTCGGCACAGCTGCAAGGTGTGCCGGAAGGGCTTCCCCTGCGGCCGATCGCTCGGCGGCCACATGCGCTCGCATTCCCTGGCCGAGGTGGAGACGGCCGTGGAGGACGACGCTTATAACAATGGCGAGGAGCAGCAGCAACGGCGGGGCTCGGATTGTGTGATGGCTCCGGGCGCCGGAGGCTACGGGCTGAGGGAGAACCCCAAGAAGACGCGGCGGCTCTCGGGACTCGATGGCGGCGACGAGAGCGGCGGTCGCCAGGACGAGTGCGGCCATGGCGACCGCGGCGAGCTGCTCTGGCCACGTGCTCCGGAGGTGGACAACGAGCGCTGCCATGCGCCCGGAGTTGGGTTCGTGGAGGTGGAAGAAGCGGAGCGGGAGCAGGAGGACGCCATGCTGATCCCGGCTGAGCCGGCTGCCGGCCTGATGCCGGCGCCGAGGCGGAGGCGGCGTTCTATGCGCGTGCCGGCCCCCGCGCCGCCACCTGCGTTCGACAAGGAGCCGGAGGACGTCGCGCTCTGCCTCATCATGCTGTCGCGCGACATCCTAGACCGCCGGGACTCCACGGATACGGGGGGCGGATACTCGCCGGAGAAGGACAGGAGGAGGAGGCGGGACTACCACCACGACGCCGACTCCGACGACGCCTCTGCTCTCTTCCAGTACACCGACATCGAGATCAGCACCAAGATCAACAAGAGGAAGCCTAATCGCAGCCTCGCCGGCGACGAGAAGCGGGGCCGGTACGAGTGCCCCGGGTGCGGCAGGGCGTTCCAGTCCTACCAGGCGCTCGGCGGCCACCGCGCCAGTCACAAGCGCATCAACAGCAACTGCTGCATCGCCAAGGCCGCGCCCGATAAGCCCGAGCTAAGTGTGGAGACCAACGCATCCTTCAGCACGGCGTCGCTGGACACCGAGTACACAGCAGACATCACGAACAACACTGCGGTGGTGGCCTTGAAAGCAAAGCCACCGAAGGCGATCAAGTTTGAGTGCCCAATCTGCTTCAAGGTATTTGGGTCAGGGCAGGCGCTCGGCGGGCACAAACGGTCGCACTCAATCGCCGGCGAGCTATACCAGCACGCACCTGCTGACGGAGACGCTGGCATTGATGAACCGGAGCAGCCTATGATCGCTGATGGGTTTCTTGATCTCAACCTGCCAGCTCCAGGAGCTGAGGATTGAAGCATGGCTGGTTGCATTGGGTACGTACAGACTATTCAATTCATTCTTCGGAGATTGGAGTTAGAAGTGAGCCTGGGGGAATAAACAATGCAACTTGATAGTTTCATTGGATTCAGCAAGCTATTTCAAGCTATTGTTTTACTAGGTTCTTTTGTTCTTCTGCATATGAAGAGAATAATAACCAATAATAAGCATTTCATCATCTGCAATTGGAGAAATGGAACTGATAGAATGAAAGGCTTTCATCATTATCTCGCTCACTTTGAGTTCAGTCAATATTTTTTTTTCATTTTTCAGATGACTCTGCTTTGCTTTGTTGTCTCTGTATCTGATTTCAAGTGTTCATGAGTTGTGCTATCCTTTTTACTGGCTAGAACTAGAATTCAGAGCGAGCAGTAGCAGCCAGCTGACACAAGGACTGCATTCTCTTGATACTAGTGGTTGGCTAAATTAGGCAAAGATTGAAGCAACAAACAGATCAATCGACCCCTCCCTTTCCATCTCATCATTTCTCCCTCTCTCTTTATGTGACACACACCTGACACAAAGAATGAATTGTGACCCACCCTAACAGAAACAATGGGGGAATAAGAACGTGGCAGAACCCAAATTAATGCGGCTTAAATGTGCTAAATATCGTCTTAAATGCGATCAGACACTTTAAAGATGGCAGTTTGCTGGATTTCACCTGATACAACCACGTATTTGAGATCGAAACAAGCATGCAAATACTCGTACGAAGACGAGCCCAGATATTATAACAATCCAGATAAAAACATCACAGAGGTCCATATTTATTTATTACAAACCGAGTTCAATTCATAAAATGGTTCAGAGTTCAAGTGCAGCAGAAAGAAAAGATACTCTAACGACGATACATGACATCATGGTGAAACCGTCCATGACATCACTCACCACGGTCCTCGCCCACCGAGAATGTGTCCCACTCAACCGTCCATCCCGGAGGGAGCTGGTACGGCCAAGTCAAACTAGCAACCATTTCATCAATTTCATTACTTGAAAACAAAGCCACAAGCAAGATTGAGTATACTAATACTCCGCAAGGCTTACCGACAGGTGGTATCTAATCCACTCACTCCTAGATATGCAACCCTTTTTTACTGAGGGGTTGTTTTTGCCAAAAGCTTCTAAAGTGGGTTCTTACTTCAAGTTTTAGCATCCAATCTAGTAGATTAACCATTCTAGAAAAGTATCTATTCTAAGCAAGCATGGTAAAACAGTCAATTTAATCAAGCCTCAATATTTAGTATTATCATTGTTCATCTTCTTACTCAATGCAGCATAGTGGTCAAGCAGTCTCAATAACTGCGAGAAACAGACGATTCGAATTGAATTTCTTAACCTTGCAAGGTGGACCTAAACACACGACATGCGCATACCGTAATGGGTCCATGCATTATCAATAGTTCCCATCAATCCCCAGTGCGTGTCCAGGGTCCACTTCCCTTGGATACAACGTCCCAGCGGTCCCCCGAATGATGTCGTACCGTGGCCGCACTTGTACCCATATGATGCACCAAGGGGAACGTTTTCAGAGAGAGCCGGGAAAAAGTCCACACCCCGGTTCAATCAGGTATTAGGCTTACCGATTAACATATTCTCAGCGTTTAGTACGTTCAAAAACTTGACCACGAACACCGACATGTTTCGACCTTAGCAATTTCCTCTATATAGACGGGACATCAACAAATTCAGGAACATCGCACAAAGCTCCACCTGTCGACCTTATGATTCCAATATAAGTAAACAGGCAACTCCTATATCTCACAAGTGACAAGAAATTACTCGACTTTTACCGTGTCCCTATTTAGCATAGCAACTAAGTGAGCTATCATGCTAGTATTCAAAATATGGGTACTAGGATCATGCAACTAAAGTTTCAATACAACTCCTACGGACTTAATGCATACACATAAGCAACAAGAATATTCCATAAATTTGGAAACCAAGGTTATGCTTCGGAGCTTGCCTTCCTTCCCTAAATCAGTCTTGGGCTCTTCCGAACTTTGGTTCAGGCTTTAGTTTGCCTTGATCATGTTCAGCTCACCCTCCTATTGTCCTTCTTCGTGTTCCGAGACGAGCTCGTACGTTGTGTCAGCGAGGTTAGCGTCTACACGAGATGCGTATGCATAAGATTTCTTTTATAATTTTTTTATGACGTAGGTTTTATTTTGTTAACCATTACAGAAACATGGGGTGTATTTTCTTTTAGCCACATTCACCTAGACAAGTTTATAAACATTTCTTTTCTTTTGGCCACGTTAACCTAGATAAGTTTATAAACATTTACTATTGTGAATTTATCAGGATTTTATGAGTACGAAAACTATTTATTCCACAATAAGGAGATTAAACAACATGCATTTTGATAAGCAACAAATTTTCATAAGAACAAGTATTTTTACTAGTCAGATATGAGCATTAGGAAACTAACAAAATTTATTTAGCATTTATCATTTTTCTATGATTTTATACGGATTTCCAAAGTTTCAACCATATCTATGCATTTTATTCAAACTTGAATTTTCTCTTTTACAGAACGACCCTCAGAACTTTTCAAGGTTTACAACTATACCCTTGCATTTTGCACTAAGGACCTTGAAACTAAAATCTAGATTGCAATTGGGTCCTTGGCCGGCCGGCAGCTCAGGGAGCTCGATTCCGGCGATGTTGGGCTGCTAGGTCGTGGGCTAGGGTCACAAGGGCGATGAGAGACTCACCAGCAACCGGTTTGGTGTAGGACTCGGGGTTGGAGGAGGGTCAGTGATGGCTCGCGGCGGAGCAGTGGCTGCGCGGCCGCTTCGACTTCGGCTCCGGTGGTGGTGGAGGTTTGTGGGGCTGGGGAGGTGGAGTGGTGGTAGGGGAAGGTGCTCATGCGCTTGGGTAGCGACGGGGATGCCTGGGAGGGGGTGCTCGTCGTGCGGCGGCAATGGCGAAGCAGCGAGGGTGCGTGCGGCCGGCGAGGTATGGGCACGGGGCCTTTTTATAGGCGGCAAGGGGAAGGAGGGAGGGGCGAGACGTCGAGGCGGAGCTCGCAGCTCACTGGCGCGATGGGGCAGTGGTCGGGCGCGCGGGGAGTGGCCTGGTGACCGTGGCATGCGCCGGTGCTCGCGGCGTGGCGTGGACGGCGGTTGGCCGCTGCGGATTTGCCGTGCAGGGGAGGGAGATCGCGCGCGCGGGAAGTGGGCGAGCTACGGCGCGCGCATGTGCGGTCACCTCACCGCCGGCCATTGGCTTGGTGCAGCACGGCGGCAGGAATCGCACGCTGCCTGGCAACGGCGAGCGCGTCGCGTGCGTGTGTGGCGTGCGAAGGGGCCTGTCTTCACTGCAAATTTTCTCAAAAATTTTGAATTACACGTTTGAATCTCCAAATATAAAAGTTGGAGTTCAAAGTATAGGATACATTTTTTGTAAAATCTAACATATGAAAACTCGATGGATTTGGAGATAAACTTGGGAGAAGTTTGGTGGAACGCCAGCCAAAACTGGTTTTGAAAATGATTTGATTTTCAGCCGAGCTTCAACTCAGTTTTTGAACACTTTCCACTCAAAATCAAGAAAACTGCTAATTATGAAAGTTGCTCCATTTGAAGGGATCTATCACTTTTATATTGACCAAAAATTGAGTTCTTATATAAAATTTGTTTTTATTTGCCTCCCAAGTGCATCATTACAAGGGTGTTTAACACTTAACCACTTCGATTTTTCTTTGATTTATTTCTTAATTTCTCTTGCTTTGGCTCTTAACTACTTGAGATGTCACAAAGAAAAGGAGAGAGCATCACGAAAGAACATTTTCTAAACAGACTGATGGAGAAGTTTAGTCAGGAGCAGCAGCAAAAACCATGGAGGTGAAATAATTGGTTTGTAACTGCAGTGAACCGACCAGCAGCAAGATCTTTCCAAGAGATTGATCCCAGATGATGGGTGCAATGAACAGATTAGTCCTATTATTCTATCCCATCTAAGTACTAAGTTTGTGATGATTTTTGTTGCTTCACAATCTTGATATTACATGTTCTTAGAACCTTATTTTATTTTTTATGAAAAAGATGCAAAAAAAATGACTGGTCCAGTGAAGCCGGCTTCTGGCTCCAGAATATGGTAAACTTGTGCAAATCAGCTTTAGAAAACACTAGGAGTGTCTAATAATATTCCTGCATTGTATTGAAAAGGCACACTATTCCATTGCCAATATTGCAGTTTATGTTCAAAGCTTCCAAAGTTAACATGATAGCATCACATGACTTCCTTGGATTGAGCAGACACTCCTTAAACCAACTCTGGAAGAAATGAGCAGCTTTCATAGAATGGTAGGTGTCTCTAGAAAAAGAAAACGAAAAAAAAGGAGTGAGAAAGAAACTATTTATGAGATTTGAGAGGTGTGCAGAGAACTTCCTATTTCTGGTTGCAACAGACCTGTGCAGCTGTGCTCACCAAAAGAACGCATGCTCTCAACCTCCAGCTGAAGCAATTGAGGCTGTTGAGCCAGAGCAGCAGCATGGCCAGTCTATTTTTGCAGAGATCCAGATCTGCAGCAAATGTGCGTTCAGAAATCAGCTCTTCTTCACTCCTTGACACTTGTACTGTCTATGTGTAGCTCAAGCTTGTTAATGGTCACGAGAGAGAGAGAGAGACTCCTGAAGGTCTGACCAAGCAAATTGGTAACCACAAGCCAGAACTGCTGACCGACAAACTTGGTTTTTCTATATTATTTTTGGCTAATTGTTCAGTGGATCATTAGCTTGGAGAAAAGGGATTAAAAAGCACCCCCACTATGATAGATGTTTCTTGATTGTACTTATTGGGACGGTTGATTAGTTAGTGAGCAAGCTTTCCTAAGAAATTAAAATAATGGTTAGCGAGCAAGATCGCATTCACAACAGCTATGCTTGGGTTACACTCTTCAGAAAAAGGTTTCAAGCTTCTTCTTTTTTCATCTGTCTTGTGCTGTTGTGCACATCATCGTAGCCTCATCTGTCCTGTGAGTGAGATTGGATAGTATCATCATAAAAACCTTTCTACAAAGAAGAAACGATAGGCTGCTTTCGATCAAAGATTCCAGGCATATGACAAAAGGCTTTCACGAACAAGGGATGCTGAAAGTTTTGCTTGGCATGTATCATTATATCTTAGAGATAGAACCTAGTTTATCCTTGTGTTTTTGCCAACATGTTCTGCTAATTTGACATCCAAAGGTAAGATGATGAACTGCTCCTTCTATTACTCATTTAATGTTGTGGTTATTCCTTCTTAGAATATTTCTGGTGTTCAACAATCTATCCAGTGGAAGCAGCCATATGAGCCCGTTGCTGGCTGTAAAATAAGAACCCCCGACAGCCAGGAGCAAAGCAAACAAGAAAAGCCACTTGACAAACCGCCAGATAATCCGGATAACGGCAACAGGCAACTTTATAATCTACGGATTCCAATTTCTGGAGACGAAAACATTGGGCATCCCCTCATGAGTTCACAGCACGAATAGCCCACTTTGAACTGGAAGAAAAATAGACGAATTATGGAGGATTCAATTTCTACAGGAATTTTCCTATGAAAACCTTTGGAATTTGTATGGAATGGGCACCACGGGAATTTGAGAGAAAAACAAGGATGAGATCCAACCTCAAGTTCTCTTCTTTTGTTTGTTCTAAATTTTAGCCCACTTTCAGTTGCATGGGCGTTCCAATAATGTTTTTACTATTCCTACATTGTAAGAATCACGCGTTCCAAAATGCCCTAAGAGGGTCTTTCATATGAACACAATAAAATAGATTGTACATCAACGAACAAGGGGGATATTAAAAAACCCCGCGCAAGCTCAATTTAGCTCCACAAGCACTTTACAAAATGCCGCAAAAAGGCTCTGAGAAGCTAAAGAATGTACAGCTCCATGATGCTTCCATAATCCATCATCTAGAGATGTGGCCATATGTTTGAGCTCCATGAGCCCCCAGCACATTACAGCATCTCACAGCAGAATTGAGTTCAAGCACCAGTCTGAACTAGATGTCATATTCAAACTTCTGCCTACGTCTTGGCTATGCATTACTAGATTGCTGTCCATAGTTTTTTTTTCATAACTTGCTTGACAAGCAATGTAAACTCCAATGTAATATCTCTATTGGAGAAAACAGTACTTCAGATTCTTGGGCATATCTTCTCTGTACAACTCCTACACAGATGTGCCTTGATTCCCGAGGTTTCTTGGAGCATCATTCAAGAGAACTCAGCACACTGAACTCCTTTAGGAGTATGAGCTCCATTGTGTTGGCCCTCAAATGATGCTCGCAGCTCATCTTGGTCGTAGACATTTTGTGCGATATTCTTTGCATTTGAGTACAAATGCATCTGATTTGGTAGATGTCTACACTCGCTTGTGCACTCATGGAAAGAAGGTCCTGTGATATGTTCTCCTCCATATTCTTTATGGTCACCCTCTATGGGCAGAGAATTGTCGATGAAATGTTCATGTTTAGGGGACTCCACTGCTGAATCCTCTTCCTCATGGCAAGCTACTGAAGACTCACCATGCAATTCATCATCATCACTGTCCACATGCAACAGGTCTGACCTGTTCTGCTGAGCTCTCTTCCGGAGCATGAAGACATTAAAATAGTAGCTAACAAGATCCTTGCTAGTTTTATCAGGAAATGCAAGTGGGAGGTGGTCCCAAAAGTTTTTGCCCAGGGAGCCAGAATTTGAGAAAACAACTCTTTGAAATCGCTTCTCCTCCTCATCAGTCCACCTTTGAGCAATATCCTCTCCCATTTCACAAAGACCTAACTCACAAAACTTGTCATGTCCCAAGCTCATTTTGAGACTTTCCCTTGCTTCAATAATATGCTGTCTTGCACACCTAACAGAACCTTCATCACTGCATTCACAATCTGCTTTGTTGTCTCCAACCCAATCAACAGGTGATGAGCAGGATGATATTGGAATGACACAGTCCCTGATCCACTTGGCATTCTCAAAGTCATAACCTCTGGAAACAGGTTCTGAAGTAGAAACAGAACTGCAATCCAGATCAGCACAAAAACCAGAACCACCAGTTACACTCACAGAGACTCGGGGTCTCCATTCTGGAATGTCAGCCTGGTGCTCAGGTCCAATTGGCACACACTTTCTAGGGAGGTACTCATGAACAGGTGAATCAATGTCCCCAACCTGGTTATATCCAGCAACTGTTCCCCAATCTTCAAAATAACTAGGGAAAGAAGTCACCCAATCAGGCAATTGTAAGTTCTCTACTCCAACTGATTGTTCGTGGTTAGGGCAAGGGATGCCTGAACTAACGCTGCAGGTTGTGGCACCATTACTTCCAGGAATGTGATCTGGTTGTTTGGTCTCAACTAATTCATCAGCTAAAGCTGAAACAAAAATAATAGTTACAGCTAGATATCTTCTGGATTAATTAATATTTTTAAAGCACTGAGCCCAGAAGGCAAGTGGAGTAAAAAACCTGAAGCAGATATCTCGGTCTCACTTGTGAAAGGGCATTCCTCAAGGGAATATAACCAGGTATTGTGGTCTGTTTGCTTTGGACGTTTGCAGGCAACTTGGCATGGTTTGACATCAGAAAGAGGGCGCTTGTCATGATCTAGTGTGGCAGATTGACAATTCTCGACAGGGAGCCAAGGAAAGCCGAACTTCTCAGGAGGAACTGAAGAACTGTCCTTACAGCCATTTCCAAAACTGGATTCCTCAGAATTTCCACTGGCGTCTAGTCCCCTTAGGTTACCATAAGAAAGACGATCAAATTGGTCAGCATTCTTCTCATGTGTGAACAACATATTATCCTGCCAAACGACAAAACAAAAAACTTAAAAATGTGCATCCTAAACTATCAACATTGGAACTGCCAATGGCATACAATTTATTTTATAGCTATATGAAAAGTACAGGTTCCTGCAACTGCAATTTCATGCACCATATAGACAAATTAATGCTACTCCCTCTTTCCCAAATAAAGAAAAAATAAATAAATAAACAACACAGCAGTTGGGTTGACATACAACTGATGTTCACACACGGCACATTAAACACGTCCGATTACGTAATACATGAACGTTTGTTCCAACTAGCACTTAAAGTCGTGATGCATACAAAATAAACAGTGACCAATCATCATCTGAGTGCATTGTGATGCTCATTAGTTGTCAAGCTTGCTCACACATGGAAGTAAATACATATGACATTTGAGTAATTCTTAGGAAACACAGCATTCAGTAAAGCCCATATATATACGGACAGCTAGAACTACATCGCCAAAGGAAAGAACACTAACAGCGGCCCCTAACTCGCAACATTCCAGCTCCAAATCAAGTCAATCTCGTAATCAGGTCGCTGCACACGAACAACGGAAACCCTAACACTAGAACCCGATTAAGGCAGCGGGGGGAGGGGGAATCGGTACCGATAGCAAGCCGGCGTCACGGGCAGCTCGGATCCGCGGCCAATTCTGGGAGCGGGACCTCGAGTGGGGCGGAATCTCAGCCGGAGCGGGTGGGGAATCGCGAATTTGGGGGCGAATCGCGAGTTGGCCTCGTGCTCTTTTGCCTTTTATGGCGCCAGTGCAGCTCGTGCTGCCGGAGAGGCGAAGTTACCTGAAAGCCCCCTGGCTGCTTCGTCTAATTGCGGCGTGGGCCGCAACTGCAGCGGCAGGTCAGTTCTGGAAGCATCGAGGGGCAAATCGGGAAGAGGAAGTGCGAATGGGACATCCGGTGGCACGAGGCGGAGGTGACATGGCCACCACGTGCCACGCGCCGCGGAAATCGGTCAAGCTCTCTGCTCATGCTCAGCAGCCGCACGCCACGCCCGCGCCTACGCCTCCAGCCGTCGCAGAACAGGGGAGCAGTGATGGAGCGCAGAGGGAGGGAGGGAGGACGGTGCCGAGCAGCTCAGGTGGATGGATGTGTTTCATCTCGAGCATCTTCGGCGTCTACCAATAGAAGAGTAAAGAAAAGATAGCGCTGTAACAGTTATTGAATCTGGAAAGATTTTCCGAGATGCTCCAAGCAGTCAAGTGAATGCTTTTCCGAGAGCAAAGCCCGGCGATCATATTCAAACATGAGAAGAAAATAATTTGACGTGCGTGCAACATTATTACATACAAGTATTTCAGAAATCCCATTTTATTTACAAGCGAGACACCAGCCGAACTGAAAACAGCGGCTAGAGCGGCAAAAATTAAAGTCCATACTGGCCAACGGATCACAAAATGGCCAGACGGGGGATTCCACTGCACAAAGTGGAGCATGCAACAGATGCATGCTATACAGCACACGTAACACACATGCACGCAGCATTACATGGTATATTTCCCACAAGGAAAACCTAACCAAAACTCACTTGTATTGTATCCCCCGGGTAGATCCGGATAGTACTTCGTGCTGCGAGAGAAACCACTCTGTAGCGAAGGCAGAGCACTGCGCAGGAGGCAATGCATTTGCAACATCCGGATGAGCTGCGATTCATGCCAGCCTTAGAGCCATTTCTTGGAGGAGGGCTCTCTTCTGGGAAGCATTGATTACGTGGCTGGATTCAGCATGCTCAAGCACGTCCGTGATGATCGCAGCAGCGTGACCAAGAGGCTCTTCGATCGCCGCCCTCAACATGAAAGCCTGAAAAGCATGGCGAAAAAAACAAACAAGAAAAATTAGTATATAGAACTCTATCTGCTAATCATCACATGGTATGTGACTAGCATTGCATTAGGCCAAACCCACAGCAAACCTGTCCGTGATGGGATATCTTGAGCGTGCAGGGCTGCTGGACCCAGGGTTCACCATCCACTTGAACAGGGAAGGGAGCAAACATCTGCATCTTGATCGACTGGCCTTGCGCGATCCTCCGTGCCCGAGAAAGTCCAACCTGAGTGCAGCTTAATTCACTTCTTTTAGGCCTCAAGCATTCTCTTACCTAATCGTCGAAAGATTACTGAACTGTGATCACTTACCTGGAGTGTTCCCAGATGCCAAGTTCCGGTAATGCTAACCACTTCGAGCATCTTGTCATGGATTGACTGCGGATCAAAGTTTTCAGGCTCCTCATCCTCATTTTGCCACAGGTCAACACCTCCCATGTAGCTTGGGATGTTTGTGACAAGCACGCCTTCTGAGTCCTGAAGAATTCATAGCCTAACATGTGAATGCCTAATAAAAATAGCTGGATCCGTGTGCAACAATCACTAAAGTTATCTTACACAACCTCTGGTATATCAATCTCGGTGCCATCAACTTCTAATCGAACTTGCCATGGTAAGTCCACAAATGCCTTATCGATGATGCTCTTGGCGCCTTCCCTCGCATATAGCACCTTATTTAAGAACTGAGACCAAAGAAAGAAACATAAAGAGCCATTATGAAACTCACATAAATCATCCATGCAATGAAAGAAAGCATCACAGTAATAAAGACACCAAAAAGCTGCAAAAGTTTAATGATGTCAACCCAGGTCCAGGTCAGTTGTTTGACTTGTTTCACTCACGAGTCACGACAGCTATGGTACCCAACAAAATGAGAACATACATGGAGATCACAATATATATTTTTAAAATATCCCTAGTCTACAGGAGAAAAGTTCAATCTTCAACAAAAAATAGTGATTTGGAGAGTATCAGTAGGTCCTAAGTGTTCAGCTCACTGAGATTGAAAAGCTGCTTAGCTCTACGCGGTTCACAGGTAACCTGTGTAATTATTTTTCTCGTTTACATATTTCTCAATGCAGGCTGCAGCTATAAAACTTGACAATTAGTATTGATATTATGTGATAAAGAGACCCAGCTATCTACAAATTCTATTTGTTTAATAGACCTTTGTCAATGGAAATACAATGCAATTAGATACAAAAAGGAAATAAAATAAGGACTTTTGTTGGATTGGCACGACATAAATGTAACACATAGCTTAATTTGCATAATAAAGCACGTAATAGATAGAATCCTTCCTGTCACAGAGCACCAATATTTTGAAAAATGTGAAACAGAGCACTTTATGGATATAAACTACATAAAGGAGCTATGAAAGTTAAGTGAACACTTGTCGTTGTTTATGATAGGTACTGATAGTACCTGACTGTAAAACTTTTCAGGATTCTCTTCACGGAGATTATGAATGTCAAGTGCAACCTTAGCGTCACAACCAATACCTGTCACCATGGCAAAATAAGGTTTCTTGGATAAGGGGCACTGATAAATGAAGATTCTATGTACCTACCAAGATAGTTGTTCATGTACTTCACTAGAAGTACATTATTTGATTTCTTATCTTCAAATGTCACCTTCCATCTATCCAGGATAGTGACTGCTGCATGCTCTATGTCATGTAAGACTGTGCGGAGACCACCTTGCTTCTCAACAGCACCTAGGCCACCTCCCCATGATAAAACTCTTGAAAGATCATTGCCAGTGCCAGCTGGAAGAATTGCAACAGGTGGAGGTGATTCATAATTTTGCTTATCTATCGCGTCAAGAACCCAACCAACAGTACCATCGCCACCACACACAAGTATTCTGAAATGTGGTACCTTTCTGAACAAAATTAATCCTGTTTCTGGCCCTTGTGAAGAACTCAATTCAAAAACCTAAAATAATAAGAAGGCACATTATCATAACTGAAATCACAGAGATTTAAACAGCATTTGCTAAGATGGGTGCTGAACCTGAACTACAGGTGAAAACAGAAAACATCAGCCTTCAGTTTTTGAAACACACGATTCACAGGTGTGGAAAATAAGTCTTCTTTATACATGATTCTACAGCACAAGATGCTGTTTCTTCAAAGGGTTCAGTGTTTCCAAATTTTACACTGTTGTATCCCACTGCCATATATTGTGCTAATTTAATTACCTAAAGCAGACAAATCTAAGCTCCAAGCACTCAGCTGAGCAGTTACTACTGACCGTCACAAAGTTTTTTTTCTTTTTGAGTGAACATGGTACTAGAAAAATGAGAAGAGAGTGAGACTGCTGATTCCATCACAATAGTTTTTGTAATATGAAATGATCCAACATCATATGGATGAGATGGATGAGTTTATGCGTGCACCCAAAGCACAATGCGTTTGGTGCATTCTACAATGGAGCCTTAGGTAGCACAACAAGTTGAATGTAATTTTCATTATAAAACGGTTAATAACTAGACTTTCAGTAAATTGTAGTGTGAGATGTATCATGACCTGCACTGGATTCAAAAGGAAATGTAGCTTGTGCTTGAGCGAATCTCCACGCTGAGCCCCACTTCTCTTGTTGATAAAAACTAAAAGAGGCCTGGCATCAGCAGGCAAGTCAGACAATGCGTACTTAAGTTTAACTCCACCAGTCTCATCATTGAGTCTTATGGGCTCTGATATGAGTTCCCTACCATCACTCTCACTGCTGTAATGCTCACTGCTGTAATGCTCATTCTCAGCACTCCTTTGAACACTTCCCCCAGTTGCTTTTGATTCCTTAGCCCTCTGGTTAGAGTTCAGTGTGGTGTCACTTGATGAGTCATCGTTACTGTCGCCTTGTACGGAGTCAGATGGCAATCTCTTGTGATGCTTCACCTTTTTACCTCGACTCCCAAGATGTACCCGCACAGTGGATGCAAACTCATTTGCTCCCTGAGTTATAGAACTTAAGATGCCACCAGGTTTGCTAATGGTACGGACAAAAAGTGGTGAAAGAATAAGGCGTTTGTATGGACCGAGGTCACAAATGTCACCTGTTTCAGCAGCCATGGCTGACTGGCAATCAATATGGACCGATCGTTGGCACCACATGCAGCAATATATGGGAGGACCTCCAAGAAAAGATTCACTGCATAGCTCCTCACAGTAACAACAATACTGGCCTTCTTCGGATTGATCAGCTACATCTGTCCAGAGTACAGTCCATTGATGGATCACATGTTTGGACCCAAACATTGAGACACATTTGCAGTCTTTCTGAGAATTTGGAGAGCATATTATGTGTGCAGCTACACCACAAACATCACAACGGTGAACCATATTTTCCGAAGTCATCATTTGCCCAAGGGGCTGAGCTGGTGAAATAGATTCCAAGCATACACAGCACTTCAGCCCTTTTGCACGAATCAAAGATTCTGTATTCCAAACATGTTCAGAAGTAGGAACCTTGTGGTTTCTTTCAAAATTCTTTCTCTTTGATCTGGCAATTATTTTCATCCAGCTTAAACTGATTTTGCGCCGCCACAGTGAAAAGAAGTACCAAAATGTCCAAAGACCAACTAAACCAACCGTGAAGTAAGCTGTAACTGCTATCCAGAACTCTGATGGAATAGGGGATCTGCTGTTCCAGTGGAGCTTATGCATTTGGAATCGGTCTTGCAACCAGGCCATTCTCACAACAGATGGTCCAAACAATGCATAACCTTGAATCTTGGACATGCACAATAAGAAATTACATCCTTCCAACCATGAATGACTCTAGATCAGAACAGTAGGATCAACCACGTCTGGAAAAGCTGAATAGCCCCCTGGTAAAATGTGCTGCAATTGGAAGACATGTTAATCAACAAAGGGCACATATATGACAGATGTAAATGTAACCAATGTGACCAAAAGGGTGAATGGGTCATACTGGACAGAAGCCTCTGTATCAGTCAGTGAGTCACTGGTCAAACTTCAGAAGTTCTAACAAACATGTGTTATCGAATTAAGTATCAAATGGACCTATAGGTTTCCAACCACAGTAAGAAATATGCCAACTACTCATGTATGACGATTCATAAATACATAAACTGAAATTCAGTAGAGCTTTCTAGGAAATTTTAAATACACAATAGTTGCAATATTTCACTACAAACATAAGTTGCAACCAAAATACATCAGAACATATCCGCTGGGTGCATAAGGAAAGATACCGAACAAATGCATAACTCAACTGAACAAATAGAAATTTGTAAACCAAGTGCCGTTGCTGAACATGTTTCGTGGCTGATGAGACATCTTTCTGATGATTGCATTTTTTATCAGTATCAAGACTGGCAGGTCTAAAGAACAAATTACCGCACATATAGTTGCAGGACTGTTTTCCTATTTAAGTTCTCAAATATCCAGATGCAACATTTTCTTTGTGTTCTAACTGGTTGATTTGCGAAAACTGGAACTCTTTTACCATGTCACTGAGTGCCGCTTGTTTATTAAACTTGAGAAGTCTATTGAGAAAATCCTTCCTCTTTTGGAAAAGAAAAATCAAGATTTTAGCAGTATGTTCCTGCAGGTGGATCAACTGCAGGGCTTCCGTAAAAAAAATGGTTCAGTTGCACCTGAGGTTGGTTAAAAATTGAAATGGACCAATTTCATACAAAACAACTACACTGAGGCCCGGCTTAGCTCCTGCCATTTGCTTGACCGTGAAATTGCATTTAAGACATATGCAGTAGGTTTCAGGTTTGAACCAACTTCCATCGAGGATTCGAGGATCGACTAAAATCACATTCACCGCGATAGCCAGCCTATTGAATTGACAACTATCGCCTATGAGCCACAGTCATAGTAAATTAGAAATAGCCATATTTCATATGCTTGGAAAACAGATAATACGCATCCAAGTGTGCTCATGCAGTTATATAGTCATTTTAATCCACAGCCATGAACATAGAAGATTGTTGAAAACTATATCAAACAAACAACCTTGCGTTCGTGGCCATTAACAGCACAATATTGATCTGTTTGCACATATCAGTTAGGCTGAGTAGGATGCAGATGGCAACAGCTCATCAAAAGCATACGAAGATGAGATACTCGTCTCGAGTCTATTGTTGGAAGTGCATAGTGATGAAATACTAAAATATATAGGACGGTTCTCCCAGAAAAGGAAAAATCAAGGCATTTTAGTGGACGTGTCTATTAAAATTTGGCTTGGGGAGTAGTTATGTCGGCTAAATTCGAAGCTAAATTCTGTACGCGAAGACTAAAAAAGCAGAAAGAGGGAGCGGGGGGAGCAACAAGGTCGGCCAAATCGAGCACAGAAATCAATGGAATAGAAATGAGCAAACAGAGAGGTCAGAACCATCCCCAACTCACACAACGAAACCAGGAGGAAATGGCGCCTCTCTCTCTCTCTCTCTCCGCCCCACCGCCGGCGGTCGTCCCCGCCGCGCAGTCTGCTCCCTCCCTCCGTAACGTTGCGTCTTTCCTTGGCAAAAGGCCAAAAACAAACAGAGGAAGGCATCGATCAAAGCAGGAGAAGAGAGCAGGTGTGTCTCCGGATGCTTCCACGTGGGGCCTGGAATATATTCCGCCCACATCCCAGCCGTTGGTCCGATGATCGGGCGGCTCGGACGGTGAGGATTCACCCACGATGGCTGACGGCGTGAATCTTTCGGTCAAGGTCACACCGAAAGGAAGATACCGGTCGTCTCCACTTTACAGCAAGGCCCCTCAGGCACGTGATAATTACACATGGCTTCAAGATCATTGGAAATGCAAGCCAAAAGAAAGAAAAAACGAACTAGTACCCCAGCTTGGGATTTGGAAACATATAAGCCAGAGGTGGGAAAAGCAAATACTAAGGACATGTTTATTTGAGCTTTCAAAAAGTTGAAACTTCAAGAAACTATAAACTTAAAAGCTAAATTTAAATTTATATGGAAAGTTGGAAAACTCAATTAACTTTCTGAGCTCTTCTAAAAGATACAGCTTTTCAAAAAACTTAAAGTTGTTACTCGAATAAACAGATCCTAACTCCTTTTGAATTGAGATGAATGAAAAAATTAGCAACGCAGGTTACGGTTACGTACCTGCAGGCTGGCTGATGGAGAATTATTGGAGATGGATCAGCTGCGACGACGGCTTTGATGAAGGCGGTCGGAGGTTCAGGCCGGCCTAGCTTTCTGATAATCCCTCGATGGCTCGATCCTGCCGTTTTACTTAAACGAGATGGGATCCGCGTCGAGGCCGCGGGCGGCCGCCGCTCTCGTAGGCACCCCGGGACGGGAGGCAGCGGCCAGCAGCGCTGGCGGCTCGGCCCGTGCATGCCGCCGCTGCTGATCCACTCGGGTGGCCGACGGCCGCGTGTCAGGGTCGACCGCCACGTGGGCCGGTGCGCGCCGGACAGCGCGGCGCTTAATCATGCATGCGTGACTGGGGCCAAGGTCCACGGTGTCGGCAGGTGGCAGGGTGGGCGGGCGTTCCGGTCGAGGCACGACACGGGCACGTCGGCATGATCGATCTTTCCGGCAGTCCGGCTCGAGTTTCAGTTTCATAAATATTAAATTCTATACCACGTTAACAATTTTGTTGACCTTAGGGTATTCTTAATGGTGTTATTTCGTATGACTTTCATGAGCATTAAATTTAATTAAATTTGATGTCACATCATCAATATTGCTGACTTAGCAAGGTTATTATACGAGGAGTTTCATTAGAGAAGAGAGGAGCTTCATCCCCTAACACTTAACATAGTTACTATAGTAATTGTACAATAGAATTGTGCACTGAGACTTAATCTTAATAGCAGGATTATTATAAGAAGAGAGGTAGATGTACCTTACGGTGATGTGGTTCCCAGGAAATCCATTAAACTCAGTTACCAGGGGCGGACACGCGACAAGGACCATCCGGGCCATGGCCCTAGACGCGGTCTAACGAACTCCACTGCCCCCATAATCTTTGGCTTCAAAAACAAGACTTGCCAGCCCAGTGACTAGGGCAGAGCGGTAGAGCACAGGTCAGATCGGGAAATCCTATCCATCTTTTGGAAGATGGTCCAACAGTAGCTAAATAGCTAGTCCACAGAGGCCCACTCAAACTATCTAACATTTTAGATGAAATATCTTAATATATTTTACGTAAATATCTCAATATATTTTACGTAAAAATATTGGTGAATTTTAAAAAAATGTTGATGATTGCAAAAAAAAATATTGGTGCACGTAAAAAATTGTTGATCAATAATATTGGTAAATGTAAGTAAGTTAAAGAAAAATATTTGTATATATAAAAATGTTGGTAAATGTTAAGAAATGTTGATAACAATTAAGTCTTTTTAAAAAAAATGTTGATGAATACCAACAAATATTGATAGATGTTAAAAAAATGTTGTACATGGACTATATGGCCTTTAAAGATAAATTGGTTATCTACCTTCCAGAAAATATATAGGAACTTTGTCGATCACTCTAACTCTGACTCCGACACTGAAGAAACCTTGTATTTGTTGTTTGACTCGGGCGTGTTTGGAGGAGCTCCGGCCGGCTTCGACTCCTCCTGACGCGCGCACTGCTGCATCAGAGGAGCCGGAGCTGGTTTGTGTGGCTCCTCCGGCTCCTCCAACATTTGTGAAGGGGGGAGGAGGAGAGAGGAAATTAGCTTCTAGGAACAACGTTACTACAGTACATAAATAGTATGTCAGGTGGAGCCGGAGCCCGATGGGAGCTCCACCAAACTGACCCTCAGGTCATAACGAACGGAAGGGTACCACACATGTGTTCACCGTGTAAGAAATGCGAGCAACCATGAACACTTCTCGATTCTGTCTATCTCTTTAGCAAAGAGTGTAAGTGCGATAGATGAGCCTGTCGACCAGGAAAATCCTCTGATGTGCTCCCTCCGTCCCAAATTGTAGGTCGTTTTGATTTCTTCATGTTTATAGATATTTATATGTATTTAAATAAAAGTTAAAATAATCTACATTTTGAAACGGAGTAGGTACTCTGAAGACAGCCGAGTACACGCTGTTCCGTGTCTCGGAGGAAGGGATCAAGTTGAGCGATCCATTGAAGGAGTTGCGTGGAGTGCACGAGTGTGGATCCACGGAGTGACCGCAGCCCACAGAGTAACCTTTGTGGATTTTCCTACTTTTAAATTTCACATATATGATGAAGGAATAAAGTGTTACTATTGCATTTTGTCATGGGCCAGCAATGCCATGGGCTATCAAGCCCATTTGCGAGTCACAGCCCAAGAGTAGCCGGCCGCCCAGGGTAGTGAGCAGTGACACATTTTTACTCGGTCATCTTCAACTCTATGCGCCCAGGAAGAGTTTTTGAAGGGAATGCCTTCAGGCCGATGATGCAAGTGTTTGCCACGATTCAAGAAGATGCCAATATGCGCTAAAGGGCGTACGGGAACCCAGTCCTGGGTTAGTGTATCTTAAGTTTTCTTAATGAGTAAACTTAGGGCCTGTTTGGCTCCACCCTGTTAAAGTTTAACACCCGTCGCATCGGATGTTTGGATGCTAATTAGAAGTATTAAATATAGACTAATTACAAAACTAATTGCACAGTTGGAGTGTAATTCGCGAGACGAATCTATTAAGCCTAATTAGTCCATGATTTGAAAATGTGGTGCTACAGTAACCATTTGCTAATGGTGGATTAATTAGGCTTAATAGATTCGTCTCGCGAATTAGCACAAGATTCTGCAATTAATTTTATAATTAGCTCATGTTTAGTTTTTCTAATTAGCATCCGAACATCCGATGTGACACTGTTAAAATTTAGCACCTCGTATCCAAACACCCTGTTAGAGAGATAATTTATTTATGTAATATCGAACTTATTGTAAATTTGAACTTCTAACTTCTTAAATGAATTTAAGAATCAGCAGTGCTCCTCCTTTACTTAAAAAAAAAATCTTCAACTCTATCTCTGGTTGCCGTGCGAGTCAATCGGACCGTGTCCCTCTTGGATCAGAGCTGCAATCCGCAAATGATGGGACTATGCGAAAATCCTACCTCCAAGCCTTCCTCTTAAGTCCAGAACATCTCGACTTGCGTGTAAAAGTCGCCTGACGCTTGACGGGGCCCCATCTCACATCGATGCAGCTGTGCTAGTACCGTTCGGTTTTATTTTTGAGATGCTGTTCTTGAGTGCTTATCATTCAATTTTGTGAGCAAGATGTACTGTACATGATGTGTTCCTGATCCTTTCCAATTTTCTTCCTTTTGGCTACTGAATTTGCATACACCTGGATCCTATCTGACAAATGTTTTCCTTACTAGCTGCCTTGTTTTTATAGTGAAGGTGAGAATTTATCAGAGAAAATTTTGTGCATTACAAACTGGAGTCTGGAGTAGAATTGGGCACGGGGCTTAGGCTTTCAGTTCTGAATCCTTTTGATCACTTCACCATCTTCAGTGCTTTGTCCGTTTGTCGTTCCATGCTGAAGAAACATCGCTTATTACCGTCTCCTGCTTCTCACAGTCCAACCCTGAATCCTGCTCTTTGGTGGCTTTGTGCTCTTGATCTCTGTCCTTGCCCCATAGCAACATGTAAAGGCCCAGAATCACAAGGACCCCTCCAATTATGCTGCGGATACATCAACGGGAAGATCAATGATGGATATGATCATGGATTCATGGTCAGCCACATTATTACTCATGAAGAGGAGAGGAACATAAGCTTCAGGAGCAAGAGAGTGACATCCCACGTACCTCCCGACGTATAGATTTTCACCAAAGATGAAGTAGGCTACTGTGGTCACCATGACCGTCAAGAGGGGGTTGAACATGGTAACAAAGACGGGGCCTTTCTTCTTGTTGCACCACAGCTGAATGAAAACTGTCAAGCCATTGCAGGCGATTCCCTGAAGAATTCAGACACCATGTATCAGCACAGGAATGGGAACCCTGCCGTTTTGTGAGGGAGCTTGGATCCCATACTTACTAGTCACATACCGTGTACACGATGCACCAGAACTTGAGGCCGAAGCCTATGAGCCAATCTTCCAGGTTGCGCTGCATAAACGCCGCGAAAACCGCCGCCTGCATCCCTCCAACCATTGAGATCCATGCCGTCAGCGAGAGCTTGGCTGGGTACCTCTTTACAGACGACGCCTGCCACCATTTTTGGACCAAATTTTAATAAGCTTTATATAATTAAAATTCTTTTTAAAAATCATTTCCTATCTCCAATCAAATTTTATCTTTCCTGCACTACTGATGCTCTTATGTAGTAGTAACTGAAAGCGGCTATTTAGGCACCTGCAAGATGAAGCAGATTGACCAGCATATGCAGCTAGCCACCGCAAGCAGTGATCCTTTCACCCAGCTTTCATGTGCCACTGCAACGCCGCTGCCGTGCATGTGAATAGGGGCCTTCCAGAGGCTCCTTATCGCCGCTCCTTTGTACAGGCTTATGGTGGTCACCCCAGCAAACGACACCATGGCCCCTGCGATTTTCGCGAGTCCTCGCAGGCTCCTGACGTTTACAATCTCCATCCTGAACACGAGCCAAACCACTGTGAAACTGCAGACGAATGCCAAGAACGCATCTGCTGTATGCTGAAAGTTTCTCCGGGACACGTCACCTGAGGATGATGGCGATGACAAACGTGATTGAGGCGACGGCGTTCACCATAGAGGTGACGAAAGTTGGAGATGTGTACTTCATGCTCGAGAAGTACATGTTCAGGGTTAAGCTCCCCCTGCAAGACCCAAGGTGAGATTGGAAACCGATCGAACGTGTATTTTTTTTTCTAAAAAAAAATCTTGTAAGATATCATGCATACTTTCTTTTCAGAGAGAAGAACAGGAACAGACATCTTACCCCAGAAGTGACAGTACAAATATCTCCAGAAACAGCATGAGTGTCATTTTAGGCCTCAACGTCCTGCAAAAGATTAAAAGAACACCAAAAGTCCCAATAACGAGCAAGGTTCAGACTTCAAACCATCAGAGCGACGAATTAAAGTGATCTTATTTACTTCTCGTAGAAGTAGGCGAACGGCCAGAGGACACAAGCCGCAAGGAGGTGGCGGTAGGTGACGTAGACGTAGGGGTTGAGCCCCCGGTTGAAGGCAGCCTCGGTGACGAAGTAGAGGAGTGTGAAGAACACCTGCGCCAGCACCATCAGAGCGTGCGGCGCGTACCTCATCATCCACACCGACCCACACGCCATTTCTTACTGTGATGTGCCTCTCGACGAAAGCTGATCAATCAATCAGTGGTGCCAAGACCAGATCGCCCTGTGGTTATAGATACAGGGCAGGGTTGCGGCAATCCGTACGGTGGCTTCTGCTGTGATAGCCTCTAGTATGTGTATACGCATGGTGGCTGCATGAACACTCTCACGGCGGCAGCCAACGGCAGCACATGGGAAATTTTTTCAGAAGTTAGGTATGCTCTTCTCTTTCAGCTCCTCGACAAGGCTAAAGGAGTAGTCCTTTTTCAGAAGCTTGAACCATGAAGAGACTGTTTCCTTTTACCACTGTTCTTCAGCACCTAGAGTTACGATTAATGGAGCATCCACTTATCAACCCCACTTTCTGTTATGCTCTCCTAATGCGTAAGCGTAATGCTCTTTACCTGTGCCCGCTGATTGCTTTATTCTCCTATTGGATTCGTCCAGGGTGCCACCGATGGTTGGCATCTTCCTTTCAGGGAAGTGTGTTTGCTCCCGTTCTTTCCATTACAAGAACAGGTGCCGCACTGGCCATTCAGAAGACACATTAGTCAGATGCATGTGCCTCAGAAGATATATCACTTTGTTTGTATGAGTAAAATGTACTCTCTGAATGATGTGTGCCATTACCTTTGAAAATCTCTGGGTTCTTTTTTTTTCCTTTTTTTCCTTTTCCTTTTTTTTCCCATTCCACCACCGTTTCCCTGAAAAGTAAACAAGATATCAGCGGTTCAGAGTGTAGTTAGGGGCAGTTTTTAGGATTTTTATGGATTTTCCATGAAAATACATAAAAAAGCTAGACCAAAATAGTAAACAATATCTGTATGAAAATCCACAAGTATCATTTCCAAAATCCTGAATTAGTTGCTAAAAATAAAGTGTGCTATGTTTGGCATTATGGAATTCTCTATGTAGTTGATCAGTGTGACAGTACCCCAGACAAAAAAATGGCTTGTGCTCGCCTCTATTGCCGCTGCTTTTGCTCTCCATATCCTTCAGAAGATTACCATTACGAATACAGGATTCCACTGCATGCTTCATCGGAGGGCACTGGTGGCTGCAAATGGGAAATTACTGGTGGACATTTTAAATGCATTTTTGTTTAGTGCGCATGAGATCATGAGAATCGAAGAGATGAGTTCAATACATCGCGACATATCGCAGCTGGATCATGAGAAATATTTCATCTCAAATAGTTTAACTTTATACATCTCAGATTTGACCGAGGAATTGCCTTTAGCTGCATCACTCTGGCCAATCCTCCATTTGATCAACTGTTGGGATCTGCAGTATTTCTTCAGCATCTTCAATTCTTCATGCCAGAACGTGTCTGGTACCAGCTGCTCATCCCAGTCACATACCCCTGGGTTCATTAGTTCAGAACCTAAATTATCCCTCTTTCAAGAAATGTTGGCAAGCACTTAAACTGGAGAACATCCGAGTTCAACTGATTGAGCAAGAATCAGCCGAGATGGTTAAATTTGTGTTGGCCTAGAAAAGGAATTGGGTTTGCAGATCATTACGTTCCTGTGGTGCTGGTCGGATGCCAGGAATGAGGCAAATGCTGGTGAACGGCTACAATCAACTGAGGAGGTGGTGGTGTTCGGAGCAGGCAAGTATGTGCATGCTTTCAGAAGTGGAGCTGCTGGACACTGTGGCCAGTATGACGATGAACAAAGTAAAGGTTGGAAAAGCCACCGCCAGAGATACTCGAAGTGAACTTTGATGGTGCATTCTCATCATACAGAACACGGACCACGCAGTATTGTCAGGAGCCCAGAATTTAAATGCAGTCCGCGATGCTGCGTGCCCGGAATTTTACTGCAGTGCACGATGCTACGTGTGCTGAAGCACAAGCTTGGTTAGCCGCTTTAGCGGCTACGGTGCATAATGGTATGACGAAGATCATTTGGGTTTACTGCTTAGTGACCTGGCTGATTCCCAGGCAGAATAAAGGGCGAGCAACCATGAGTTCCCAAAAAACAAATGCAAACAGCAAACTCTGCCTTATGAACTCATAAAAAGAAACCCCACGAGCAAATTTTGGTAACATGGCTAAAGAGTAATCATCTAATCACCACAATTATCAGTGGTTAATCTATAGCAAAAGGAAAGCACACCATGACCATAAATAAGGTCACGCACATCGCAAACACAATTCCTTTCTTCAATTCCAGAATGAGTTCAGATACTGCATTAGGTACTCAAAACATAGTGCGATGCCATAACTAGATGCATTAAACTTCAAATTCTCTGAACCCAGAAAGGCAGGGCAAGTCCTAGTTCAAAACTGCAAATAAAGTGTAGCCATCTCAACCATCGAACACGACATCATTGAAACAGAAGACAAGAGAGATGCTCAAGCCTCGACAGCAACCCTTCCAGCCACTTGGTCCAGATCACGCCTTCCCTGGGAGGTGATGAGCCGCCCACTGCAAAGAAAACACAAGATAAGCTTCTCTAAGCCACAATGCCACAAAACATTATCAAGCAAGACAAAAAGGCTCTTTGTAGTTGGATTACCCCTTGGGATCAACATCAATGATGCCCATCTTCTGCAACTGCTGCAGGATGTTACGTGAAATGGCACCACTACTCTTGCAGAAGTGCGGTGGGCGGGAGCCGTTCCTCTGGCGACCACCGTAGATCTTCTGGAAGCCACCCACACCAATGCCTTGCCTCAGGTAGATCTTCCTTGCAATCGAGGCTGAAGGAGGAACAAAATTGGAAATCTGATTATGTGCAAAATCTGGATATTCAGATTCATAAATGATATTGCAGAAGAACAAGAGTCCTCACCAGCCCTAGTGTAGTACCAGTCAGGGTCATAAGGAGGGAGCTCCTTGAACCTCGCAGTCTTCACAATGTCAACCCACTCAGGGAGCTCCATCTAACAAGATAAATTAGTTATATTAGTTATAAGAAATTCAACATTGTATATATGGATATTGACAAGCAGACAATTAATGCAACAGAGAAGAAACCATTTCTCCCAGCCTCACATCTCTAATCTAATTGCTTGTTCAGATATAAAACATAAGCTTTGTTTATTGAAGCAACAAAAACTGCAACTACAATTTTGAATTAAAAGCCAACTAAATAAAAGGAAAGCTTGATAGTAGTAGCACTTGCAAAAAAAATGAGCCGAACAACATTCACGTGATAAATGTTTGATGCAACAACCAGAATAAGCTATTTCACTCAAAGACTACTTGACAGATAAAAATAGAAACAAATAAATCACCTCATATGGGGCCTGTTATGCTCAGGGAACTTCCTAGAATTTGCCCAAATCCCAAGTAATATGGATAATAAAACAGCCTTTACAATCCAACAAATACGATCAAAACTAACTTTGACAATCTACGTAGACTTCAACATATCAACACCAACAACTGAGTATTGATCTGCCACATATACCAAAAGACCCAGGAAAGCAGCATTTCCACACGGCAAGTTTGTCTAGGACCAACACAAACACAATTCATGATTGAAGTTACTAGTGCTACCCATTCAGTAGTCCAACTAAGGTTGCAGTTTATTTGCCACCACAAATCTCCAATCAATCCCAAATCCGTTCTCCCTATCTCTAATCAAGCAAGTCGGCGAACAAAGCATCTTTTTTCCACAAATCTGAGGATGGGCGCCATGTACCGGCCTCCAGAGAGGTGTTGCCAGGGAAGAGCTGAGGCCGCGCACGGCCTGCTGCTGCTGCGGGATCCAGCGTTGGGCGCAGCCTGGGACAAGATGTGGCGTCGAGGGCCAGCGGCGGGCGCGACCGGCGGCAAAGCTACTGCGCGGGTGCCGGCGGCGGATCAGCCAGGACACGCTGGGCCGCGCGACGAAAGGCCAACCTACGGAGGTGCGCAAGGCCGCGAGGGGGCTTGGACCGTGGGGCGCGACCATTCTACGAACTGCAGCGTCGAATCGGAAGGGGAAGGCGGGCGAGTCGGGCGGCGTTACCTTGCCGGAGCGCTTGAGGTGGGCGGAGTAGGCCTTGACGAACTCGTGCGGGTTGACATCCTTCACCGTCCTTGCCGTAGAAGCCGCCATCCTGCCACCGCCACCGCCGCCGGGGGACGAGAGGGAGACAGGGGAGGAGAAGGGGTGGGCGCTGCGGCTGCTCGGGGTTAGGGTTTCGTCGAGGGGCGGCTTGGGTGGCGGAGCGCAAATATATACAAGATGGGTTCGGGATTGGAGCGTCAGATGGGAAACGGACGGTTGAGATGGGTGAGCAGGTGGGTTTAGGGTTGGGGTATGGTATGGCTGTATGGGCCGCGCTGAGCACGGTGGTGTGCGTGTTCGAGTTGGGCCGAGAATGGCTGACGAGAGTGGGTTCTAGTTCTAATTGGTCCAATAGGATATGGTATAAGGAAAAAGTCCAACTCCCTCATCTATTATTCGAAGTCTATGCTAACTACTACAACCTTTTGTTTTCCATCTCAAAAAAAGAGAATATATATTTATGTGTTGACAGATATTACAAATTATATAATGTTGCAATGTTATTTTGTAACGTTGCTGGTGTTATTCTCCCATGCTGCATGCAACTAAAAACATGTAGTACTACACAACATGTAGTCTTTACCGTGCTATAGTGTAAAGAGCTTCAAACTTTAACTCTGCTTAATCCCAACTTCAAACTTCAAGCGGCGGATTCCACCAAAGACGACGAAGATCAGCATAGAAGGCCTTGGGGGACTAAAATGTAATTTTAAATTCTATATGTACGGGTTTTGGTGTAACACGATGGATGCACTAACTTGCGCTTCCGTCAATAAAACCCAACCTATTGCTCTAAACACGAAAACTAGCTTGCCTCATTTCTTCAGAAGAAGGGAAAAAGGTCCATTCATCCTTCGTTGTGGAGTCTCATACTCCCTTGTGCTCGATGTATTAGGGTTTGGAAAAAAAATCAAACTTAATAAGTTTTGACTAAAAATGTTTGTTTAGTATCTAACAATTACTCATAGATTTGTATTTTACATGTTTTCTAATATGGTGGTGGTGACGTGTGTGTAACAGTGGATATTATAAGATAAATAAAATCTTTACCAAGTCCTAATACGCCTTAGGTGAAAGAAAAGAAGGGGGGTGCTTCCTAGTTAGTCAGATCATTTCTTAGGTTTAAACGTTTTAATTTTGGACCAACAATTAGTCTAAGGATTTATGACTTCATATTTTGCAAGTGATCTAATACAATATCAATTATATGGTTATGAGCAATATATATAGAAATAAAATATTAATGATCAAAGTACAATGTCTGCACGGTTGGTCAAATTGCATCCTACGAATAGGAGGAGTACTACTTGAGAGAGGACTACCTATCAGTAAAATATTAAGAAAAAAATATAAATTACTCGCCTAATGTATAAGCAATATCAGATAGAACTCTAAATTTTTTTGTTTGAATTTACTCCTACAAGTATGTCCATTGATCCAATTTACCTCTTAAAAAGATTTCTCTTTTTTTTCTCCATGCACAATTGGATTTTTAAGTTAAAACTTTTGCAGGGCATAATAACCTATGCTTAAAAATATTTTATGACATTTTTATCATTATTTCCGATAGACTACAACACCTAATAAAAAATTAATCCTTTGGATATATAATTGTTCAAATAATAATATAAATCCATAGTATATTGTTTACATAATTTATGATGCTCACTATCATGCTATAAAATTTAACTTAAAACTTAACTTGTGCGTCGAGAAAAAAAATCTTGTTAAGTGATAGATTGGACTTGCAAAAAGTTGTATAATTTTTATGTAATTGTGGGAGTAAATTGAAACAAAAAAAATTATTTAGAAGATTATCTAGACTTTGATCTATAGTAACAAGCTCACAAGAAAATGCAACTGTGATCTGAAAACCGTGAGAAGTTTTCAAGCTCGTATGAGATGTTGAAACAATTAATATCAGTATTTCAATTTTTCTTAAAAAATCAGTATTTTAATAAAAGTTTATTTTGTTTGTTTGGAAACTGAGATCAATCTTTTTTTAGAGAGAATATTTTTTCTATTTATACTACAATCCTAAAAATCTGAAACTGAAACCCCCGAACCCTTTCCGAGTAGGTCGTATGGTACTCCACTCAGAGTAGGATCGACTTGGGCGCCCTTGGGCGAATTCCACACCGAGCAAATGTCGGCCCCCTTCGTCATCATCTCCCCACCACCACCGTGCCGCGTCTTGGGACGATCAAGGTCTGCGATCCTTTGGATTTATTGGTTCCTTTCCCGGTTGCCCCTTTGGATTTATTGGTTGCTTCACTCGCTCCTGCCCTGGTTCAGCCCAAGAAATGAGACGAACCGATTAGGGTATTAGGCTGAGGCATAAACAAGATTGCGTCTCGGGGGAACTCTCAATTCATTTTTTGGCTTGTTCCAGGTGGCGCGAGAAGAAGATTTGCGCTCGCAGATTGGGCATGATGGCTACTACTTTGATCTCGTTGGCTTCAGCAGGGTCCAGGCTTTCCAGGTCCCGGTAGATACACCCATCTGTCGTTCCAAGGTATTGCTATTTGCTACGCACATGTACTCTAGGTATGGTCTTTTTCTGTTAGGTATATAAATGAAATGGACCTAAATTTCCATTTCTGAGAATTCAAGCCTACGCACCTCGGTGATAGTCCCAGGAAAGCTATCACGTGCGAATCCCTATCTCAGATAGTACAAATCCATACCAACACAGAAATATAAAGCAATAACAGAGTATGAATATTATAGATAACATAAGTAATGAATACATCTCAGCGGCACATGTCGGTACAAGTCCATCTGGACTGAATCAAGAAAGGACGCAGAGGAAACATAAGCTATGACGAACTCCATCTCCAGAGGCGACTCGAGCGAAGAACAGTCTCTAGTCTTCCCAACCGTCGTTGTTGAAGTCGTAGTCGGGCTCCGACCCTAAAAAACCACCATCTACCCGAGAAGTAGGTAGGCTATGTCAACTCCCAAAGCAGCAAGCTAAGGAAACGAGGGAATTATACTACATGCATGAGTAAAACCTATATATGGTTGTAGGGGTTTATGCAGCAACAACAGCAATCAAGGAAGTGGCAAAGCAACATCATTTCCAAGGTCAACACCTCAAACAAGAAAGTTGTCACAAAACCAAAACCTTCACCCAAGGGTCCAGCATCCAAACACACCAGGCCATGTGAGAGCTCCCTTCCCTCGCATCTCAACGGCAAATGTCAGCCTATCTCAAAATGGGAAGGTAGAGGAATAAGAAAAAGTTTAGCCAGAAGTAGCGGTAGTCAACAACACTGTTCATAACTAGTGGACACGGACTATAGCTATAGTTTTATACACTTTGCAGAGGTTGTACAACTGTACCCACATGAATGGAGCCTGAACGGTAGCAATCCATCCAAACTCCACCTAACAGCCGAAGCCCTAGTAAGTGGATAGCTCTTTCCTATTCCCTCGAGTCTGGAACCATCCTCAGCTGCAGGGCACACTGTCACCAGAACCTTGAAGCTATGAAACCTACCCACGCCGGGGTGCAGTCTGGTCAGAGCAGGCCAACACCTCGAACTCCCTACACGATCCTCCAATCTGCCTACAGGCAGAGCACTATCCACTACTAATCTCGAACCGAACCCTGCCCATAACATCAGCGAGCGGTAAGTATGAAAATAGCTTCTGTGCTGGTGGTAAACTGACTCAGTCCTTAAGCGGCTGAGAGCGAGCACTCTACCAACAAGTATGTACCGAAGCACCTGCGACGTACAAGTACGCCACCTGCTCCTCAGTAACAAATAAGGCACCCGCCGCAGGTACGGGGTATAGAGAGAGTCCAGAAAGCTCTCTCCCAGCAAGGCACTCCTTAGTACCAACCATAGCTCGCTCACGCCAATACACATCAAGGAATCACACTCACCCAACACACACGCGAGAGTGTTCAAGGAATCCCATCACCAGATCCATGGCAAAAGCCCATCCATAACTCAAAAGCATGTATATGGATATATGAGCGGTGGACTAGCTAGGGGTATGTAGCTAGTCCACAAAAGTGGGTAAACAAGGATAACAGGATAAACAATTATCAAGGTATGGCTAAAAACATTAGTGATGCAATTTATCATCATCAAGTAACATAAATAAAGTGCTAACAACTAAGCATGCATAGGATCTATATGATTGGAAGTGACATGACATCTTGTCCATAGTCAATTGGATCCTCCTTGGCGTAGTTGGGGTCTTGAAGGTCTTCCTGGTTGTAGCTCGGGTTTGAACAAAATAAGATACAACGAAACGTAAATTAAACGGCATTACATCTAGGAAAGAACTTCAAGAAAGCTAAATTTAGAAGATCCAAATAACACCAAACTATCTACAAACAGCACAGGCTCGATTTTACGAATTTAATGCAACTGTTTTCATATTTTTCAGAGTTAAAATGCATTAGTTATGAATTTTTAAAGATTAAAATATTTGTTTAATTATTTCAATAATTTTAGAAAACATTTATTAGAAAGGTGACACATGTAAACAACCAATTGGGCCACGTGGCAACACGAGGGCGTGCCACATGTCCGGCTGACGTTAGCGTTGACCCGATCAACGATCAATGGTGAGCCTCACGGGTCAGTGGGCCCCTTAGCTTGTCAATGGGCCCCATAGGTGGCCCAGGCTTGGACACGTTAGTGCCACATGACAGCCACATGGCTCTTGCGCGCGCGTGGCGTGGTGCGACGTGGCGCGTCACGGCGCAGCGTGTGCACGTGCTGGCAAGCGAAGGCACGCGGGGACAGCGCCCACGATGTCGCGGTGCTGTGCGCGGCCAGGGCGTAGTGGCGTGAGGCGCGGCGCTGCGTGTGCGGGCGCGTGTGCGCGGGCATGGGACGGACCCCGGCCGCGACACGGGCATGGTGGCGTGCGAGGCCCCGTTGTCCCGAGCTCGCGGCGGCCGGCGGCGAGGCAGTGGCGCGGCCTACAACTACGGCGCTACTGCTAGGGAACAAGGGAGAGATGGGGAGGCGTGCTCACAGCGAGGGAGAGGAGGCAGCGGCGTCGAGCAGCGTCGGGCGGTGTCTCCTCGGCGGCTCCCTCAAACGGTGGTGGGCGCGACTCCCTTGGGCGGTCCTTCTCCCTTCTCCTTCTTTTCCTCTCCACCTCCTCTTTCTCCTCCCCCGGCTTCTCCTCCTCTTTCCTTCCTCTCCTCCCTCCCTTCTTCCTTCTCTCGGTGAATAGCGGCGGACAGGCGGCACCCGATTGTATGGCTTGGAGAGCACCCGGGTGCCCCTATTTATAGCGGAGGAGCGCGGCTAGGGTTTAGGGTAGGTGCGTAGGCGGCGAAGCGGACGGCCGGGATGAGCGGCGGAGCGGTGCGGGCA
Source organism: Setaria italica (assembly GCF_000263155.2). Classification (NCBI taxonomy): domain Eukaryota; kingdom Viridiplantae; phylum Streptophyta; class Magnoliopsida; order Poales; family Poaceae; genus Setaria; species Setaria italica. The sequence continues at coordinate 42,235,049 of NC_028458.1, forward strand.
GCGTGGAGCTCATTCGAGGCTGCTAGCACAAAAGGAGAGGCGTGGGCAAGGGTCGTACACGCGCGGATGAGCGCGATAGTGCACTCCAGCTTAGGCGCGAGCGCGGCGTGCACGCGCGACGAGCGTGAGGAGGGGGTATGGACGTGGGGAAGAAGAAAAACAGGAGCTGGGCGACGCTGACAGGCAGGGCCGGGCGGCAGCGAGAGAAGGAGGAAGGCGGGCGCGCGGGCGGAGCGCATGCGTGAGCTGGGCCAGCCTGTTGGCCAGGCGGCGGGCTGAGCCTTGCGCGGGCGAAGGTGAGGTGGGCGAGCGCGCGGTTGGGCCAGCTGGCTAGCTACGCCGGGCGAAGGCGGGCTAGGCAGAAAGGTTGGCGGGCCGGTCGGGTTAGGTAGGTTAGCATGCCGGCCTCATAGGTTAGGATGTTAGGTTAGTTTGATTATTATTTGATATAGGTTTAGATTTAGATTTAGTTTGAATTTTGAATTAGATTTAAAATTCAAACAAACACTCAAACATAAACTCCAAATAAAATCCAAAAAAACCAACTCAACCCACATAAATTTTAAAATGGAATTTTTTGGATGAGGAGAGAATTAGCTAACATTTCCAAATGGGCACACAATGCAAACAAAAAGGTTTTAAATTGTTGCAAATTTCACTCATATAAATATTAATTTTTTTTGGAATATTACAATTAACCCCCAATTTTGGTTGCATACGGGTAGAATTTTAGTTTTTCAATTTTAGGAATTTCTTTACGAAGCCCTCTGCTAGTCTGAGATGAAATTCAAGCTAAACTAAACATACTGCAAATTTTACTGAACTGATGTGGTTTGGTTTGTTTGTATTTTGTTCTTTCACCATGCAGTGCTTCACTATTTCGAGGGTCCTTGTTGCTACACGGACAACAGAAAAAAAAATCAATTCTACAAATCTAAGACAATTAAATTTCTTTAGGCTATTCCACGAATTCTGCATACCCTGCTAGATGTATCCTGTTATAGCTTTATTGTTGGAGTAAGAGCCGGAAGTCCTGGAAAGCATGCAATCCATAATTTTTGTGTTTTCTTGTTGGTGCGTCAACTGTTTCTTTAACGGCACAGGTTTGCTATTTCCTTATCCGCGCCCACTGTTCCTTTTAACAGCTAAACTGTATGTTTCAAGCTTATGCTTCTGCCATGCCAAACATCTCTTGTAATGGGTGAACTGTATGGTTTAATTATATTTGTTATGTGAAAAACGTATCCAGTTCTTTCCAGACTGCAATAGACTTGTTACACCTTGCCTACTCATATACGATTCTACATCTTACTAACTTATCCTTCTGAGCTCAATGTCATCATGTAAATTTTGATCTTTTCATAATTGTTCATGGTTCTATTTTAGCTTATTGTGCTGAAAGAAGACATTCATGCTCATGAGCTTGTTGTGCAGGCTTTAGTGGAATTTTTTGGACCTTTTATAATGCTTCTTACTGTATGTTCATAGTGCGATCTCCATGAACTCAGGTCCATAGTTTTGTCTGGAGATTATACTTTTTACTAAAAAATAGTGATGGTTGACATTATTGTTTATTCTCTGAGAACTAGACGCAAGCAAAGGCTAAACGATGCTCTCATTTGTATTGTTCCCTTGTATAAACTGTAGAAGATGAATCTGACTGATTCTGATTATCACCCGGTCATTATTGGTGTCTCATTGTTCAGCATACTGCATACTGAGTGGTTGAGTTGCTCCACAGGAAGAACTAGCTGAAGAATTCGGCACCTCAGTTCAATCTCAACGCCTCTGGTTGTGGGCTTAACGAGAAAACAACACATACCGTCCTTACAGGCCTTTATCTCCCAAGGAAGAGAAACAATCTGTGAGTTGCAAACTGTTTCTTGACACAGTTTTGCTTTGAAGAACTTTGTTTTATCCAGGATAAATTATGAAATCAGACTCCGTTCACTGCACCAGTGCTTCATTTGTAGGATTTCTTTTGCCTGGATTGGCACAAACTAATAGACCGAAGGGAATTCCACTGGCAACTTACTGGTGGTTCTTGCCTTTAACCGTACTAACTGGTGGGCCCCAGTATTATTTTGCAACTGGTCAAAAGTTAGGTTTAATTTCAATCTTAGCCTTTGAAAAGGTTTAAAAAACTGTCATCACAACTGTTACATGTTGCATGATGGATTTGGCTTGAATAGGAGGATAAGGAACCAAGAAGGACGTATTTTGGGCGGGTCTTCAGTATCTAGCATTCTAGTTGTACAAGAGCTGAGTTTATCTATAATAATGAAGCTTCACCTCCGGCCACATTTGGGGCATAGTTTTCATGTGTGGATCCATCATGTGTTGGTTGCCAAAGGTACAAGGGAGTGCTGCCACGTTTTTCCCTTCCTTATATCATGGCTTGGGTAGTTGGATGTATTGTCAGCTGTTATAGCCTATACAATTCATTTTCCACAGCTACAAAACCACCTCCAAGATCTCCTTTTTTGGGGAGGGAGGTGCTTGTGTTGTCACCAAAGGCTTAAAAGGGCTAGGATAACTGATTTTTTAGTCAAGGAGGTTGACTCAACGAGCCATCAAAGTTCAGGGGGACAATATTGACTCATTCAACTATTTTTTAACCTTTAATGATTTGATCTTTTTACATGGAAAGCAAGCATCAATTGACAGAGGTGGGACTCAAATTTACCCACCTGAAATGGAATTCTCGCCCTTTACCACTAGGGAAGCTATGCCCTTTGGTTTGTGTTATGTTGCAATATCACAACAATACAAAATCTAAGGAATTTGTGTTATTAGTCCTTGCACTACCTGCAGCTGCCCTTGTGTCTCCACTCCTCCTGGGTCCTGGCCCTAGGCCATACCAACTCTTGAATGGACATGATTATGTTTTGTTAGCTTGGTAGGTAATTGGTTGCCATATTTGTGTAATATAGCCCTCGCATGATTTATTTCGATGAAAAGGGATGTCCTTTTTGTGTGATGAATGATGCTTCCTTTTGCTGATACACATTTATTGATATAAGAAGTTTTCTTCATGAAATGTTAAATTATGAAAATTCACTCTTGTAGGTAGGTGGACTGAAGTTTCAGAAAAATGAGCTGCATCAGTTGTTGGAGGTTGAAACTCGAACTTCAAAAAATATTTTCTAGTAGATTTTTTCTTACAGGGACATATATTATTTAACACCCAGGATAAAGTTTTTGCTAAAGCACACCCCTGAAGCAGGGTACTACGAATCACTGCTATACACATGGGCATGAAGTGTTTAGTACAAGCATAAAGATGCTTGAGGGTTCAGACATAGTAAATCTGTGTTGGTTCTTTTCAGCTAAGTGAGCACAAAAATGAAATTTTATTGCTACATCCCTAGCTCTGTCCAGCATAAATTTTAAACCTTAGGTGTTAAAATACTATTCTTTAAAAGAATTCTTTTTCATCTAATGCATCACCATGTTTACTGAATTTCCCTTAATATGCGCTCACTTAGGTTATTGATCCTCTTTCTTCACTGGACCTGATAAGTAAAGAAGATCTGTTCGTGTTTCTAAAGCTCATCACCCAGTTCAAACACAGCTACGGTCAACAGTTATTTATCAATACCTCCCCGGCCCCCTCCCTTCCTTTTCTCCATTCTTCTTCCTACTTTGCGTTAAGAACATTCACTAGATTTTATTCTTTTGGATGGGACAAATAGATTTATTGGTTCCCTCTTTGTGAAACCTTCATCGAGGCCTTCTGATATTCTTCCACAACTAAGAACTCTAGCCGGTTTTCATGCACATGAGGAAATTGATTTATTTGAGGTTTGGTTTTGTACCTTCGTAAATTAGCTACTCTTAATCCGAGTTGATATGGTTTTGCTGTAATTTAAATCATATGTACTGGGTTATCACTTTGCAGGAAGTAAAATTTGCACCAGTCTTGTGTGTAAAAGTCGACATTGATAGTACCTTTTCATCTACTGAGGTTGGTTTATACTACCTGTCATCTCTTTTCCATTCGCTCAAGTAAACTTAGTTTCTTGTCTTATTTCACCAGTAGATTGAAAATGGGGACATCATTTGCTACCAGAAAATCCCAAAGTCAGAGGACACATATCCTTATGTTAGATTGTTCTTCGAGCATGTTCATGATCAGGTCTTTGTTTGTGGCTTTATGCTATATTTTTCAAAATCAATTTACAGTTTTCAGCCTCGTGTGACAAGATTGTATTTCCTGTTGGTTTTAAGTCCTGCCCCCTTGTATGCTTACTCCTTTATCGTTAGATGGATCTTTCCTACTTTTGAAGTACAGACTACAGAGGGAGCCCATATGTTTTTTTGTTTCTTTGACATTATCTCCTTTAATGGTTCAAATAAATGCATATTGTGCTTATTAATCCTTTAGCATAAATTTTATTCACATAATTACATGTAGGATGCACAAATGAAAATACAAGCTCTGGAAGAGGAGATTGTTATGTTAAAGCTTCAGGATCATTGTGAAAAAGAAGCAAAAGAGGGTAAATCAATGTTGGAAGAGCATCTTTTGTTTCTCTTTATATTTGAAAGAGAAACTAGCTGCAGCAATATATAACCTCCATTTATGTAATGCAGAATGTGATCAATTGAAATTGGAACGAGATACTGCTGTGCGACAGGTGGATGAATTACGGTATCAGAACAGGCTTATTGTTCTTGACTTCTCCCTTGAGCACTTGCAGCAAGCAACAGATCATTTCAGTGATGTGTGGAAGGTTGGAGACACCGAATATGGGTGTGTATACAATCAAACTATCACGTTCCCAAAGCTTATTTCAACGGGAGGTAGGTTCTCCTAGTGTCATAATGATCTTTCGATGATTCTTTCACTAATGCTTGAGTATTGCAGGTTTCTCTTCTTCGCGAAGGGAGACATCCAAACATGTCACCATTGTCGGAGTATGCTCAGAAGCTTCTGCTATAGTGTAGTACGAGTGGTTACCAAATGGAAACCTTGAAGACTGCATCCTTCGCACAGATAACTCCCCACCTCTGTTGTGGTACAATCGTGCACAAATCATCGCTGAGGTTTGCTGCATGCTGCAATTCCTTCACTCAAATAAGCCTGGTGCTTTGGTCCATGGTGATCTCCGGCCTTGCAACATCCTCATCGATGCCAACTACAGAAGCAAGCTATGCCACTTTGGTATGTCTGACCTATTTCTTGAGCCTGGCACCTGCCCACCAAATATGTCTGCAAGGCTGCCATACATGGATCCAGAATTTCTCACCACGTGGGAGCTCACGCCACTCTCTGATGTCTACTCACTCGGTGCCATTATCCTGCGTCGTCTCTTGACTGGAATGCCTCCACTATCTATAGCAAAGAAAGTAGCAGCAGCACTGAAGAGCAATAGCTTACATCTGCTGATAGAAAAATCAGCTGGGGACTGGCCCTACACGCAGGCCGAGCAGTTAGCACTCCTTGGTCTCAGATGTGTGAAAATGTCAAGGGAAAGGCGACCTGATCTTTCAACCAAGGTGTGGAAAGTCATTGAGCCCATGATCATGAAGCCACCTGTAGCCTCATGGCCATGCTTCCAAGTGGAAGCTGTGGCCCGGCCCCGGCTCACTTCTTTTGTCCAATTCTCAAGGTAAATAACTTTGTCGGCATTTCAGATAACTTGGAACGCATACTAAACAACCATATTTGATTGTTAATAGTAGCCACTGATTAGTTCAGTTTTCAGCATGCAAGGTAACTCCAAGTACTACATTTCCCCTTTTCCCTGGAATGTCAAATGTTTTTTCTCGAGAATCCTGAAATATTTAGTGTTCTGAACTGCATTTATGAAGTGGTAATTTGCATTTTCAGGAAATCATGAACGATCCTCAAGTGGCAGCTGATGGATTCACCTATGAAGCAGAAGGTATTAGGCATTGGCTTGATGAAGGGAACAATAGGTCTCCGATGACAAACATGGCCCTTCCAAACCAAGATCTCATCCCTAATCGCGCCCTCCGTTCTTGGATCCAGGAGTACCTTCAGCAGCAGAAGCAGCAGCAAGGGCGGTTAGATTCATGATCCTCGATTGTTATTTGGTAAGGTGTTCTGGCCATCGAACTTGCCTGACTAATTTGCCTCTGTTGCCAGGGTGTAGGCAATCTGTGAATGGCAGATGATAGAGTTAACAGAGGTGTTAGGTCTGTCTGATGACTCTGGGGTTCATCAGTTTGTACAGTGCTCCTTTCATGTTATGCTGTGTATATGGGTTTGGTCTCAGTGTAGGATTTTGTTGCCGCTTTGGGACTAAATGTTGGTCTACTGGCCGTGAGACAGCGAGACATATTTTTTCGGGGGGTTAATCTACATTCTCAGTTTGGCCGCTTTTACAGATGTTAGGAAATCCGAAACATGATAGCCATTTATAGTGATTCGTTATCGATGGCACATGCTTTCTAACTTGCCACATGTGCAAAGGGGATCATCGTCACATGCTTTTGATTGACGATACTCTATAGAAGGCTTACAGTGGACTACACATGTACGTGTGGCAGTGAGACAGTCTGTGTAGGCCGAAGGAGATTTGGACCAAAGAAGAAAGTTCACAGTTTACAATTCTTTTTCTAAGACTGGCTTACTGGGGTTTTAAGTAAGATTAGCTCTGCGTTTAAGTGTCTATATTATCATTTAAAGTGGCGATCGATGTTGAGCTAGTGCAATTAATATTTTAATCGATGAATAGTGTAAAAACATCACAACTAGCTCATGGTGAAGAGTTAAGCTCGCACATCTCTCCTCTCTCACTGCGCGAGCCTCGAGGTGTCCTTTTAGGCTAACGGCCTGTTTGGATACACCGTGTTAAACTTTAACAGGGTGTTAAACTTTTAACAGGGTGCTAAAGTTTAACACCCTCAAATGGAGTGTTAACATTCAACACATTAGGGTGTTTGGATGATCTGTTAAACTTTAACACCTTTGATGGGAATTGACAATATTGCCCCTCCTTTCCCTCCTCTCCTTTGCCCCTCCTGCTCGTCGAGGCTGCAGCGCTGGTCGGAGGCCGCCGCCCGCCGCCCGCGCGAGGCCGCCAGCTAGCCGCGGGGGGGCGGAGGGGAGGACCGTCCACCGGCTTGCCGCGTCGTGGATCTGGGGTAGCGTAGGGAGGAGACGAAGGTGGGCGGAATGGGAGGACCTGTGGGCAGGGATGGCCGGCAGGATGGATAGCCCGGCGCTGCTTGCTTCCGCCGTCGCCCTCCTCCCGAGATCCCATCCCCACGAATTGCGGCGGCCACCAGTGCGGCGGAAGACAGCGTGTGAGCAACGGCCCACGGCGCGGTGTCCTCGACGGCGCGGCATCCCGGCGCAGGAGCGACGCGGACCGGCGGTGGCGGGCACAGCGCCGGCGCGCGACGGGCAGACCGGCGGCGGCGGGCACAGGTGCACAGCGGAGGGAGCGCAGAGCGGCAGCACCGCCCGCGGATCGGGGGAGGAAGATGGGGGGCAGCGGAGGAGAGAGAGGGGGCAACCAGGGGATATGTGAACTAGGGGACCACTTTTAACACATTTAGCAAGTTTTAACACTCCCTCCATGTGTTTATGAAAAATGGGGTGTTAAACTTTAACACAACCCTTTAACATAACTATTTGGCAGCCAATGTGTTAAAAATGTGTTAGGCCTAACTTACTGTTCTTTCTCTTTCCCATTAAATTAGCAGCTAGCTCAAACCGTTGGAGAAGCCCTAAGATTTGCTCTGCGTTGTTATACCTTCATTCTAATAAGCCTATTGCTCTTTCTTCATGCATGTCACCTACAGAACCAAGCTCTGCAACTTTGGTACATCCAAGTATCCAACCCATCTCGAGCCGGGTGCATGCGCAGCCAACTTTATCCTGCCCCGGGTGTCATTATCCTGCGTCTGTTTAACTGGAAAGTCACCAGTATCTATAGCAGAAAGTAGCAGCAGCACTGTAATGTGAGAGCTTACACATGCTGATAGATAAAAACTGCTGGGGATTGGCCCTACACGCAAGCCAAGCAGTTATCGCTGGACGCCCTGGGCTGTTGTGGAGATTGGAAGGGAAAGCGGCCTGATCTTCTAACCAAGGAAACTTCCCCGTTTCCCTGGAACGTTCAATGATTTCTTTCTTCTAAGAATAAGATCCTGAAGTGTTCTTATTTCTGATCTGACTAAAGTGCGTTTACGAAGTGATAGTTTGCATTTTTTGCTTTTCTCAGGAGATCATGAAGGACCCTCAAGTGGCATCTGATGGGTTGGCTTGATGGCGGGAGCGATAGGTCTCCAATGACGAACCTGGCCCTTCCAAACCGAGACCTCGTCCCTAACATGCCCTCCGATCTTGCATCCAGGAGTACCTAAAGCTTCAGCGGCAACATGGGCAGTTAGATTCCTGATCGCTATACTAGCATACTAAGTTGGAGAGCTTGCTGCTTTTGGCGTGCGTTGGAGAGCTATGTTAGATTGATCCTAGGCGGAACGTACCCAGACCGTTTACGGTGGTAGCCATTCTGTAATGTTGGGATACGAGGTAGGCTACACTAGCGCAAATCAAAATTTCTACCGCGTAAAATCAGGAAGAGCTGTCGTATAAGGATCATGGGATTACCACTCGACGCACTACTGGTGCGGAAGATGTAGATATGCGCCGATGCAGTGAAGACGATTACGTAGTCGTACGTAGTCGATCAACGTAGTCGTACGTAGTCGATCACGTCAACGTCCAGGAGCTCCTCAGCAGCTCGTCCACGTGCAGCAAGATCGCCCTCGTGCCGCGGCTCGTCGTCGGCTCATCGTGGCTCGTCCAAGTGCCGCGGCTCGTCGTCGGCTCGTCGTGGCTCGTCCCCTAAGTCCTTCATCGAAAAACTATTTTTCAGTGAAGTCTTTACGGACTCAAGCATAGGAATGTTATTTCCAACCAGTAATATGTCATCCACATATAAGATTAGAAATACTACAGATCTCCCACTAACCTTCTTGTAAACACAAGACTCTTCTTCGTTCTTGGTGAAATCAAACCCTTTGACCACTTCATCAAAACGAATGTTCCAACTCCTAGATGCTTGCTTCAATCCATAAATGGATCTCTGAAGCTTGCATACCTTTCCAGCATTTTTCGGATCGACAAAACCCTCGGGCTGTATCATATACACGTCCTCAGCTAGGTTTCCATTCAGGAAAGCTGTCTTGACATCCATCTGCCATATCTCATAATCGAAATATGCAGCTATAGCTAGAATAATCCGAATGGACTTAAGCATCACTACGGGCGAGAAGGTCTCGTCGTAGTCAACTCCTTGAACTTGTCGAAAACCTTTTGCGACAAGTCGTGCTTTATAGATGTGAACATTTCCATCCATGTCCTTTTTCTTCTTATAGATCCACCTGCACTCATCGTAATCATGTGTAACTTTTTCTGTAGATCAATTTTCATATACAATTCGCCTCGATCCGAGATTGTACCGAAAAGTTACGGCTGTTTTACCGAAGCACATGCACACGGCAAAATTCCGACCCCGGTAGTAGATCCCATCTACTATTGCACATCTCATGCGCCTGGCGTATGAACCTGGATTTCGATTCGACCAATCACATTGATCTTTGCTCACTGCAACTGGAATTACGTGTATCACTTAACTCCGATGGCGGAAACCGACCGGTAGGAGTATGTCGTTACACTACCATTACAGCAAGGGCACGAAACCAGGACATAGATCAAACGGAAAACTCGCATATCTCCATATGCACACATCCCGAATCCAAAACTAAGCAGCTACGGCTCTGATACCACTGTTGGGATACGAGGTAGGCTACACTAGCGCAAATCAAAATTTCTACCGCGTAAAACCAGGAAGAGCTGTCGTATAAGGATCACGGGATTACCACTCGACGCACTACTGGTGCGGAAGATGTAGTTATGCGCCGATACAGTGAGGACGATCACGTAGTCGTACGTAGTCGATCACGTCAACGTCCAGGAGCTCCTCAGCAGCTCGTCCACGTGCAGCAAGATCGCCCTCGTGCCGCGGCTCGTCGTGGCTCGTCCAAGTGCTGCAGGCGCAACACCTCCAAGGTATCCACACGTGCAGGGAGGAAGCGTCGCAAGCCGGACTGCTAGATCCGTGAGTTGCAACAGGCGAGGGCGTGGGAGGCGCGGCAGATGTCTTTCGCCAAAAGGTGTCAACCCTAGGGCGCCCCCACCCCTCTATTTATAAAGGTTCCTGATGGGCCTCTGGGTCCGAGGCCCATTAGTACTTCTAAACCTAATCCAACTCGGATCAGATCCGAATTGGGCTTCCAGCCCCTTAAGTGTGTGACCCTATGGATTCGGATACGTATAGACATGGCCCGAGTACTCCTGCTCGGCCCAATAGTCGGTAGCGGCCTCTAGCAAGACGTGCCAACTCCTATACGCACACGAAGATCATATCAGACGAACCATCACAACATAATATACATGCTATTTCCTTTGCCTCACGATATTTGGTCTAGCTTCAAGCCGACTGCTCTTTCTCAATCCTGTGATTCGGAATCCCTTTGTAGGTTAACTCTTAACCGTACGTAGCATGGCCATGCATTTTCGGATCCGATCACTCGAGGGGCCCAGAGATATCTCTCTCAATCAGAGAGGGGCAAATCCCATCTTGATTGACCATGTCTTATAGCATGCTTCTTGACAAACCCGAAAGCTACCTTTATAACTACCCTGTTACGGCGTAGCGTTTGATAGCCCCTAAGTAGGTCGATCCACATCTAGAATACATGCGACAATCTCAGGTCTAAGGACAAAGCGTATATGTTGTTTAAAGAGAGAACTACTTCTCGTGTTGGGTCAGTCCTAGCACATGTCTCCACATGTGTCCACACTATTAGTTCAACATCTCCATGTCCATGACTTGTCAAACATAGTCATCAACTAATACATATGCTAGTCTAATATTCATGTGTGTCCTCGCATGAACTCCGACTAGGGACAAATTTAGAATAACCATACAAGTAAAGAGTTTCACATACAATTCACATAATTACAAATCAATTCAAGTAGCCTTTAATGGATATTCAATGAACACAATATACAAATCATGGATACAAATGGAATATCATCATCTCTATGATTGCCTCTAGGGCATACCTCCAACAGTCTCCCACTTGCACTAGAGTCAATCTAGAAGGTACCTAATACCCATAGCTCTTACATGCGCATCATGCTTAGCCTACGGGAGTGGTTTTGTCAACGGATAAGAAATGTTCAGATCCGTGTGTATTTTGCATATCTTGATCTCACCCCGGTTAACGAAGTCTCGAATGAGATGAAATCGCCGCATTACGTGTTTGTTCTTCTGGTGGTTCCTTGGCTCCTTTGCTTGCGCAATTGCCCCATTGTTACCACAGTAGAGATTCAATGGGCTGGACGCATTCGGGAACACACCAAGCTCAATGAGGAAATTCCTTATCCAAACACCTTCCTTCGCGGCTTCCGAAGCCGCGATGTATTCGGCTTCTGTCGTAGAATCGGCCACCGTCTCCTGCTTGGAACTCTTCCAACTAACAGCACCACCATTTAGCGTGAACATAAATCCTGATTGTGACTTTGAATCATCTCTGTCGGTTTGGAAATTAGCATCGGTGTAACCTGTTACAACGAGCTCCTCCTTACCTCCATAGACGAGGAACATATCTTTAGTCCTTCTCAAGTACTTAAGAATGTTTTTCACCGCTGTCCAGTGACTCTCACCTGGATCAGATTGGTGTCTGCTTGTCATACTTAGCGCATATGAAACATCTGGGCGAGTACTTATCATTGCATACATGATAGATCCAATAGCCGAGGCATATGGCACTCTACTCATGCGATCCCGCTCATCAGCATTCGAAGGACACTGAGTCTTGCTGAGATGTATGCCATGTGACATAGGCAAGAACCCTTTCTTTGCCTCTTCCATGCTGAACCGCTTCAACACTTTGTCAATGTAAGTATCTTGGCTTAAACCTATAAGCCTTCTCGATCTATCTCTATAGATCTTAATGCCCAGAATATATGCCGCTTCCCCTAAGTCCTTCATCGAAAAACTATTTTTCAGTGAAGTCTTTACGGACTCAAGCATAGGAATGTTATTTCCAATCAGTAATATGTCATCCACATATAAGATTAGAAATACTACAGAGCTCCCACTAACCTTCTTGTAAACACAAGACTCTTCTTCGTTCTTGGTGAAATCAAACCCTTTGACCACTTCATCAAAACGAATGTTCCAACTCCTAGATGCTTGCTTCAATCCATAAATGGATCTCTGAAGCTTGCATACCTTTCCAGCATTTTTCGGATCGACAAAACCCTCGGGCTGTATCATATACACGTCCTCAGCTAGGTTTCCATTCAGGAAAGCTGTCTTGACATCCATCTGCTATATCTCATAATCGAAATATGCAGCTATAGCTAGAATAATCCGAATGGACTTAAGCATCACTACGGGCGAGAAGGTCTCGTCGTAGTCAACTCCTTGAACTTGTCGAAAACCTTTTGCGACAAGTCGTGCTTTATAGATGTGAACATTTCCATCCATGTCCTTTTTCTTCTTATAGATCCACCTGCACTCATCGTAATCATGTGTAACTTTTTCTGTAGATCAATTTTCATATACAATTCGCCTCGATCCGAGATTGTACCGAAAAGTTACGGCTGTTTTACCGAAGCACATGCACACGGCAAAATTCCGACCCCGGTAGTAGATCCCATCTACTATTGCACATCTCATGCGCCTGGCGTATGAACCTGGATTTCGATTCGACCAATCACATTGATCTTTGCTCACTGCAACTGGAATTACGTGTATCACTTAACTCCGATGGCGGAAACCGACCGGTAGGAGTATGTCGTTACACTACCATTACAGCAAGGGCACGAAACCAGGACATAGATCAAACGGAAAACTCGCATATCTCCATATGCACACATCCCGAATCCAAAACTAAGCAGCTACGGCTCTGATACCACTGTTGGGATACGAGGTAGGCTACACTAGCGCAAATCAAAATTTCTACCGCGTAAAACCAGGAAGAGCTGTCGTATAAGGATCACGGGATTACCACTCGACGCACTACTGGTGCGGAAGATGTAGATATGCGCCGATGCAGTGAAGACGATCACGTAGTCGTACGTAGTCGATCAACGTAGTCGTACGTAGTCGATCACGTCAACGTCCAGGAGCTCCTCAGCAGCTCGTCCACGTGCAGCAAGATCGCCCTCGTGTCGCGGCTCGTCGTCGGCTCGTCGTGGCTCGTCCAAGTGCTGCAGGCGCAACACCTCCAAGGTATCCACACGTGCAGGGAGGAAGCGTCGCAAGCCGGACTGCTAGATCCGTGAGTTGCAACAGGCGAGGGCGTGGGAGGCGCGGCAGATGTCTTTCGCCAAAAGGTGTCAACCCTAGGGCGCCCCCACCCCTCTATTTATAGAGGTTCCTGATGGGCCTCTGGGTCCAAGGCCCATTAGTACTTCTAAACCTAATCCAACTCGGATCAGATCCGAATTGGGCTTCCAGCCCCTTAAGTGTGTGACCCTATGGGTTCGGATACGTATAGACATGGCCCGAGTACTCCTGCTCGGCCCAATAGTCGGTAGCGGCCTCTAGCAAGACGTGCCAACTCCTATACGCACACGAAGATCATATCAGACGAACCATCACAACATAATATACATGCTATTTCCTTTGCCTCACGATATTTGGTCTAGCTTCAAGCCGACTGCTCTTTCTCGATCCTGTGATTCGGAATCCCTTTGTAGGTTAACTCTTAACCGTACGTAGCATGGCCATGCATTTTCGGATCCGATCACTCGAGGGGCCCAGAGATATCTCTCTCAATCAGAGAGGGGCAAATCCCATCTTGATTGACCATGTCTTATAGCATGCTTCTTGACAAACCCGAAAGCTACCTTTATAACTACCCTGTTACGGCGTAGCGTTTGATAGCCCCTAAGTAGGTCGATCCAAATCTAGAATACATGCGACAATCTCAGGTCTAAGGACAAAGCGTATATGTTGTTTAAAGAGAGAACTACTTCTCGTGTTGGGTCAGTCCTAGCACATGTCTCCACATGTGTCCACACTATTAGTTCAACATCTCCATATCCATGACTTGTGAAACATAGTCATCAACTAATACATGTGCTAGTCTAATATTCAGGTGTGTCCTCGCATGAACTCCGACTAGGGACAACTTTAGAATAACCATACAAGTAAAGAGTTTCACATACAATTCACATAATTGCAAATCAATTCAAGTAGCCTTTAATGGATATTCAATGAACACAATATACAAATCATGGATACAAATGGAATATCATCATCTCTATGATTGCCTCTAGGGCATACCTCTAACAATTGGCCCTACACGCAAGCCAAGCAGTTATCGTTGGACGCCCTGGGCTGTTGTGGAGATTGGAAGGGAAAGCAGCCTGATCTTCTAACCAAGGAAACTTCCCCGTTTCCCTGGAACGTTCAATGATTTCTTTCTTCTAAGAATAAGATCCTGAAGTGTTCTTATTTCTGATCTGACTAAAGTGCGTTTACGAAGTGATAGTTTGCTTTTTTTGCTTTTCTCAGGAGATCATGAAGGACCCTCAAGTGGCATCTTATGGGTTGGCTTGATGGCGAGAGCGATAGGTCTCCAATGACGAACCTGGCCCTTCCAAACCGAGACCTCGTCCCTAAGATGCCCTCCGATCTTGCATCCAGGAGTACCTAAAGCTTCAGCGGCAACATGGGCAGTTAGATTCCTGATCGCTATACTAGCATACTCCGTTGGTGAGCTTGCTGCTTTTGGCGTGCGTTGGAGAGCTATGTTAGATTGATCCTAGGCGGAACGTACCCAGACCGTTTACGGTGGTAGCCATTCTGTAAATGACATGACCAAGTTAGTGGATCATGTATGGCATCCTTGTCTTGTGTCTCATCTTATTCTGGGGTGTGCGTTATATCGTGGGGGCTTGGGTCCCATTGTTGGGCCTTTGGTCTTCAGGTATTTTGGAGGTTACTAAGGTTGTGCCTGTAGTAAGTAGTTTCAGGCTGGCCACCTTAGCTTGCAGCGAAGGTGCTCCTGAATTCTGATCAACACAGGTTACGGGAGGTCGAAATAAGCCGATTCAGAAAGGGGGTCTTAAGGCAGCTTGCTTGACCGCCCTCAAGCTACAATTGTTCTACTCCCAAAAACACTGACCCCAGCGACCAACTGCCAAGAACCACACATAGCTAGTCGGTACAATGCCTCCCGCGAGCCCCTGGACCTGTACCTGATTTTCCCGACAGTCTGCTAGCTTTCCTTTTATGTGAGTTCCTCAGTTCTCATCTAACAGCTCGATCACACAGGAGATCAAAACAAAGCCGAGACTTTCGTTTCATGGTTCATTGAGGATGAGGAGTTTGTTTGGTTTTGAGTTTTATTTCAAATATTGCTCTTTCCATGCAGCACCACCATTTATTTTTGGTTTGATCTCATGCTTTATATATGTGTTTTTTTCCTTTTAGCATCATTGCTCCAATAATAGAACTAATTAAGCTGCAAGACTATGATCTAGTGCTTCGTTCGGCTTCGATTGACTCATTTGTTCTAAGCAAATCGAGGCATAAAGTTATTTTGTAAGCTGAAGCTAAAATAAGGATCTCTTTGGTGGAGCTCCTAAGTATTCCAGCTTCTCTAACTCAAGCATTGTTGTGGTACTGTAGCACTACCGTTCATCGAAGTCATTCTTCTCTCTTGCTAAAATGAACTAAGAAACAGGTGGAGCCGGTTCACTGCAGTAGCGCTACATATCTACGATGGTGGAGTCAGGTGAAGCTCCACCAAAGGGGCTCTAATTGCACTAGCTTTAAGCTAAGTGAAGCTAGTTTTTTAGGAGAGAATTCCCAATTTGACACTGGTAAAATGGCTCGTTCCTTTCTTGATCCTGAAAATTTCTTCCTTCCTTATTTGACACTAACCTCAACTTTCATCCCTAAAATGACATCGCAGTCAATTCCACTAGTCACCAATGTGAAACAACGTTTGGAGACCTGCCTGTTTTCTTGTAGGTGGACAAAATTGCCCCCGCCAGCCCAACAGATGGAAGCAATTCCCTTCTGGCTCCCTTTCTTCCTCGAGAGAATTCCCTATTTGATACTTATAAAGAGTGGTTCCTTTCTTAGCATTAAAATTTTTTTCCTTCCTTATTTGACACTGATTTGAACTTTGGTTCCTCATTTGACACTCCTGTTCATTTCGCCAGTTAACTCGGGTGAACAGTAACCCGTGGATACTTCTACCCTATTTTACTAAACAAAATGACATCCAAATCACCTCTAAAAATCATGAAATTTTTTGTAGTGATATAAAAGATATAGATGAACTTATTTTACACAAAAACACATATATATCATTTAAAATCTTAAACTAAAATTCATAAAAATATGTTACTTTTAAAGATTATGTGAATTTTTAGAGCATAAAAATACTTTCCAAAAATTACATTAAAATACCCAATATTCTAGTCGCACATTTAAGCAATTTATAAAATTATTATATTTCACATGTCGCAAATAAAAATTTTAAATTGTTTAAAAAATAATATTTGTTAAATAAATTATAATTTATGTATGTAAGTTATTATGGATAATAAATTATAAATTACTTCATCATGTTGTAGTGATATTGTGTATTTTTACATAATTTTAGAAAGTATTTTTATGCTCTAAAAATTCACATTATCTTTAAAAGTAGTGTATTTTGATGAATTTTAGTTTTAAGATTTTAAATGATATATGTTTTTTTTATAAAATGAGTTCATCTCTATCTTTTATATAACTATAAAGAATTTCATGAATTTTAGAGGTGATTTGGATGTTATTTTGTTTAGTAAAATAGGGTGGAACTATCCACAGGTTATTGTTCACCCAACTTAACTGATGGAACAAATGGGAGTGTTAAATGAGAACCAAACTTCAAGTTAGTGTCAAATAAGAAAGGAAAAAATTTTGAGAGCTAAGAAAGGAACCACTCATTATACGAGTGCCGGAATTCTCTTTGTTCCTCACTTGTTAGTCTATCACCCTCAAAACTCAGAACAAGCGAGGTGGCGGTGGCAGGGGATTCGACAGCGGCCTGACACATATACACGTCGACTACGCGAGCCCCGACGGCCCTGCTGCAGCGACGTGCTGCTGCTGCGGCCTCGGGCCCCGTCAGCAGGGTGGAGGCGGCAGCCATGGACCCTCGGGTGAGCTGAGGCAGCGGCCACGGCCCCCTTGAGCGGGCGGAAGCGGAGGCCATAGGCTCCCTCGGCCAGGCGGACGCGGCGGCCCCGGCCCCCTTGACCGGCCGGATGCGGCGGGCGCGAGCGCCATCGGCCAGGGGTGCGGTGTCCGGGGGCCACGACAGTCGGGCTGACGCTCGGACGGATGCAAAAAAAAAATTTGATGCAGGTTTGCTCATTAATAAGCAAAAATATGGTGAAAAAAGAAAGAAATTACTCAATATAATAAAAAAATATAAATGTTGCAAAAAAATAGGCAACAGTATTGCTACAAGTGCCCTACGCCCCTACATGCGCAACAACAGAGGTGTCAATTAAATTAGTTATACAACTACATGAGGGGTAAAAACGTTTTTTTCAACTGGCACTCAACGGTGTTATCTAACGGAATTGACTGGGTGTCATTTTAGCGATGAAAGTTGAAGTTAATGTCAATAAGGAAGGAAGAAATTTTCAAGACTAAGAAAAGAACGGATTATTTTTCTAGTGTCAAATAGGAAATTCTCTTTTTAGCTTCACTGACAGAGTAGTTTTTAAGGAGAAGTCCTTCCAAACAACCTGTAGGTACGGGTATAACTGCATGCGGTGCACGCACTGTACGTACGTGATCTCGGCACGCGTACACGCGCGCACGGCGCCATGCGTGTGGCTGCGCATCACATATGATCTGCCAGCGCTGTATCGCTGAGCGCCTGCGCGGGTATTGAAATCAGAAATTACTCTTGTGAGCCGGCCATCACTCATCAAGCAGCCATACAGTATGCATGCGGGCTGATACGCATCCGGTCCATGCATGCATGTTCCGACGCAGAAAGATGGTTCTCTGCTTGGCCATCACTACCGGAAATAGTACTTTTGCCGAGTGCCTCAGACACTCGGCGAAGGTCCAAATACACTCGGCAAAAGATTTTCCGAGTGTAACACTCGACGAACTGGACTTGGCAAGCTTTCCCTCTGTTTGCCTAGTGTCGAACGTCGTGCACTCGCTTTGCCGAGTGCCGGAAAACACTCGGCAAAATAAAACACTCGGCACAAAGGTGATAACGGACTGTCACGGTAACGGCGCCTTTGCCGAGTGCCAGACGGAAGACACTCGGCGAAAATTTAATGTTTGCCGAGTGTATTTTCCACTGACACTCGGCGAAAATAAAATGTTTGCCGAGTGTATTTTTCACTGGCACTCGGCGAAGATCCATGGTTTGCCGAGTGCCTACCTCGTGGCACTCGGCAAACCAGCCCCTTCCGCCAGATTTTTATGACGCGTTTGCCAAGTGTTTTGTCAGTGACACTTGGCGAAGATCCATCGTTTGCCGAGTGCCTGCCCCTTGGCACTCGGCAAACAAGCCCCTCCCGCCAAATTTTTATGACGCCTTTGCCGAGTGTTTTGACGATGCACTCGGCAAAGTTGTCAAACAGTAACAGAAAATGGCCTGTTTGCCGAGTGTCCAATCACCTCCTGCAAAACAGAAATGTTACGTATAAAGGACCCTTCTCAAAAAACGACCACAGAAGCACAGGCATATAAATTGCACCACAGGCATATAAATTGCACCACAACCATACTGGTAGGGCTACCATGCTGCCCTCATGTGTGGCGCACCATCTCTCGCTCTCATTCACCTTAATCAC